>NW_026045874.1:951817-1269089 GCF_023898315.1 Schistocerca nitens
GTTATCGCCGATAGTAGCACAAACCTAATTATTGATTTGTTTTTGACAAAGAAATTTTAGATTGCCGTATAGGTAACAAAAAGTAGCAGAACTACAGTACACCCGCAGTATTTACAATAAAGTATTTGTGAAGAGGAACAAAAAAGAATTTTTTTTGTGCTTATTCTGTGCATACAGCAGGAAAATAACAGTAACTTGTAACAGGTGAAGTAAGAAGTTGAAACAATGTACGTTGTTCAATAATGTCGTACACGGTCCGATGAGCGCGAATAAAACTTACTGTAAGTACTGTATAGTACAATATTCATGAATGCCACAACTCCATTCCAGTTACTGTATAACAAAAATCAATCAACGGCAACCAAATGAAAAGTCAGTATTCTATACACAACTTACTCAAAGGCCTATGGTTCCTCCTGTGTTTCTCATTAACGCTTAACTTCCCAGGTCGTTTTATTTGTCACACACAGTCCTGGGCTCAGTCTGACAGACTGCAATATTTAAATTGCCATAAAAATATGCATTCAGCAATTTCTTTTAAGCATTTCAATGTCTTTACATTCGCTATAAAAGTTGTAGAGAGTTCAAGTTAGATTGGCTTCTTGCAACAATGGAAAATGTAAGGCGTTTTTCTCTTCTTTTATTGGGTCATGGGTGGAGGTGTTTCAAGTTTTTGCGATAGTTCTATATTGACATCTACTCCTGGTTGAGTCACACACAAAATACGGTGAATGGATGGAAAAGTTCACAGGGCATGTGATAGTTGTTGACTCGGTTTGTACCTGTGTTGCCACGAACGAGTTCGCAAGCTTCTTCAAAAAAGTGAAGTGGCTCATCTGAGTATTATCATTGCAGAAATCGTGAAGGACAAACGCATTCACCTCGCTTATTTCAACATGAAGAAAAATAATGTCATTAGCTATCACTGGAAGAGGCTTCGACAGCCAGCAATATTTGTTTCGACCAAATATATTTCTAGCACAGCTTTTCGCTAAAGATTCAGTCTCTACACTTCTGTCTTCATCACTTTGACCACCTGTTTCATTCAAGGAACTCGCAGGTGGCAAAACAAATTAGTCTTCACCTTCGCACCGTTCCTATTCTGAACTACGTTCGTTCTCAGTTTCACTGGCACTATCTCAAGCCAACATCATTTTGTACTCTGTCCTCAAGCCATTTTAAAACAATATTCTGAAAGTCAGGCTCCGTACCTGGCTACTGAATCCACGATGCAAAGTGCCAGAAGTGGTTTCAAGGACTGGTAGCATGAAAGAAGCAGTAATAGCATAGGTCCATTTCGCATTAAAGTGGCTACTAACGGAAGGAAGCCATTGAAATATCAGCAAAGAACAACTAATAACCCAGTAATCTCCTACCACGCCATTATGCTATAGCAGCAGAGTAACAACAGATGCTAGCGGTACGTGCTACTGCACCTTAGACTCTTTAAGAGTTAAAATGTTGTACAAATGAAGTCATGTGCGGAAGAACAGGCTAACCCTCAAACATAAAACCTTAGAGGTAGGTGTTGTCATATGTTGCTGGTATGGAAACTATTAAAATTGACATTTGTCTCACCCGTAAGTGATACTTAGGCGTGAGACCAATGTTCGTTTTGATAGTTCCCGCACACAGCAACATGTGGCAACACTTATCTCTAAGTTTTTACTTTTGAGGGTTAGCCCGTTTTTCCGCGCTTGTCTTAAAATGTGATGCACTGTACCTGACGCACTGAAAATATCTAACACCTACAACCACAAAACATCAATAACGAACACACTATTATTCCACTTTCATACTCTGAAGAAATAACACATATTAGAGTTTATTTTTCTACTTCTCTGCAATCACAGGAAGATAGTGTTGTTTGGTTTTTTAACCTTGTGGTCCAATAGTGTCAAATGTTTTTTTAATTCCAGTCTTTGATCGCAATATAAATTCCTTTGAGGATGACCGGTTTCAGTCAGTAAGTCTCCATCTTCAGATCTGTTCTACACCATGTCCTAATGTGATAAAGCTGTAATGCCATCGTCGAAACATTTATGCACTTAGCAAAGCATCGTCACGTAGAACTAAAATATGGTGTGTAATAGGCCACACAGTCATTTCGCAACTGAGTAGTTTTGTACAGTAACGGCCGTTGCGATGTGGCCCATTTTACACCATATTTTAGTTCTACGTGACGTTGCTTTGCTGAGTGTATAAATATTTTGAGGTTGCCATTACGACTTTATCACATTATGACATGGTGTATAACAGATCTGAAGATGGTCATTACTGACTGAAACCAGTCATTGTCAAAGGAATTTATATTGTGATCAAAGACTGGAATAAAAGAACATTTAATAAATTATCCTTGTTTGCTTTTTGCTCTTAAGACGTGCGTACGCATTTTGCAGAAAACAAGACTTTGAAAATAAGCTTTATACTGTTATTAGTGATCCCCAAAATACGTAACAAACTAAAATGAATATTGGACGTCACAATCGATGTATTTCACCAAAAGTGTAATTAAAAATACGTCGTTTTATATGATAAGCAGCAATAAGTGATTTTTTAAAATATAAGTTTTATGTGTAATTTAGATGAGGCCATTCGCTTTCGCTGTTATAGCCAATATGGCTTTAGAAGCGATGTCTCCGTGAACGGTGTCAACTATATATCCCGATTATGATGTTTTTCATCCTCAGAAAGCAACAAAACTCTCCTATGACTATATTAATCAGTTTCTGGCAATCCACGCTTTAGTGTCGTATCGGCCATTGTGACCGAACAAAACAAACGGATTTGAATTTCCCCGATTGTCATCTGAAATCTGTTCGTGCAGGTCATGAGATCGGATACATTGTGACTGCGCACATAGTGGCGTACTGATCTGTCGACATCGGCCGATGTCGGTCGTCGGCGGAATCCACCGACATCAGCGCTACAGTCTATGTTTTACAGTCATTATAACGTAAATTACGAATCTTTGAGCAACAGGTAAGTGACGACATTCGTGTCAAAATCATGAAAGCCTCCGTCAAGTCTTGAACGTGAAGCAATGAGCATACTTTAGATCACAGATATTAATGGAGAACTTTTCAGGATTGAGCGTCACCTCCCTTGGGTTGATTTCAACAGCGAGAATCTTAGTTCGGAAATATTCTGTTGCTTGAGAAATGAGCTGATGCATATAAGTCTACCTGTGGCTATCTGACACAGTTGCCTCCACAAATTTTACATATATACAGCGAACATAGTTTCCAGTTGTAATACCACAACCCTTTGGGACCCTATATCCTATTCCAATCTCATCGCCACTCCCCAAAGAAGGCATAAATATAATATTAGTACGTTTCACTAATTTAAACTGTTGTTTTGACGTTGTTTACATTAGGTCTTTCCAGTAAATGGAATGAAGGAAACGTGTTGGATTAAACGTTAATGTACCATCATAATTTACACACAATACATCCTTGAGGCACATGGTGGGAATAATTTTCCTCTTATAATTATGGAGTAACTAACGATTAAAGTTCCAATATTTCCAAGTCATAGAGAGACAGCTATTTTTATATTTTGAAGTCAGAAATTGTTTGAGTTGCTAATAAAAATATGACACGATGATTATTCAGGCAGAATCAATCATATTGTAATTGTGTGAGTTAAGAAGACTGTAATTCCAGCCATATAGAAATGTAAATTTTACTCATACAAAAATTAATTAGTTGCATCTAGGCCTATTATTTGATAAAACTACTCACTCTATACACCTGAAACTGATAGCATGTTTTTTCTTTGAGTCAATTAATTACAATATGCAAATTAACGAAAAATACTGTTGCAGTGATAAAACATGTAATTTATAGTCTTATAAAAACAGATTGGTATGGAATTATTCACTTTTATTCTATGTAAATTTCTATGAAATTTGGGAAGGTGTATGGAAAAACACTAACTGTTCTAATGCAAAATTCAATGTGTAACAATGATAGTAATTCTTTAAAACCATATAAATGGAGGTTATTTGTGCGCCGCCATACTTCAATCAGACCGAATTCTGTATCAGCAGCATATTGTCAGACTTTCTTGTAAAACACATTCATCCCTGAACATCTAGTGTACGAAATAAAAACCTTTGAAAACAAGAACAAGCAGAAGTTATTTTGACCATTTCATAATATCCAAGTGACAATGCGGTAACATGAAAATGAACCTATGGCAGTATCAAGAAGCAGCACTCCGGATTACATAAAGATATGTATAAAACTGGTGGAGGGTTATATGAATGCTGGTAATGTGTTGCAAAACGTAGTATTAAATAATTAGATAATGACTGAACATTGTTTTCCTCGTGTTAAACTACGATACATATCCCAAACTTCACATAAACATTTTCGGCTCGTTTTATTACGCACTACCTTCTAGAACAAGGTGTAGTCAGTTTAGTACTATTCTCACTTTTCATTAGAAATTACTTTTCAGGTTAAACATACGTAATTTTTTTCTTGAAATAATTAGTTTCAAAACGATTTACAGACCTAACAGTAACAAAGGTTGCAAATTTTGACAGTCTGAAAAGGAACCACTTCCCGTCTTTGTGTAATGTCGATATCGTTGTCGATACTAAAATTAGGAAAATTATAGATGAAAAGAAATTTTTTGTACGGAAACTGAAGCATACAGTAAAGCCGTTCTTGGATAATTTGAGTTGACGGTTGCTATACTAATTCAAAATGGTTGCTGTGCAATGGATTGGATATGAAAAATAAAAACATATTATCAGAAAAGTAGTGTTTTAACAAACAAATATATGCAAAAATATCTTCAGACTTGGATAACTCAAGTATGAAACTTAAGCCAGGCCAAAATTTATACACAATCGAACATTTCAATTGAGATATGAAAGTTACGAGCAGGCAAGATCTATTACAGTAGGCAACTGTAAACTAACATTATAACTATTCATGTCGAAGTAATACATGATTTAGTTAATTTTTTATTTGTCTCGGTTTCATTTGACTGCAGCTTATACTTACATCTCTAACTATTGGAATTACTTCAACATTAATTATATTTATATATGTACCTATGAGACTGGTGGTGCCATGGGCACATGACATGGTAAGGTAACCTATACATGGTGTGCTGAAATTGTTCATGCAAATTAATATGAGAGAACATGAAAATAAAAAAATATGTTTTATTAAGTACAGTACATATGGTCCCTGAGACGAATTGCTGATGCTAGGGGTGATTTAAACAGAAGGTATTTTAGCGACAGTGCGATTCTCACAAACTGCTGGAACGCGCCACCTATAGGTGCGAATGCACACAGTACATCTTTGGACCATCGTTTGGCGTGACAGTTTTTTTTCTCTTATTGGTTTTCATTTCCCCCCAGAGGGTGGCCGGGCTGGCAGCAGCGTAAAACGTCGCTCTGCAGCCTACAGAAAAGTAAAAAAAAGACAGGTTATAAAATGGTGTAAAAAGTAAGGGTTGCTAATGCTGATTTAAGCATTAGCTAGACCGGCACAATTAAAAAACATAGTGACAGTCTGGTTTCTGTTTGCAACACTTAAAAGGGGGATGCACAACACTGAACAATTGCGAAAACACTTCACTATAGAGTACAAAGGGATATGTGGGGGGTGGGGGGGAGGCCGTCAAGAGGAAAAAAGGGGGAAGGAGAGGAAAAACCAAAAAAAGGGGGAGCCGATGGAGGGAGAGGACACAGAAAAGGGGGCTAGGGCAGATGTAAGAAGAGGACACAGAAAAGGGGGATAGGGCAGATGTAAGAAGGAGTGGGGAAGGCAGTAGGAGGGGGGAAAAGAAAAGGACACAGGGAAGAGAAAGGAGTCAAAGACAGGGTAGGTGAACAAACAGGTTGGAAGGGGAAAGAGGGAGACCAGAAGAAGAACAGGGGGATGGAAGGAGAGGAGAGAAACAGAGATGACAGATCAATGGAGGGAGAGAGGGCTTCATCCGGGAGGGCGAGTTGATGGAAGCCACCTTGGGAAAGGAAATGAAGGGTGTAGATGTGGAGGGAAGAGGGTCACAACAGTGAAGGTATGGCAGCAGGCAGGTGTTGGAGAGGAGTAACCAAGGGATTGGGGGGGGGGGACAAGTTGGTGGGTGCTATAGAAGTCTTGGATATGTTTGAGAAATAGGATCAGATGGGGGAAAGGATCCGCATGGGGAACGGGAGGTGTATACGGATGGTGAGCCAGAGCACATAGCACATGAAGATGTGGAAGGACTTATAGAATTTGGGGAGGGGGGGGCGGGTATCCAGGCTGGACTGGCATAACAGAGAATATGACAGACTAAGGATTTGTAGCTGTGGAGGATGATAGAGGTGTTCAACCCACATGTCCGGCTAGAGAGGAGTTTAAGGAGACAGAGTGGCTGAGGGCTTTGGATTGGATAGAGCTGAAATGAGGGATCCAGCTGTGGTGACAGTCAATGGTGATTCCAAGGTAGGTGAGGGTGGGGGAGAGGTGGAAAGGATGGGTGCAGATGGTAAGGGGAAAATCAAGGAACCAAAAGGACCTACGGGTCTTGGAAGGATTGATTTTGAGCAACCACTGGTTACACTATGTGGCAAAAGAGTCAAGGTGATTCTTGAGAAGGTGTTGGAACTGTTGAAGGGTAGGAGCAAGGGCAAGGTAGGTGGTGTCATCAGCATACTGCAGGAGGTGAACTGAAGGGAGGAGTGGGGCATATCTTCTGTGTACAGGAGGTAGAGGAGAGGGGAGAGGACAGAGCCCTTGAGTACACTGCAGACTGGTAGAAGGTGCAGGAATTGGCATTTGGATGGTAACATAGGAGGGGCAGTGGGAGAAGGTGACAATTAGATGGTCATAGTTGTTAGGAGAGGCATAGGTCTGGAGTTTAAACAGGAGACCAGGATGCCATATGTGGCCGTAGGCCTTTTTGAGCAGAATGACGGGAGTTATGCTGGAGGGAGAGGAGATGAATGAGGCATAGGAGTTGGTTGTCGGCAAATAAGGACAGTTGAAAGCCACATTGGGTGCTGGGGAGGAGGTGGTGTCGGTGGAGGTGGTTTTGGATGCACTGGGTAAGGATGGATTCCAAGAGCTTGCTGACCCGAGGTGAGACATATAGGACAATAGGAAGAGGCATCAGATGGAGGCTTGTTGGATTTGGAGAACATCAGGACACAGGAGGTTTTGCATAGGTCAGGGTAGAAGCCAGTGGAAAGGATTACATTGTAGAGGGCAGCAAGGACTGCAAGGAAGGAGGGACTACAGTGTTTGAGGTGGCAGTAAGTAATGCAGTCGTGGCCAGGTGTGGTGTTGCGTTAAGTGCAGAATGACAGGCTGATGTCCTGTGTATTGATTGGAGTGTTAAGTTCTGAAGGTGGTGTGTGGCCCAAGTACTGGAAGCTAGGAGCAAGGGGAGGAGCAGATGTATCCATATGTTTGATGACATTGAGGAAGAGGGAATAATCAAATTCGGGATCATCTGGAATGGAAAAGACATTGGACAGGTGGGAAGCAAAGTGGTTAGACTTACTGATGTTATCAGGAAAGGGACAGTCATCAAGGAGGAGAGTGTACTACAGGTTAGGGCAGTTCCCAGTAAGGTGATGGAAAGCAGACCAATACTTGGAAGAGTTTACTGGGAGAGTGGTGCTAAGTTGTGTGCATGTCTGTCACCAGGCATGAAATTTCTTTGCAGTAAGCATGTGGTGGATGTCTCGTAATTGCCGGTGGTGGGTGAGTAAGTCGTGGTGTTGAGTGTAGAGGAAGGAGAAGGATGCCCTGTAGGGTTGAGGCTGTGTTGTCTTACGGCTTTGGTAGGGGTATGGGTGGCTACAGCATCAGACAATGTCTGGTGGAGGAATACAGCTGTTCAAGACATATCATCTCAAGATTGGATTGTAGGGTCGTGGTCTTAGTTCTGGGTGTTTATGGAGTCCCAGTAGGCATCCTAGTTGTTGTGGGAGTAATCGTGGACAAGTTTAGGTGGAATGTCAGGGTGAGGAATGGGGCAAGGATGGCGACCATTAGATATGGTGAGGACAATCGGGACATGGTTACTGCCCATTAGGTCAAGGACTTCCATAGTGATGCGCTCAGTGAAGTTGGGAGTGGTGTTGGATTTTGGTTGGTTGTATTGGGGGAGGGGAACCAGGTCTCCCTGGAGGGTGGTGGACGTTGAGGTATGTATCAATCATGTAGGTGGAGAAGGTGTGGAACGTGTGGGCCAGGAAATCATAGGGGCAGGGGGGGGGGGTATGATGGCGGTTGCCGATGGTGGCACATTCGATGGTAAGGGTAGCAAAGAAGAGGCTGAGGGTGAGATGCTTGTCAGGACTGTTGAGGAGAGGTTGGGGCCAAACAGGGAGGTGCTTGTGGTGGCCACTAGCTACAATGCTATTAGCCAGGCGGTATGGGTTATCAGTGTGGTAGAGGGTATAAGGGCTGTGGTGACAGATACGGGGGTGGAGGAAGGGTTCATTTAGAATGAAGGCCTCACGTGGTATTGATTGATGGTGTGAAAGAAAAGGAGTTTGTGGGTGGGCAAGGAGCAGATATTATGGCGAAGGATACTGTAATGTTGCCTCGCCCAGGTAGGGGAGATTGAGACGAGGTTGGTAAGGGGGGGGGGGTGATGGTGAAGTGGCCATTATTATTGTGTGAGCAGGTGTCATATGTGGTGAGGTGGAAGATGGAACAGGCAATGAGGGCGATTTAGGAAAGTGTGTGGGGGTGTTGGAAGGGTGGATACTTTGGAGGACAATGGTGACAAAGAGGATGTTGTCCTCTGCAGTAGGAGGAGGGCAGAGCGAGTTGTTATGGGGATGGGGTGTACAGAGATGGTGAGCTCTGGGGTGATGGGAGGAGGTTTCGCTTTACCTTTAGAGGAGTAAGTAGGGTGGTGTTCATTACAGGTATTACAGGAGGGGGGGGGAGAGGAGCGGTTGGGGTAGTACTTCAGGAAGTCGGAATTTTTGCAGTGGGGACAGGTAGGGGGATCTTGCAGGCGGCAGTGATATGGTCGTTATACTTAACACGTCATTGGCAGCAGTAGGATTTGGGGGGGGGTGAACGAGAGGGCGGGAGAACTTTGTGACGTCTATTATAGATTAGCTGTCCCTCTGTAAGGTGGTGGTTGATGGAGGAGGAGGATTCGGTGAATAGGTGCATCAAGTAGGTCAACTCTGCATCATTAAAAATGCAATGGGCCAATCAGATTTCAATGTCTGGATGCGAATTTAGTTCCAACAACATTTCAGCCTCCGTGATCACAGGGCTAAACTTCACGATCACAGCAGTTAAGGTTGGCAGACATTGGTGAGGTTGAAACTGTTGTGGAGAGGATGGGGTGTGGTAGGGGGTAAGGGTGGCTTGTGGCCAAAATTGGATACATGGAATTTTGAAGAGGAGATCGGTGTGGAAGGAAGCATTGGGGGATTTAATGAGGACCAAGTATTTTCAAGAAATCAGGGGAATTGGGGAAGTATTTATGGATGACCAGGATGATGGTGTGAGTGTCGAAGAATTGACAGGATTGGAGAGGACAAGGGTGTAGGTGGAAGGGGTTGTAGGGGTGGGGACTGCGGTCGCGTTCATGGGGGTGATGGTGTCATGGAGATTGGGGTTTTCTTTGGGGGTCAGGATTAACATTAGGACGTTTAGTTGGTTTCTGTGACAGGACAGGGTGGGAAGAGGGCTGGGGGATAGGTTGAAGGGGGAGGTGTTGGAGCAGGTCCTCCCTGAGGGGTGGGTGATGCAGAAGGTGTGGGGCATGAGTGTGGCAGAAACTGTGGCGTGGTGGGCAGAAATCTGTTTTGCCTGGGAGCCTGTTGTCAATGGTTCAGTGAGTGGTGGTAAGTCTGAAGATGGTGATGGGGTGAACACTAAGAGTGAGGGAGAAGCAGGGGAAATGACAGCCGAAATGGCACAGGAGTGGGGTGGACACGGAGGGTAGGGATGTGGTCTGCGGAAGTGCTGCGTGTGATTGTGGTTGGAGCAGCTGTTGGGAAGGTGAAAATGATGGAGGTTGTAGGGTGGGACATGGTTATGGTTTCAAAATGGGGAGTGAAGACAGTGACCGTGCTGACGACGATGGCGACAGCTACGATAAACGGCAGCAGCAGCGAGGACAGTGGTGGCAGTGAAAAACTGCAGCGGCAGCGACAGCAGGAACGGTGTCGGCGTCGGCGACGGTGCGGAACGGCAGCGACAGCAGGCACACAGATGGCGACAGCAGCAACAGCGGCAGGGGGCTCTTCCAAATGCGTTGATTCTACTGTAAGTGTAGCCCAGGCAGTGCAATCTTCTCACTTGGAAATGAGCGGATCCCTGTAGAATGTCCTCCACTTGATTTTACCCCAACCTGTGGAAGACTTCCTGTGTACTGCTGTACCTTAAACCCAACAAACACCCCTCTGATACTTCTTCATATTATCCCATTTGCCTCACCTCCATGTTCAGTAAGGACTTTGAGACCATCTTGTCCCATCGTATTCAATGACCATCTTAACCAGCACAACCTCCTTCCCCTTACCCCGTGTGGTTTCTGGCCTTCTTTTCAGCCGATAACCAGCTACTTACGCTTAACAGTCTTCCTTCCCTCCAACTTAACTCCCATCGCACCACTATCTTTGTTCCCCTTGACCTCCAGAATGCCTACGACCGTGTCTGGCGTCCCAGGCACCTCTTCAAATTCCAGACCTATGCTCTCCCTATCAACTTCATACATCTTGCTGCTTCCTTTCTCTCCCGTCCTCCCTCCTATGTCACTATCCACAATTCCTACTCCCGTACTTGCTGTCCCTATGCCGGCGTGCCCCAAGACTCCAACCTTTCCCATCTCCTCTACCTCCTGTACACTTCTGATGTGCCCAAACCTCCACCACTTGTTCATCTCCTCCAATTGGCTGATGACACCGCCTTCCTAGCCCTTTATCCTATCCTTCAATGGTGCCAACGTACCCTCCACAACCACCTTGGCCAATTCACCGCTTGGTGCAACCATTGGTTCCTCTGTATCAACCCCTCGAAGACCCAGGCGATCATCATAGGCTGCACCACCCACTCCTCCTGTCTCCACGATTTCTGCCTCACCATTTATGGCCGCACTATCCACCTCTCTTGTAACCTCAAATACTCTGGCCTCCCCCTCCACCATCACCTCACCTAGACTCCCCATCTCCTTGCCATCCAACACAAAACTCACAACTGCCTCCACCTCCTGAAACTCCTGGCTGGACATCATTCTTTCACCATCCTTCACACCTACAAATCCTTGATCTTCCCCATCTTTGTTATGCCAGCATTGCTTCTGCCCCTCCCAGTTTCTATAAAGAACTCGAAATCCTCGAACGCCATGCACTCTGCCTCGCCTTCCGCATATGCCTTCTGTCCCCCATGTGCATCCTCTACTACCTCATCCCCATGCACCACCTTCTCCTTTTCCTTGAACACATCGGAGCCCTGTTTATTGTCCTCCGCCTCGATCACCCTCACCCCCTGGTGTCTCCCTTCTTCTCCACCCCAAGAACATTGCTGCTCTTTTACCCTTATGTCTCACCCTCCCTCCATCTCCACACCATCTACCTTTCCCACCCGACCCTCCGGATAATGTGCCTCCCCCAGATGATTACCCTTCCAACCAGCTCTAACGCCACCTTCCCCTGCCTTCTCCTCAGGGCTCCCTCTCCTCCCCCTCCCTTCTCCTGAGTGGCTCTCCCCTCCTACGCAACCCTCCCTCTGCTGTACTCCCCTTCAGTGTCTCTGCACTCCCTTCTGCCTTGTCTTCCCTTTTTGTCTTCTGATCCACCTGTCTCCTGCATCTTGGTGCACCCCCTGATGCCCCTTGCCTTTTCATCCCGCCCCCTCCCTTGCTGCACCTTTGCTCTCCCCTGTTTTTCCATCCTCTCAAGCCTCTCCCTCGGGTGGTACCTCCTAGCAGTTTTATTCTTTGTTGTGTGTGGATTTAACATGTCTTGTTCTGTAGTGTTTTTAATACTGTGGCCAACTTTTAACCTGTGCATGGGACTTCAGCGTCTGTTTTGTGCTCTACAAATCGATAATTGTGTTTTTTTAACTTTATCTCGACTTTTTTAATTGTACCCCATGAGCGTATCCATGTCGGTGTATTTTTACCTCCATTATCTCCCCTTACACTGTTCTAATGTGTCCCTTTCTTGTCGCCTTTATATGAATAATTTTCTTCTTGTATAAGCTGTCATATCACTCAGCTCAAGAGTGGCGGATTGTGCCTCTGACAGCCACTGTACCATTACAATATGCAGCCAACAGAACTGATCACGAGGCAGGTTACAGGGTTTGGCCCTAGAAGTAACAAGACTGTTAAGCTGCCAGACATACAGTAACTAACGCCCGCAGATTTTTCGCATGTCGCTACCGAATGCTGGCGGTTCAAATGGCTCTGAGCACTATGGGACTTAACATCTGTGGTCATCAGTCCCCTAGAACTGAGAACTACTTAAACCTAACTAACCTAAGGACATCACACACATCCATGCCCGAGGCAGGATTCGAACGTGTGACTGTAGCGGTCGCGCGGTTCCAGACTGGGGCGCCTAGAACCGCTCGGCCACAACAGCCGGCGGAACGCTGGTGGGATATAGAACAGCACATCATGAGGGAGGAGGAGAAAATGCGGTTCCTGTTTGGCTTTGTGGATTCTATCATTATCCACATAGCAGCTGACACTTCCAGAACTGAAATGTATTTCTTGGACTCAGATAAGGAAGGAGCTAACAGATTACCAGATGACTGATTGTAATTAATACCTTCGATGGCTTCTGTATTCAACAGTACAATGAAATCCCTGCAGTATACTTTTGCATTACCCACAGCTCGCGCAGAAGAATTTCCCTATTGAAGTTAATTTTCTTCTCTTTATTGTAATTACATACCTCGCACGAGGTAGGCCGGTAGCGGTCTACATGCGCCACTCTTCAGCCAACAGAAAAACGGATTGTAAACATGGAGACAGAAAACCCGATGTACATGAATAGTAAAAACAGGAGACATAGTAAGAAATGAAATGAAGGCGTTCACGGAAGGCGCTGGTTGTACAAGCAAGTTTCTCAGTGCACCGAAACGTAGAAAAACAGGTTCACATGCAAATGGAGGAGCACACTGAAGGAGAACACTGACACATTTATACGAAGAGAACACTGTAGCACATTGGTGAAGATCTTCTGCGCACTGAATACACTAATGAGATGGGGTGGTGGGGCCTGATACTGGGTGCAGGGGACGGGTAGAGGGAAAAGATGGGGGAAGAAGCCAGCAGGAGAAAGGAAGGGTGAGGGGAGGGGAGAGGTTAGGATCAGGTGTGGAAGCCTGGGAGGGGAGGAAGAGGGAGAACTGGGAGAGAGGAGGGGGAAGGAGAGAGGGAGCCCTGGAGGAAAAGGGGGAAGGAAGGAAAGGAAGGGGAGGTTTAGAGCTGATAGGAGGGGTATATGGAAGGGACGAGGACATCATCAGGAAGCGGGAGTTGGCAAAAGCCACCGTGGGCAAGGGTGTGGAGAGTGTGGAGGGGCAGAGCAGGTGGGATGTAAGAGTACAAGTGCGGCAGCAGTTGAAGTTAAAAATTTTAATCACTGTTGTTTGTAATTAGAGTACTACGTCAGGTGAGAACTAGAGCATTTTATGCTACTCTGGTCATCTAGGAAGTGGGGTGTAGTGCTGGAGTTTTTCCAATTATTATTTCACTCTCTTTAAAAATTAAATGACATTCGAAGTGTTTCTTTGCACGTCTCTTTTTGCGTCTGAACTGCAACTACCCACATCATTGCAGGTTAATTGGACCGCTGGCTGGCCAGTGCGGTCCAAGTTTAATGCGCCAGTAAGGCTGTTGCCCTGCGTTATCGCTCGGTCTATGTGCGTGTAACACAGGTCAAAACGTATGCTTATAATCGTACTTCACTGTACTAGTCACAGATTATCTTCCTCTTCACCTGAAAAGAAATCCAATGAGATGAACAAAACGCGGATGAATACATGGTGTAACATTTACATCAGGTTTATTTTAGGCACCTAGAGTCTACCCACTACTCCAGACCATGTGTTCCTCATAACTGAAACAAGAAATAAAC
The DNA here is from genome assembly GCF_023898315.1 of Schistocerca nitens. Lineage (NCBI taxonomy): Eukaryota > Metazoa > Arthropoda > Insecta > Orthoptera > Acrididae > Schistocerca > Schistocerca nitens. Next base: position 965,907 of record NW_026045874.1, read on the forward strand.
TCAGCTGAAGCAAATGTCTTTAATATCAACGTTCCCCTTGTAACCAACAGCAAATTCTCCAGTACACAGTGTGCAATAAAGTTATTCATAATTACTGTCATTTGCAAAATTTCAAAATTTTTTTACATTCCTGTTGCAGGCTAACATGAACACACGCTTTCTTTTGTCCATTATTAAGCGATTAGACAAAAGATGAGTACCGGTTAAATGATCAAAGATGTGTAGATGAGTTAGTTCACACACGAGAACAACATAGATACATTGCTCCAACAGTGTTGCCAAATACCTAACAGTAAGTGAAAAGTTGTGGTTCAAAATGCACCGTTGAACGTGTAGGTCTAAAACTTTAAAATATCTTCGCCAGTCGTATAATTCTCAACCCAAGCATATTTGAAATTCTGGACATTATCCCCAGATTAGTGATTCGTCCTGTTCCAATCACGTATGGAGCGCGGGAAGAATGATGGAATGCCTCTGTCCGTGCAATTATTGTGATCTTATCCTCACAATCCCTATGTGAGCAATACATAGGCGGTTGTAGTACATCCGTAGAGTATCATTTAAGGCCGGTTCTTGAAACTTTGTCAACACACTTTCTCGGGATGTCTTCAACAGTCTGCTAGTTAAGTTCCTTCAGTATCTCTGTGACGCTAAAAATCCTAAGATTATCCTTCCCCGGTGATCCACACGCTTGCATTTTGGATAAAACTAACATGAAAAGTATAGTAACAGTCGCTCAGCACCTATATGAAATTGACGACTCGATTTATGTCCAAGATGTGACAGAGAAACAGATGACTTAGCATACATCTTTGTTCGTCTACAGAAGAGTGTTGAATAGGTTATCCATCAATTGGCATCTTTCGTCACAAATGAGTTTAAAGTTCTGTGATGATCGTATTATGGACAGGTTTACCATTAACGATTGCAGGTAGATAGTGCCCCAAGTCACACACAGAACACACAATTGTACAGGAATCGATCGCAAGTTATATCACACAACTGATGCAATGCGAAAGGACAATGGAAAAAAATGGTTAAATGCGTGACAATGGCTAATACCTGCTGCTTTCCATCAGGTATTTTGCTCCTACCCATGGAGGCTGGTCATTTTTGATTCCATAGACAAGTATTACTCCTGTACCATTCAATAAGCTGCTACATTAATAAATTGTCTGTTCATTTCCTTACCTAACCCTTCGCGAAACATTATAAGTAACTTAAGAGCAAGTGTTGTCAAAACGGAGAAAATTTTTGGGCCCATGAATACCGACCAGTCAATATCACCAGCACTGACAACACGCCAATTCTCACCTTCAGACGGCCTGTATATTGGTGCATTGTTAATATACTGACAATAGTTCTGGACCTGTGAAGAGCCCCTTAAGAAACGCACTGAATGCGTTAGGGAGCGCACAAGCTCATACGCTCGCTCTCGTTTGGAGGAAGTCGTTCGCAGTTGGCACCCATTTTTCGAGTAATATGCATTTTTTCATAGTACTTCATAGATGTGGCATAGTTCTAGAGTTTTTTTGCACATATTTTAAATAGTTCTGCAGAATTTAACAAAGAAAACAACAATACTCGGAAAAATTTTCGTATCGAAATGTCCGCAAAATGTAAATTCATACAACAGTTCTGAGGGTAGTTCTGAACAGAACTCCAAGAGTTCTATCGAAAAGCCTAATAAATTTTTTTGTGCAGCCAATAGTTTACGAGATAAATGCAACTTAGGGAAAATATTTTCATTTACTGTGAAGTTGGCACCATTTTTATCAGAAATGTATATTTTTTCAGAATTCTTGATAGATATGCCACAGTTCTAGAGTACATTGTACAAAATTTGAATAGTCCTGCAGAATTCAGCGAAGAAAACAACAATACTCGAAAAAAATTTTCGTATCGAAATCATTCTTTGTCAATTTTCGCAAAAAGTAAATTCGTACAACAGTTCTGAGGACAATTCCGAACAGAACACCAAGAGTTCTATCGAAAACCCCAATAACATTTTTTGTGGCGACCGTAGTTTATACGATAATTGTTTTAATGTTAGACCCACTTTCTCCACAGAAAAAAATAAATTTGTACAATAGTTTTGATGAACAGTTCTGGATGTCAGCCCAAGACTTCTATCGTCAATCATAATAACATTTTTTTGTGGTAATAATAGTTTGTAAGAATACTGATTAATTGTGGGGCTCACTTACTCAACAAGAAAAAAATATACCTATTCGCACAACTCTGATGACAGCTCTGGATAGCATTGTGAGAGTTACATCGAAAATGCTAGTAACATATTCTGTGCAGGTAATTGTTTATGAAGTAACCACATTTAATAAGGAATGCTTATGAGCATTTCCCGTGAATTTTGCATCCCTTTTACGAAAAATATAATTTTTTTTCATAGTTCTTGATATGTATGCAATAGTTCTAGAGTTCCTTGCTCAAAACACGAATAGTTCTGCAGAATTTCGGGAAGAAAACAATAACTCGACAAAATTTTGGTATAGTAAAGAATTATTTGTCTGTCTGGAAAAAAATAAATTTGTATAACAGTTCTGTTGGCAGTTCTGGATAGCACCCAAAGAGTTGTATTGGAAATGTTAAGAACATTTTTGTGGCGATAATAGTTTATGCGATAATTGTTTTAATCTGATATTCACTTCCTCTACGAAAACAAAATTCGTAGAACACTTCTGATGACTGTTCTGAATAGCATCCACAAAGTTCAACCGAAAACTATAATAATATTTTTTGTGACGGAAACATTATATCAGATATTTACTTTAATGTGGCACTCGCTTCTGTTATGTAAAAGTAATAAATTTCTACAATAGGTCTGATGGCATTTCTTAATAGGACGCTAAGAGTTCTATTGAAAACAGTAATAACATTTTTTTGTGGGGCTAACAGTTACTGAGATAATATCATTTACGAGAGACCCACTTAGACTACATTATCATAAATTGGCACAACCCTTTTGTTGACAGTTCTGGATAGCACTGAAAGAGTTCTTTTAAAAACCCTCATAACATTTTTATCGTGCCAATACTTTATGAAAAAGATTGCATGTTCACTCTGCAGTGGGTGTGCGCTGATGTGAAACTTGCTGGCAGATAAAAACTGTGAGCCGGACCGGGTCTCTAACCCAAGGCTGTCATGAAGAAATATCTTCATAATACCCTTTCTTCCAGGAGTGCTGCTTCTGCAATTTTCGTAGGACAACTTCTGTGAATTTCAGAAAGCAGGAGATGAGGTACTACTGGAAGTTCAGCTGTGAGGATGGATCGTGAATTCACACTTTTATTTTGGAATTATGTGAGACATAAACAATGACACAATGTGCAGTGCAGTACACAAGAAGCTCTTTTATCCGGACTAGGTGGGACCAGATGTAATCCGGATTACCAAAAATCCGGATAATCTGGAAATATTCTACTAAATGCAAAAAGTCTAACTATTCAGCAATGTAGAAATGCCAGTATGGCTTCCTAACACTGACGGTAGTAACTGTGGGTCGAAGCGTGGGATGTGCACTCTTAGATGATTCAAAGGGAGAAGGCTCGTCAGTGCAAAACAAACAGATGGCTGAGAGAGCGAATCCTTTCACACGCGCCACTAACCAGAGGGTGTCACACCTGTCGAGAAGCGCACCAGAGGTACAATTAGCTGTGGCAGGGGAGCTGTTGGCGTGGTTACTATGCAACTTACTTGATGGGCCCCAATACACCGTTATATTAATGTACAATACTTGAGAACCTATGTCATTCACACACTCTGAGCTCCCAAATCACTCGATACTAGGCTAAATTACCAGCCTACTGATAAGCAGCCTATGTACACCACGGACTACATATCTTCGTGTTACAAGAATAAAAGAGAAAAAGACTAAGGGACACAAAATATGAATCCCGATAAACCGAAAACACGGATTAGTGAGGGCCAAATAAACGAGGTTCTTGTTTACTAATTTCGAACTGCTTATTAACGTTAATACTGTATTCCCTCAACATGATAACAACTCTATGAGTCATGTACTGCATTAGGATTTTTACATACTACTTAGTTCGTTTGTACAATATATTCATTTAAATATACTTATGTTTCTGTACATTGTAAAGACTCTTGCAGTAGTGTAACTCATCAAACTTCCACACTTCCTTCCTAACTAGAACAAATGTTTGCAACAATATTAAAGCTAGCAATTTCAAATTTACTCGTTACACACAGCACATGTTTTTTCTGTATCCTAGAGTTTGGCAATGTTACCACCTAACCTTCATCGATGAGGCATATTTTTAGCCTTTAGTGGTCCTGGATGCCATGACAGCTCAAAAAATTACTGTTTTATGTAATAAAATTCTTCTGGTTATTACTGATCCTAAAAGTATACGCTTCATGTACAGTACCTCGTCATTCTCGTGCTTAAATGTCATTCTGTTTAATATAGGCGCCGCAATTTCCGTAGAAACTCGTTGGGGGGGGGGGGGGTAATATCTTTGAAGAACCTGTCGACTGTCATATGTGCAGGAAAAATGTTTACATGACACGAAACAAAATCACAATGTGTTTCAACAGTTGCATTTGTGAACTCCTTCCAAAATCTGTTTTTGTTGGTATTTCAGATTTTCACATTGGTGGAATGGATGTCGTAATATGTTTTAATGATGGAGTAGAAAGCAGATTAAAAACATTTAGCAGACCAGGCATCACAACTAGGAACAACATGAAAATTTTGCTGCTATGAGCCGACAGCCAACATGTCACAGAAATCGAAAAAGCTGCTGAAACCATGAAAAAGGAGGCCACAATAACAAAGAAAGAAGTAAAACTAAAGAAAATGAAAAGGACACGAAAGGAATCAACAAGACAATGGAGCAGGAATGGTTTGAAATGTCGTCATTGAGAAGAAAATGACATACAAATCTTTAGTTTCAGTTTTCTGTTAGCATACAGAGATATTGTTACTGGTATCTCATCCACTATTGAAGCTACACAAACAAAGTTATGGATGAATAATAATATAGTGCCTGCCTACATACTAAAACACATTATCCAACAATGGATTAAATATTTTAAGGTGGAATATGTCATATTATGTTCTTAAATTATTAGGAGAAAAAATTTACTCTTAAAATACTTTTTTTTTAAACCATCAAAACATCAAACTGGTAAATATTACTGGTCTACTGTTTCAACAAAGTAATAATTCAAAGAATACAGTTTGTTTTTTATCTTTTATTTGGAATAGTGTGTAAGTATATTGAACCTAAAATAACAATTACACAGAATTCAATATCTAAGAGAAACATCAATATTCACCGCACAATGTATTCCACAGATTTACAATTTTTTTTCACCTAGAGCTCACAATATACTAATTGTTTGACGAAATTTTCATTCCTGAATCTATTGGCAGTCTAGCATTATTAAATTTCAAAGTACCAGTAAAAACTACAGTCCGTGATGTACAAGTCCCCTCAGTTCTTATTCAAGAAACACTAAGACACAGAAGGACATACATACATAGGGAATTCAGTAATAAATAAGCATAGAATTTATGAGCTGGGAGACAATTAAGAAAAATAGGTACAAAAAATGTATATGTGAAATTTAGAGCATAAAATCCTCATATTCTAGTAACTGAAACAGGAAGGCTGTGGTTCCAGAAACAAAGATACTAAGAATTAACATAAGAGCTGTATTTGTAATATTTAGCTATCAAGTTTTTGCAGTTGCTTATCTTTTAAAGCAAAGTTTCTATGTACGAACTACTTGTTTCGTCTCGTCAGTCTTGTAGCTCACATTTGAAAATTTTCCTTCTTGACATACATGAACAGCTGTGGAGAAATTCTCGTTCTTTTGAAACTCTCTGTACATCTTTATATAGGTAATCATACTGCTTTCAGTAGGTTCCATCGAAGACATATACTGTGTAGTGTTTGATGGAGCTATTATAATGAATAGCGTCAAAGAGAGTGTACTCTTGATTGTTGACTACGATTTCTTTCGTGATCGTTTGCAACACACATTTCTTCGTTTGATTTGGAGGAAACTGGTCTTCAGTTAGTGGACAAGTTGTTATACTAGTATCCATCATCAAGTACCATTCGTATTCCTTTTCTTCCACGGCTTCTCCTTTACATTTCTTGCATTACATTTGTTGCGTCTACAGCCTCTTGCATGAAGTTATAACCAAGTCTGAAAAGCACATATGTATAAACGGAATTCAGGTAATTCAGTAATAAATAAGCATAGAATTTATGAGTTTGGAGACAATTAAGAAAAATAGGTACAATAAATATATACGTGAAATTTAGAGCATGAAATCCTCATATTCTAGTAACTGGGTTACATTTCAGTGGCGTCGGTGGAGTCTGTCAGCAGGGCGGGTTTCACTAGACATGGCCTGCACCTCAACAGGTATGGGAAGGGGAGGTTGGCAAAGCTTTTAGGTGACAGCATAGGTGGGGGTGGTGGGATCACTCATGGGATAATTCCTGCAGTAGTGGGTGTTAGAGTTGCACCTTTTTTCGATTGAAGTCTGCTGATAGGTATTCCTGCTTAAGGGAAGTCTCTCTAACAAATGAATCACTTTTGACAAAGCTTAGGTATCCTAGTAATGAGGGAATTTGTATATTTCATCAAAATATACAAGGTATAAGAGATAAAGTTAGTGAACTGCTTATAGATGTTGACTCTGAAATTATTGGTGTATCTGAACACATCTTAAATAAGGAGATAATTCAGAGGCTTCCTTTACCAGGATACAGGTTGGCTGGCAGCTTTTCTAGGTGCTGTTTGCGGTGTGGGGGAGTAGCCATGTATGTGAAAAACGACATCCCATTTGAGTCAATTGATGTTTCAAAGTACTGCACTGAAAAGGTGTTTGAATGTTGTACAGGTGTGGTTAAATTTAATGGAGCTAAATTTCTAACTGTTGTTATTTATAGATCCCCAGACTCCGATTTCACAACATTATTGCTAAAGCTAGAGGAGGTTCTTGGTTCACTTTATAGGAAATACAAAAAGTTTGTTATATGTGGTGACTTCAATATTAATTGTATAAGTGATTGTGCAAGGAAAAGGATGCTGGTAGACCTCCTTAATTCATATAATCTCATGCAAACCGTATTCTTTCCAACGAGAGTGCTAGGGAACAGTAGAACAACCATAGACTCTATGTGATCGCCGTAAGCATAGTGTCAACAGTGCATCCCAATTTAAGTTGTACAATATAGCACTGAAGATGGTCACTCAGTGACAGAAAATCGATTTTGCAATAGTAAAAATATACGACCAATGCTGTCTCTTTTTTCAAGTATACCTGTTATCTGGTCGTTGTGCACAAGACAACATGGAGTCGCCAATCAGTTCTCGGTATTGTTAATTCATAATAAACGTGTGAGGTTAAGTATTGGCGGTTTGACAATATTCTCTATTCAGATGTTGACAGAGCTTCACGTATTGCCCACTCAGCATTAGTTTTCTTTGTTTGCTTTCAATTCGCCTTTGTTCATATCACACATAACATTCAATATTTGAAGTGATCTATTAACACAGAACATTTTTAATAGACCGATGCGATTGTAATCACTGTATATACCACTTTAGGATGGTCAACAGATGATTGATTCTCTATGTCAATGCTTACCTTAGTACAGTATCGGTTGATGAATTACATAGCAGTTCGAAAAAGACCTTTCTCTTACAAAAATACGTCATATATCTGAAATGACTCTTAAGAAATCCACAAAAAGAATATCAGTTTCACCAAATTATTAATAAACGTAAAAAAATGTTTTATGTCTGTTGCCTGGACGTATCCTTGCTGGGCAGATATAATTGCTTCACAAGCTTCCCTAAAATTTTAGTAATTATGTTTGCTGGTACTACAGAACTAGCATTCTAATGACCTACATGTCGCCAGAAATCTCTTTGTTACTCGTAATTTCTCGTCAACTGAGACTGACTCTCTCGTTAACGTATGTTGCTACTCTGATTTATCTCGTCTCAACGTTAGTAACTTGTTGTATCTGTATGGTGCAGGACTCACCAGAGACAAAACTTCTGGGTCCATCGTTCTGATTATCTGTAAGTTAACACGGGGACAGTCGGTCCTTTTTTTCAACCATTCCCACACCCATTTCGTCTTTTTAATCTGTCATCCATTGCTTGCAAGCTGTAGGTAATATAACTGCAACACACACGAATCCTTTCCCATGTTCGACATCTTAGCTTGTAAAACCAGGCTGTTAACTGAGGATTTTTGTCGGTATTATTGATTATGTGAGGTTACTTCAGTATATTGCAGGTTTGACAAACTATTATTATCAATAAATATTGAGCACGCGCAGGCCCCTAACAGTTGTCTACACTATGCTGTCGGCGTCTAGTTTAAGAAGACTAGAGTACAGTAAGAGTGTACGATAGTAAGTTCTAAAGTATACCCGAAATCCAGTTAGAACATGACTAAAGTAACGTACAACAACGAATTGATGAAGTTAATAACTTGCTACAAATGTGTCTTATTTATAATAACTGAAAATGATGAGTTGCAAAAGAAAATAAACAAGAGATTGAAAACGATTTGGGGCTACTGACCTGTAAACTAAGGGGGCTTCCGAAACTACAAAGAGATTCCCCACTGTACCCGAAGAAATATGACAAACTTCTTACTTGAAGTTCGGACGAACTCGTTACAATGTATTAATAGGTTCGGTTAAACATACTCCGAACCTTACAAAAATTGAGTATTTGGGTTTTCATCTTTCTGTCACTACAGGCAAAGTTTTTTTTTTTTTTTCCTTTATTGTTATTTTAACACCTTATACAAAGGCGGGCTGTCAGCAGCACAATACGCCGCTCTTCAGCCTTGAGTTTGGCAACAAGTAGTACAGAAAGGTGGCACAGAGCAGACAGTAAAAACGGTGGTCAAAAAACGTAGACACTAAAAATCGAAAAAACATGGAGCCGTTCACGCTGGACGAGAAACATCACTAACACTGGGCGACACGATGCACAGAACACGGATGATGATGGCGACGGCACGTGAACGGTGGTGGCGTGACGGCGAACAACACTACACACAAACGAAGGCACACACACGAAACACTGACGGCGATGATCTCCGGCGCGCGAATGTTCACTGAGCGTGTACGAGTCCGGGGACCTGCCAAGAGAGGAGGTGGAGGAGGAGGAAGGGGAAGGGGAATGGGAGAGGGGAGAGCAGAGATGCCATGGGCAAAGGAGAGAGGAGGAGGGAGGAAGGGGGAGGGGAAGCCCGGGGGAGAGGGGAGGAGGGAAGGGGGAAAGGAAAGAGAAGGGAAGGGAAGGGAGGGAGGGAGGGTGCCTAAAGGATAGGACACAGGAGGTGGGGGGGTGGATCAAAGTTGATAGGAGGGGTAGATGCAGGGAAGGAGGACATCATCAGGGAGGGGGAGCTGGCGGAAGCCACCTTGGGAGAGGGTAAGGAGGGTGGAGAGATGGAGACCGGGTGGGATATGGGAGTATAGGCGCGGCAGCGGGCGGGGGTGGGAGAGGATCGGGGAGACGAGCGGGTGAGGAGGATCGAGTTTACGGGAGGTGTATAGGATTCGTATCCTTTCGAGGAAGAGGAGGAGGTGGGGGAAGGGGATAAGATCATACAGGATCCGCGTGGGGGAGGGGAGACGGATGCGATAGGCAAGGCGGAGAGCATGGCGTTCAAGGATTTGGAGGGATTTATAAAAGGAAGGGGGGGCGGAGATCCAGGCTGGATGGGCGTAGCAGAGGATAGGGCGGATGAGGGACTTATAGGTGTGGAGGATGGTGGAGGGGTCCAGACCCCACGTACGGCCGGAAAGGAGCTTGAGGAGACGGAGTCGGGAACGTGCCTTGGCTTGGATTGTCTGGAGATGGGGAGTCCAGGAGAGGCGACGGTCGAGGGTGACGCCAAGGTACTTAAGGGTGGGGGTGAGAGCGATGGGATGGCCATAAACGGTGAGATAGAAATCAAGGAGGCGGAAGGAAGGGGTGGTTTTGCCTACAATGATCGCCTGGGTTTTGGAAGGATTGACCTTGAGCAACCACTGGTTGCACCAAGCGGTGAACCGGTCAAGATGGGATTGGAGAAGGTGTTGGGAGCGTTGCAGGGTGGGGGCAAGGGCAAGGAAGGCGGTGTCATCGGCAAACTGGAGAAGGTGGACGGGGGCTGGCGGCGGCGGCATGTCCGCCGTGTACAAAAGGTACAGAAGGGGGGAGAGGACGGAGCCTTGGGGCACACCGGCAAAGGGGAAAAAGGTGTAGGAATCTGCGTTATGGATGGTGACATAGGAAGGACGGCGGGAGAGAAAGGAGCCGATCAGACGGACGTAGTTAATGGGAAGGGCGAAGGTTTGGAGCTTGAAGAGGAGACCGGAATGCCATACGCGGTCATAGGCACGTTCGAGGTCCAGGGAGAGGAAGATTGCGGAGCGACGGGAATTAAGCTGTTCGGAAAGGAGATGAGTGAGGTGAAGGAGAAGGTCGTTGGAAGAGAAGGACGGCCGAAAGCCACACTGGGTAACGGGAAGAAGGCGGTGCTGGCGGAGATGCTGGTGGATGCGGCGGGTGAGGATAGATTCCAGGACCTTGCTGAAGACCGAGGTAAGGCTGATGGGGCGGTAGGAGGAGACGGCGGACGGTGGTTTGCCGGGTTTAAGGAACATGAGGATACGGGAGGTTTTCCACAGGTCGGGGTAGTAACCGGTGGACAGGACTACATTGTAGAGCCTGGCCAGGGTGGAGAGGAAAGAGATAGGAGCTTCACGAAGGTGGCGGTAGGTGACACGATCGTGACCAGGAGCGGTGTTGCGTTTCGTGCGGAGTGTAGCAATGAGATCCTGTGTAGTGATAGGGGCATTGAGTTCCGTGTGTGCAATGTTGTCCAAGTACTGGAAACCAGGAGCGAGGGGAGGGGAAGAGGTGTCAGTTCGATCGCGGATATCCGGGAAGAGGGAGTAATCGAACTGGGGATCATCGGGGATGGAAAATACATCGGAGAGGTAGGAGGCGAAGTGATTGGCCTTACTGAGGGAGTCAGGGAAAGGGTGATCATCATGGAGAAGAGGATAATAGGGGGAGGGTTTAGTTCCGGTAAGGCGACGGAAGGCCGACCAGAACTTGGACGAGTTGATTGGTAGGGTAGCATTTAAACGGGTGCATGTCTGCCGCCAGTCCCGGCGTTTCTTAGCCGCGAGCAAATTACGAATGTGTCGCTGGAGTTGCCGGTGGCGTCGTAGTGTGTCCGGGTCACGCGTGCGGAGGAAGGCACGGTAGAGACGACGGGATTCACGGAGGAGGAGAACGGCCTGTGGGGGCAAGGTAGGACGGTGGGGGTGGATGGCGACAGTAGGGACGTGGGCCTCCACGGCCTCAGACAAGGTCTGCTGGAGAAAGGAGGCGGCTTGGGTGACATCGTCCGGGACAGGCAAAGTTTCAATTTGCCACTTATAATAAACACATTAGCAAGAATGTTGCTGGGTGTGAAGTACATTCCTTACAAGATGGCCATAGATATGGACATTTATTCAAATTTTCTGAAGCAACTGGAAACAAGTAATTATTATCGGGAAGGACATCGTTCTTATTTTAGCATTTTCCTGCTGAACAGCTTATTGCGAGATCCAGTACACAGCCGTTACGTCCTGCACTGTTGCTCGACGTCGCCGACAGATGTCAGCTCGAAACGCTGTCGGGGATAACATGGCGATCATTTTATCCCTGTCTCCTGTCGCCGTCTGCAGTTCGTTACTACCTGTAATCCAGTCACATAGCATTTTCCGCCACATTGATTGTGTGTAGTGTGTTAACTTTTAAGAATCCGTTACGAACAAACAATTTGTGAAACTGTACTACGTTAATCAAAAATTTGACGGTGTATAGAGCTAACTGCCGTTTTCGTCGAACAAAGATCGCGTTGGAGTGTTTTCGCGAACTTTTGTTAAACGGAGAATGTGAGAGAATGGTGGACGTTGTTTGTAGCTGAATTTCGCCGCATATGGTTAGGGAAAAATAGTTTTATTACGATTTATCTAACTGTGCCACAGTGTCGGCCACTGGAGCATTCGATTGGTGTCGAAAAAAACAAAAAAAACTTCGTTTATTAGTACCAAAGGTAGTAGTATAGGCGTCGGTATAGGACACTTCCCAAGGAAAAAAAAAATCCCTCATCTTTTTCACTTGAAAAACTGACAGAATGGGACAAAATAAGTGAAAACCAAGTGAACAATTTTCCACATTAAATTTTAAAACATTTTGCGCAAAAGTGGTCGCCTCTTTCAACCTTCATCTTTTCAGCCAAAAGATGGCGGACACTTTTTTTACGGTAACTTTTCTGCGAAATTTTAGTGAGTTGATGGCAAAAGTGGTGCTTCCTGAACCCGCATCTTTTGAGCAAAACATACCGACCGCTTCTTTGTGAGCACTTTTTGCGAAATTTCGGCGACTTTAAGAAAGGTCGGTGATGTGGGACAAACCCGCATCTTTCCAGCCAAAAGATAGCGGACACTTTTTGGCAGTCACTGGCTACTTCTTCGCAAAATTCTGGCGACTTTTTGGCATCCACGTTTTGCGGTCGGTTTTTCTACAACGACTTTTTGGCAGTCACAAGTTTGAAATTTTGTGGGCCACGACCTATAAAATTATCCTTGGTAGTGCTTATATGTCACCTTTATTATTTGCTCGTTGATGAACTTCGTATAATTATTTCTGTATTGTCATCGAGTATGACTTCGTACCAAAGAGCAGGATCATCGATGTATTCTGTAATCACTGTTTCCATTTATATATACAAAAGTATTTCTTTAATAACTCGAGGGAAGGATACCAATTATTCCGTCTTTTTCCTCTAGGAGCATATGTATAACAAAGATTTTATTTCGGTTGTTCCAATGTGATACCTGTACCTTTGTGAACTTATCATATCTGAGAACGCATGCTGTTACAGCGTAATTACCTGTAAATACCACATTAATGCAATAAATGCTCAAAATGATGTCCATCAACCCAAGGCATTTGGCAATATGTGTAACGACATTCCTCTCAACAGCGAGTAGTTCGCCTTCCGTAATGTTCGCACATGCATTGACAATGCGCAGACGCGTGTTGTCAGGCATTGTCAGTGGATCACGATAGCAAATATCCTTCAACTATCCCCACAGAAAGAAATCCGGGGACGTCAGATCCGGTGAAGGTGCGGGCTACGGTATGGTGCTTCGACGACCAATTCACCTGTCACGAAATTGCTATTTAATACTGCTTCAACCGCACGCGAGCTATGTGCCGGACATCCATCATGTCGGAAGTACATCGCCATTCTGTCATGCAGTGAAACATCTTGTAGTAACATGGGTAGAACATTACGTAGGAAATGAGTATACATGGCACCATTTAGATTGCCACGATAAAATGGGGGCCAATTATCCTTCCTCCCACAATGCCGCACCATACATTAAACCGCCAAGGTCGCTGATGTTCCACTTGTCGCAGCCATCGTGGATTTTCCGTTGCCCAATAGTGCATATTACGCCGGTTTACGTTACTGCTGTTGGTGAATGACGCTTCGTCGCTAAATAGAACGTGTGCAAAAAGTCTGTCATCGTCCCGTAATTTCTCTTGTGCCCAGTGGCGAAACTGTACACGACGTTCAAAGTCGTCGCCATGCAATTCCTGGTGCATAGAAATATGGTACGGGTGCAATCGATGTCGATGTAGCATTCTCAACACCGACTATTTTGAGATTCCCGATTCTCGCGCAATTTGTCTGCTACTGGTGTGCGGATTAGCCGCGACAGCAGCTAAAACACCTACTTGGGCATCATCACTGGTTGCAGGTCGTGGTGAAACTTCCCGTTTCCTTAAATAACGTAACTATCCGGCGAACGGTCCGGACACTTGGATGATGTCGTCCTAGATAACGAGCAGCATACATAGCACACACCCGTTGGGCATTTTGATCACAATAGCCATACATCAACACGATATTGACCTTTTCCGCAATTGGTAAACGGTCCATTTTAGCACGGTTAATGTATCACGAAGCAAATACCGTCTGCACTGGCGGAATACCACTGGCGGAATACCACGTACTTATGACTATTATAACGCCTTCTATCACAAAGCGGAAAAAGTGGTACAACTAAAACATTCATATTTATTTACGTACTACACGAATATGTAATAAGGAATGGGGGTTCCTATTAAAAAAAAAAAACGCAGTTGATATCCGTCTGACCTATGGCAGCGCCATCTAGCGGGCCAACCATAACGCCATCTGGTTTCCCCCCTCAAGCTAGGCGAGTTTCGTTCTTTGTAGTTTTTTCGTTTGATGCTTATTTCGTGAGATATTTGGCCCAGTCACTATCAGTGGACCACCCTGTATATAAAGTGCTTCATATTTCCTCGGATGCAGCAAGGAACTTCCTCGTTCGATGTGCGGTACTTTTATGTAATCCATCCTCCTGGCTTCGGACCAACCTACGTCCAACACGCCTCATTACGTCCACCACCACAGCCTGGTCCCTGATCCAATGGTGTGTTGTCCTGTTCCCCCATTTAGCGAACACCGTCGTATCTCGTTACTAAAAGTCAACCTCCTACATTCATTGTTCATAAACCTTCTGTTTCGGACAGGTCGGATGCTTAGTTTTGGAAGCCCTCTCGACTGTACAGAACAGCAGCCTCAAATCATTTTCAGTCTCTTGTGTATTTTCTTTCGCCACTCATCATCCTCAGATGTTATAAATAAATAAAAAAACTCATTCGTGGCTTCCTATGAGCTTCGTCAATTCGTCATTGTACGTTACTTAGGCATGTTCTAATTGACATTTCAGGTATAGGCCTATATGTTCCAAATCCTGCTGCATATCGACGTTCATGATATGCTTGTATCAGCACACTCTGAAAGGAACAAATGTCTCTGAGCACTATGGGACTTAACATCTGAGTCCATCAGTCCCCTGTAACTTAGAACTACTTAATCCTAACTAACCTAAGGACATCACATACATCCATGTCCGAGGCAGGATTCGAACCTGCGACCGTAGCAGTCGCGCGGTTCCGGACTGAAGTGCCTAAAACACCACCGCGGCCGGCTCTGAAAGGAACCTAACTGGTATAAAGTCTGGACTGGAAGATTTGCTTTTATTAAATGATTTAAGTTGCTTCACTCCACTGAGGATGTCTACCTCTGCGTTACTCAGGTTGGCAGCTGTTCTTGGTTCAAATTCTGAAATATTACTTCGTCTTCTTTGGTGAAGGAGTTTCGGAAGGCTGTGTTTAGTAACTCTGCTTTAGCAGCACTGTCGTCGATAGCATTTCCATTGTTATCGCGCAGAGAAGGCATTGATTGTGTCTTCACACACGACCAGAATCTCTTTGGATTTTGTGCCGGGTGTCGAGACAAAGCTTCGTTCTGGAAACTGTTATAAGCATTTCGCATTGAAGTCCGCACTAAATTTCTAACTTCTGTAAAAGGTCGCCAATCTTGAAGATTTTGCGTCCGTTTGAATTTGGCATGTTCTTTTTGTTGTTTTTGCAACAATTTTCTGACCTGTTTTGTGCACCACGGAGGATAAGCTCCGTCATTTCCTAATTTATTTGGTATAAAGCTCTCGACTGCTACCAATACTACTTCTTCGAATTCAGGCCACATCTGGTCTACACATACATTATTAGTTTAGAAGGAGTGGAGAACTTCTATCAGGAATTTTTTGAATAGGTATATTTTTCGTTTATTTTTGAAAGATTTATGTATTACAATATTCAATCTTGCTACTACAACCCTGTGTTTACTAATCCATGTATCCGTTTTTAAGCTCATTAGTAGCTCAGAATTATTTGTTGTTAAGAGGTCGAGTGTGTCGTCGCAACTGTTTACTACTCGTGTGGACCCATGAACTAACAGCTTGAAATAGTTTTCATAGAATGCGTTTAGCACAATTTCGGATGATGTTTTATGCGTACCACCGGAATTAAACATGTATTTTCGCCAACATATTGAGGATGAAAGTCACCACCAACTATAATTGTATGAGTCGGGTAAGTGTTTGAAATCAAACACAAGTTTTCTTTGAACCTTTCAGCAACTGTATCATCTGAATAAGGAGATCGGTAAAAGGATTGAATTTTTGAAATCAAACACAAGTTTTCTTTGAACCTTTCAGCAACTGTATCATCTGAATAAGGAGGTTGGTAAAAGGATTGAATTATTATTTTATTCCGGTTGCCAAGAATGATCTCTGTCCATACTAACACACAGGAACTAACCTCTCCCATTTTGCGACAAAATAAACTACTTCTAACAGCAACAAACACTCCACTGCCAACTGTGTTTACTCTATCCTTTTCGAACATCGTCAAGGTTCCTGGCTTTCGATACCCACTAACACCTCTTCAATAAGTTGAGCAGCTGCAGTGCTAGTTGATTCACCTTTTAGGAACCAAATGGTTTCCTAAAAGGTAAATCAACTAGCACTGCAGCTGCTCAACTAATTGAAGAGGTGTTAGGGGGTATCGAAAGCAAGGAACATGTGGCAGGTGTATACCCAGACCTGGAAAAAGCCTTTGATTGTGCGAATGTTGACATCCTATTGGACAAGCTATGGAACATGGGCATTAGAGGCGCTGCTTATGACCTTATAAAGTTTTATATGAGCAATAGAAAACAGTTTGTTCTACTTAAAACGGAAAGTGGTGTCTACAAATCAGAGATCGCTTACATAAAATATGGCGTGCCCCAGGGCTTGGTGTTGGGCCCCCTTCTGTTCTTTATCTATGTAAATGATATTAAATACTGTACTATAAATTTCAAAATTGATCTGTATGCCGATGACACGTCCATTGTATTTAAAAAGGAGTCATGTAATGAACTAGAGGTCGAGTGCAATAATATGACAAAAGAAAATGTTCAATTTTTTAATGAAAGCCACTTAAATGTAAGCACCAAGAAAACATGTTTGATGGAGTTTAACAAAAGTAGTTTGAATAATAACATTAAATTATACATGGGCAACGAATTGGTAAAGAAAGAGTCTAGTGTAAAATTCCTTGGCATAACAATAAAAGCAACCTGAAATGGGACACACATATTGACTCCCTAGCAACTAAGTTGTCAAAGAATATATTTGCAATCGGTATTATTAGCAAGTTCTGTAGAGACACCGTAGTCCTAAAGACTGCATACCGTGCTCTTTTCTCCTCTCACTTGAACTGCGGTATTGAAATTTGGGGGGAGGGGGGACAACAAACAAAGCTAATCTAGATAAGCTAGTCATTCTTCAAAAAAGGGGTGTGAGAATAATCTGTGGAGCAAAATATAGGGAATCTTGTCGCAACTTGTTTCCAAAAACAGAGGTGTTAACCGTTATAAACACACACATTCTAAAAGCCATATTGCTTGTGAAAAGACTGCACCCAAACACTTATTCAGATTTCCACCAGCACAATACTAGCAATAAAGAAAGATTTTACATTGGCAGCCACAGAACAGCACTTTACGAAAAGGGGCCTCAGTACATAGGTATAAAATTAGCTAATGCACTGCCTAGTGCAGTCATAGCTCTTTCTACAATCAAACTGAAACATCAGCTTAAGAAATTTTTAGTAAAACACCCTTTCTATATATTAGAAAAGTACCGAACTTATATGAAGAACAATAAATGATTTGTGAAATTATGTGAATGGAAATCAGTAAACATCTTATTGTTATTTTGTTGTAAATTAATGACGTATTTAGAAGAATGTGTCTTGTGTATTGTACAAATAACTTTAATCATTACTGTTTCTTTGTACATGTGCAGTGTATCATTCGATGTTGAATAAAGCTATTATTATTATTATTTAGGTTCACCGCAAAAATTTCGGTTGAACTTCTATCTGGCTTCAGCCAGCTTTCAGGGCCTGTAACGATTTCAGCATAAGTCCTTTCTACTAGCGCTTGGAGCTCTGGTACTTTCCCAACACAGCTACGACAATTTACAACTGTTATACCAATGGTTCCTGTATATCTACATTATTCCTCTGTTCGGCCTGCAGCCTTTGTGACTGAAGCCCTTTTTGTGCTTTCCCTACACTCTCTAACCTAAAAAAACCGCGTAGTCCACGCCACACACACACCCGTGTGGCCACCTCCTGCATATAGTGGACTCCTGACCTAAGCAGCGGAACCTTCAATTCAATTCAATACCTTCTCTTGCTGACAGTACGGGTAATGTAACTGATTATGATAAACAGAAGCCCGAAATCCTAAATCTAGCTTTCAAAAACTCGTTTACGATAGAGGATTGCAGCAGCATTCCCCTTTCAATTATCGAACAAATGCAAGGATGGTTGACAGTGTTTAATATATCTGGGATTGTGAAACAGCTAAGATCCTTAGACGCCAGGAAGGCATCTCGCCCAGACGGTATCCCCCTAAGATTTTATGTTGACTATGCTAGAAATATAGCACCATTCTTATCCATCATCTATCAGGGATCATTGGAACAGCGGAAAGTTCCACGGGACTGGAAAAAGACCCAGGTCATGGCAATCCATAAAAAGGGTAGAAAATCGGATGCACATAATTACTGGCCAATTTCACTGTCGTCGATTTGCTGTAGAATGATGGGACATATTTTGTGTTCAGACATCATGACCTTTCTAGACTCTGAGAAGCTCACCTGCAGAAACCAGCACGGTTTTAGAAAATAGCGGTCATGCGAGACACAGCTGGCCCTCTTTGTGCATGACATACAACAGGCTCTAGATACCGGCTCCCAGGTTGATGCCATACTTCTCGACTTTCGAAAGGCATTCGACTCAGTTTTGCACTGTCGCTTGTTACAAAAAGTGCGCGCTTACGGTCTGTCCGATGACATATGCGGTTGGATACAAAGTTTTCTAACAGACAGGAAGCAGTATTTCGTCCAGAATAAGGTGACTTCAACAGAAACAAGCGGAACTTCAGATGTGCCCTAGGGCAGCGTAATATGTCTTCTGCTTTTTACGATTTACATAAACGATCTGTTTTATGGTATTGACAGCGCCCTGAGACTGTTTGCCAATGATGCTGTAGTCTACAGGAAAGTAGTATCACACGAAAGTTGTGAACAAATCAATGAGGATTTGCAGAAAATAAATGCGTGGTGTTAATGACTGGCAGTTATCTCTCAATATTAGTAAGTGTAACAAAAATGGTTCAAAATGGCTCTGAGCACTATGGGACTTAACTTCTGAGGTCATCAGTCCCCTAGAACTTAGAACTACTTAAACCTAACTAACCTAAGGACATCAGACACATCCATGCCCGAGGCAGGATTCGAACCTGCGACCGTAGTGGTCGCGCGGCTCCAGATTGTAGCGCCTAGAACCACTATGCCACCCAAGCCGGCAGCAAGTGAAACCCACTGCGTATAACACGGCGAAAATCCCCATTAATGTACGAGTACAAAATAAATGCCCAGTCTTTGGAAGCGGCAATGTCCGTCAAGTATCTGGGTGTGACTATTCGAAATCATCTCAAATGGAATGATCAGATTACACAAGTAATGGGTAAGGCGAACTCTAGATTGCGGTTTATTGGTAGAATCCTGAAGCGATTCAGTCCTTCAATAAAGGAAATAGCTTACAGTACGTTAGTTCGTCCAGTCTTGGAGTATTGTTCATCTGCATGGGACCATTACCAGGTGGGTCTGATTCTAGAGATTGAGAAGGTCCAAAGAAGAGCGGCAAGATTCGTGACTGATACATTTAGCCATCGCGAGAGCATTACAAATCTCATAGAAAGTTTGAAGTGGGACACACTTGGAGATAGACGGCGCGCTAAACACAAAGGGCTGCTCACTAAATTCCGAAATCCCATCTTTACCGAGGATGTAGAGCATATATTATTACCACCAACATTCAGATCGCGCAATGTTCGCCATTCAAAGATAATGGAAATAAGAGCTCGTACTGAGGCGTTAAGAGCAGAGCCGTGTTAAGCTAGAAGGCCCTACGATAAGGGACGGACACCCACGTGGCCAGCCGACCGCCAGGACCACCCCCAACCCATGTTAAAAGATAGAGCCCTCCAGAAGAACAGTATAGATCTTACAATAACACTAAAAGGGCCACACCAGCTGCAAGTTTTAGCGCGAGACTTTTTCACGTCTCTGTGACGTAGCAAACATTAAAAACATTGCCCCACCACGAAAAGCATAACGTTCCTCATTGGATAGACAGAAGTTTTGTAGGCGGAGCTTAGGGTTAACATTGAGACCCTGATTGGTCAGTTGAAAACACAGCCAGATAGCTTTTCTAAAACCGACTTCGGTAAATTGTAGTAAGGAGAAGTTACGAGGAGTTGCTTCCGAGACGGAGAGGTGCGTGGAGCTGTGCCACCCGCCGCCCCCTGACGAACACCGACAAGGTAATGAACGCATGCGATGCCGCATTTTTGAGCGCATAAGGCTTCACTCAGAACTGCAGAAGTCTCATCTGTTACATCACATTTTTACGTAATACTAGTGTCGATCGTCAATTAAATCTCACGGTGTTCACAATTGCTACTTGAAGTAATAATTTGAAACGGGATGATTTTTCTGTTATATAATTATTGAGAAGCCACATCAGCCACTGTAATTTACGACAAGTTAAATAAGTAATTAAAGATAATTGAGGGTCACTGTAGACCATTTTTTATAGTTTTCTCTTTTATGAGTCTTAATTTAAACCTAGATTATAGATGTCATATGGCATAGGTCATCCTTCGATACATTATAGAACTTGGAAACCCATTCAGGGAATATTCGTTCACATTTTTGTTGTATGTAATTGGTTTTTATCATCCTGTATTAAAATATTTCCTTTCAGCAATAGTGCAGTTTATAATCAATGTTTTGTGAGTAGAATAAAAATTCCAATGGTAAACTTAACTGATTTTTCGACGTTATTTTACCAGCTAACTAAAAATAGGAAAGCCTTGAACCCCTTCCACTAAATTTAGTTAGTATTATGATGCTGAAATCATTAAGTATTTGGTTATATCATCGCTAGTCTCACTGAACTCTTCTGAACACTACATGTCATGTGTGGTCTGGCGTCTCCTTACCAGCAACAGGTCCCAGGTTCAAACTAGTCCAATCCCTAAAAAACACGCTCAGAGCGTCGTTGCGCGAAAGTGATAGGGAGACACGACTTAGAAGAAACAGACACCACGCAGAATGTTAGATAGACGTGCTCTGTTGGCTCCCCGAGACCTACGACTGACACATTTCAGGATGTTTAAGGCCTTGAGGCATCTCAGTTTCAGTTCTTTAAGGTGTGGCAACCATGTTATCTTCTCGTCAAATGGTTCAAATGGCTATGAGCACTATGGGACTTAACAGCTGTGGTCATCAGTCCCTTAGAACTTAGAACTACTTAAACCCAACTAACCTAAGGGCATCACAGACATCCATGCCCGAGGCAGGATTCGAACCTGCGACCGTAGCAGTCGCGCGGTTCCGAACTGCGCGCCTAGAACCACGAGACCACCGCGGCCGGCTCTGCTCGTCAAAGATAAGACTCAGATACTTCACCTTTTCCTTAAAAGTGAGAATGGTGTCCCCCAGTTTGCAAATGGGTAAGCTAAACAGACAGTGGGAACGATTAAAATCAACACAAACTGTTTTCTGTAATGAGAATTTAAAGCCTGTGGTACAAGACCATTCCTCCAACAGCCTGATCGCCAGCTGCAATTGCCGAGTAGCCGTGGCGAGGCTGGAGGATACACAGAAGATGGAGATGTCGTCCACAAACAGGGAGCACAGTACTGGACGTCGCACTGGGGACATAGTACTGTTGATTGCAATGGCGAAAGCTGTGACGCTTAAAACACTCCCTCGAGAGAAACCATTCTCCTGTTATTCCGAGATCCTTTGTGTCGAGAGGGTACCGAGAATATCACATTTCAGGCATTAGCTCTCACCATGCCAATGCAGTGGCGAACGGCCTTCACTTAACGACCGAGAGCAGTGGCGTTGGGGTAGAGTTGTCGGTGCTGACAGACTAGCAACACTGCACGCAAGAAGCGCATAAGGCTGGCCGGGGTGGCCGAGCGGTTCTAGGCGCTACAGTCTGGAGCCGCGCGACCGCTGCGGTCGCAGTTTCGAATCCTGCCCTGGGCATGGATATGTGTGATGTCCTTACGTTAGTTAGGTTTAAGTAGTTCTAAGTTCTAGGGGACTGATGACCTCAGAAGTTAAGTCCCATAGTGCTCAGAGCCATTTGAACCATTTTGAATAAGCGCATAAATTAATGTGGGATGCACGACAAACGTATCCGCTAGGACAATGCGGCGAGATTTGCTGTTATTGGCAGCAGACGACCGACGCGAGTGCTTTTGCTAACAGCACGACATCGCCTGTAGCGCCTATCTTGGTTTCGTCACCATACCAGTTGGACCCTAGACGACTGGGAAACTGTGGCCTGGCCAGATGAGTCCCAACTTCAGTTGATAAGGGCTGATGGTAGGGTTAGAGCTTGGGGCAAAACCCACGAGGCCGTCACACCAAGTTGTCAACAAGGCACCGTGCAAGCTGGTGGTGGCTCCATACCGGTGTGGGCTGTGTTTACAGGGAATGGACTGGGATCTCTGTATGTTCAAGTTACTCGGAGACTATTTGCAGCCATTCGTGGACGTCATGTTCCCAAACAATGATGGTATTTTTATGGTGACAATGTGCCAAGTCACCAGGCCACAACCGTTCGCAATTGGTTTGAAGAACTTTCTGGAGAATTTGTGTGAATGATGTGGCCAGCGAGATGGCCCGACATGAATCCCTTCGAACATTTATGGGACACATTCGAGAGTCCTGCACCGAGAATGCTTCCTCAGATACGGAACTGAGGCAGAATGGCTCACAAGGGGAGGCCGCCAATTGTGAAATTCAGATTCGATTCACACTGCGCATAATAAAAGCTCATGGCCAGAGGTGTAATGTGGCAAAGCACCATTAAGCACTTCTCAGCCGTTGTCGAGAAAATAGTTAATAGAAACCGTTGCGGTGAAATACTCTCTACGATGTATAACTTCCTATAGCGTCGTGGCGCAGCGGTAAGTGCTTGGGTTCGTAAGTCAAAGATCGCCGGATCGAATCTCGCGCAATGCAATTTTTTTTAGTATTTGTTTTTTGTAATTCAAATATATATATATATATATATATATATATATATATATATATATATATATATATATATATATATATATATATATATATATCATGGGGTCTCTAATTCGAACGTTTGACTTACACTATATGTATTCGTTTCAGAATATCGTTTCTACGTCTTCCGTTAACTACACGTGTAAACATTATGAAGACAATTAATAACATTTGTGAAATACAACTTTGTTTGCAGAAAACATAATCATGTTCGAAGTCGCCAGTTTTTCCACGACAAACGACTTTCAACAAGTTATTATATGCATAATAGTTGCAACTGATTGCCAGGAATTTTATATATATATATACATATATATATATATATATATATATATATATATATATATATATATATATATATATATATATATATATATATATATATTAATTACAAATAACAAATACTAAAAAAAAAAGTTGCATTGCGGAAGATTCAATCCGACGACCTTCGGATTAGGAAACCGAGCGCTTACCGCTGCGCTACGACGCTGTAGGAAGTGAGAAATCGTAGAGAGTATTTCACCTCTACGGTTTCTTTTAACTGTCGATTTTCTCGACAACGGCTGAGAAGTGCATCTTGG
Organism: Schistocerca nitens; assembly: GCF_023898315.1. Taxonomy (NCBI): domain Eukaryota; kingdom Metazoa; phylum Arthropoda; class Insecta; order Orthoptera; family Acrididae; genus Schistocerca; species Schistocerca nitens. Next base: position 989,674 of record NW_026045874.1, read on the forward strand.
TGCTTTGCCACATGAGCTTTTATTATGCGCAATATGAATCGAATCTGAATGTCACAATTGGCGGCCTCCCCTTGTCAGTATTTTTGCAGGGGACTTCCAACGACTTGTTGAATCCATGCCGCGTCGAGTTACTTCACTACGCCAAACTTACGTCACTCCATTGTAACTGCCATCGACACCGATGCACCGACCCTGTAATATTCCTCCTTTTGACTTATGACAATGTTGACTGGACTCGCTTTGAAATTCTGAATGTGGCAGGGGCAAAATGCATGGAGCGAAAGGCTATTTACAATTTGTACAGAAAGCAGATGGCAGTTATAAGGGTCGAGGGGCATGGAAGCAGTTGTTGGGAAGGGAGTGAGACAGGGTTGTAGCCTATCCCCGATGCTATTCAATCTGTATATTGAGCAAGCAGTAAAGGAAACAAAAGAAAAGTTCGGAGTAGGTATTAAAATCCACGGAGAAGAAATAAAAACTTTTAGGTTCGCCGATGACATTGTAACTCTGTCAGAGACAGCAAAGGACTTGGAAGAGCAGTTGAACGGAATGGACAGTGTCTTGAAAGGAGGGTATAAGATGAACATAAACAAAAGCAAAACGAGGATAATGGAATGTAGTCGAATTAAGTCGGATGATGCTTAGGGAATTAGATTAGGAAATGAGACACTTAAAGTAGTAAAGGAGTTTTGCTATTTGGGTAGCAAAATAACTGATGATGGTCGAAGTAGAGAGGATGTAAAATGTAGACTGGCAATGGCAAGGAAAGTGTTTCTGAAGAAGAAAAATTTGTTAACATCGACTATAGATTTAAATGTTAGGAAGTCGTTTCTGAAAGTTTTTGTATGAAGTGTAGCCATGTATGGAAGTGAAACATGGACGATAAATAGTTTAGACAAGAAGAGAATAGAAGCTTTCGAAATGTGGTGCTACTGAAGAATTCTGAAGATTAGATGGGTAAATCACATAACTAATGAGGAGATATTGAATAGAATTGGGGAGAAGAGGAGCTTGTGGCACAACTTGACTAGAAGAAGGGATCGGTTGGTAGGACATGTTCTGAGACATCGAGGGATCACCAATTTAGTATTGGAGGGCAGCGTGGAGGGTAAAAATCGTAGAGGGAGACCAAGAGATGAATACACAAAGCAGATTCAGAAGGATGTAGGCTGCAGTAGGTACTGGGAGATGAAGAAGCTTGTACAGGATAGAGTAGCACGTAGAGCTGCATCAAACCAGTCTCAGGACTGAAGACCATAGCAACAACGTGTTATTTGCTATCCTGACATGTAAAACGAGATGTAATACTTGCGTGTATTTTGTATTCTCTGAATTGGTTTACAAAACATACTGTCATGCAAAGCCGACTCTATTATTCTTATACTATACTGTTAATAATAAACAATGTAAGAAACAGAAATACAGTTACCTATCTGAGCAGCAAAACCACAAAAACAAGTGTAATAACCGTGTGTGTTAACGCAAGGAGTAAGCATCAGACTTTAACTCGTTTCTTCAAATAAGTCATTACTTCACAGGTATGGCAAATAACAGTAGTTGGACTACTATTCTGCATCGATCACAATATATGTGGTTGGTGATACACTATTATTCGCCAGTCTAATTAGGTACTCGTAATGAAGCTGAGTAGGACAGCAGAAAAGATTGCTACTCCCTACTTACCTAACGAAGTTCACTTTAGATAAAAGATGGTTCAGCAATACAAGAAAAGTTTAGCCACTCGAAACAAAACTATAGCACCCAATTGCTTAATCAAACAGACTGATTTCATGAAAACAAAAGTAAATTTGGACAGGGGTGGTTTCTACATCAACATATTTGGTACTCAACATTTCGTTGATTCACTATAAACTATTTAACGTTACTATTTATCACCATTAATCATCAACTTAGTATTTCCTTCCATTAATACGTAATGTGAAAGCAGAAAACAATTTATCTAATGTGGTCTCTGAATCTGGCATAACGTTACGTAATTATTTTAACACAGAAAATAATAGCAACGTTAATTATGACGTTCTCAGTTATCCTTTCCATCAACTATTTCACTGATTAATCACTGATTTTCCAACAATATATTAATGATTTCACAGTCTTGGCGGAATACAGGTCACTCGGAATTTTCATTTACCAGATTTACCAGGTTAGGATCCTGTTTGGTTTACGAGCGGGATAAATTACCAGGTGGACACAATTGTTAATTTGGATGATGGTTACTATACTTAAAACACATTTCAGCTTCCTGCCACACACTATAATACATAGCTAAAATGTCGTACCCTGTAAGCTGTGATCAGCGACGGTGGCGTTTGTGGCAACAACTGCGTTAATATCAGAACGGCCGAGAGCAGTTATCCATGTCGGACTTATTCCCTCTTCATAGCGATGATCCATCTCATAATCAATAGCCCGTTTTTCTCCCCATACCGGGCCGTGATAAACTGCAGTTTCAACCGAGGCAAGATGCAACAATACGGCCCACTCCACACTACGCTGGCGCTGTACGTGCTGCCTCTAAGATCACTGGCCACCGACCGACTTTGTTCGCCCCGCCAAAGCGCGCCAAACGTCTCCGCTCCCACCGTTTCCTACGCTTACACAGCTTTCCGTTGCTGACGGAACTACTCCATCTTTTATACTACACATATCTCATACATCCCTGAGTGAGTGCCAGTAACTATTACATACAAAATTACATTATAGCACCTCTTTACATTTAATAATTATAACAAATACACTACTGGCCATTAAAATTGCTACACCAAGAAGGAATGCAGATGATAAACGGCTATTCATTTGACAACTTTATTATACTAGAACTGACATGTGATTACATTTTCACGCAATTTGGGTGCATAGATCCTAACAAATCAGTACCCAGAACAACCACCTCTGGCCGTAATAACGGCCTTGATACGCCTGGCCATTGAGCCAAACAGAGCTCGGATGCCGTGTACAGCACCCCCGTGCAGCTTCAACACGATACCACAGTTCATCAAGAGTAGTAACTGGCGTATTGCAACGAGGCAGTTATTCGAGCACCATTGACCACACGTTTTCAATTGGTGAGAGATCTGGAGAATGTGCTGGCCAGGGCAGCAGTCGAACATTTTGTGTGTCCAGAACAGCCCGTACAGGACCTGCAACATGCGGTCGTGAATTATCCTGCTGAAATGTAGGGATTCGCAGGGATCGAATGAAGGGTAGAGCCACGGGTCGTAACACATCTGAAATGTAACGTCCACTGTTCAAAGTGCCGTCAATGGGAACAAGAGGTGACCGAGACGTGTAACCAATGGCACCCCATACCATCAGGCCGGGTGATACGCCAGTATGGCCATGACGAATACACGAATCTAATGTGCGTTCACCGCGATGTCGACAAACACGGATGCAACCATCATTATGCTGTAAACAGAACCTGGATTCATCCAAAAAATGACGTTTTGCCATTCGTACACCCGAGTTCGTCGTTCAGTACACCATCGCAGACGCAGCGTGAAGGGTAACCGCAGCCAGGGTCTCCGAGTTGATAGTCCGTGCTGCTGCAAACGTCGTCGAACTGTTCGTGCAGATGGTTGTTGTCTTGCAAACGTCCCCATCTGTTGACTCAGGGATGGAGACGTGGCTCCACGATCCATTACAGCCGTGCGGATAAGATGCCCGTCATCTCGACTGCTAGTGATACGAGGCCGTCGGGATCCAGCACGGCGTTCCGTATTACCCTCCTGAACCCACCGATTCCATATTCTGCTAACAGTCATTGGATCTCGACCAACGCGAGCAGCAGTGTCGCGATTCGATAAAACGCAATCGCGAAAGGCTACAATCAGACACTTATCAAAGTCGGAAACGTGATGGTACGCATTTCTCCTCCTTACACGAGGCATCACAAGGACGTTTCACCAGGAAATGCTGGTGAACTGCTGTTTGTGTATGAGGAATCGGTTGGAAACTTTCCTCATGTCAGTACGTTGTAGGTGTCGCCACCGACGCCAACCTCGTGTGAATGCTCTGAAAAGCTAATCATTTGCATGTCACAGCATCTTCTTCCTGTCGGTTAAATTTCGCGCCTGTAGCCTGTCATCTTCGTGGTGTAGCAATTTTAATGGCCAGTAGTGTAGATATCTTTACAATATTTAAAAGTAAATATTACACGCTTTTTCTTAACATGAACATTCATTTTAATCTGATCAAAGAGTTTCAGTATCGATTTCGCTTCAAACAAGATGTCTCTGCTTCTGCTTTAACAGTTTCAATAAAATATTTACAAAATTTTTTTAAAAAATATGAACAATAATGTCACAGCCCCAGCACATAGGGAGGGAGCGGATGGCCTCGGTGCAGAAACTGCTGTATTTCTGGCGGATCACGACACAGCTGTCCGTGGTGCCCCGTACTGTCTTGTCACAGATGAACCTCCAATCTCTCGGAGATTGTTTTATGAGACCACAGGTAGGCGACTCATATGACGGATCCCATTGTTAGAATGTTTTGCAGGGTCACAATGCTGTTACATGCACCTCCACAGAGATACTCCACAAGCCACCTTACGGTGCGTGGCTGAGGGTACTCCGTAACATTACTAGTCGTTTCCTTTCCTGTCCCACTCACTAATAGAACGATGGAAGAAGACCATCTGCGAGGTGGTCCACTGATAGTGACCGGGCCAAATATCTCACGAAATAAGCATCAAACGAAAAAACTGCAAAGAACCAAACTCGTCTAGAAGGGGGGAACCAGATGGCGCTATGTTTCGACCGCTAGATGGCGCTGCCATAGGTCAAACAGATATTATCCCCGTTTTTTATTTAAAATAGGAAACCCATTTTTGATTACATATTCGTGTAGTACGTAAAGAAATATGAATGTTTTAGTTGCTCCACTTTTTTCGCTTTGTCATAGATGTCGCTGTGATAGTCACAAACGTATAAATACGTGCTATCACGTAACATTCCGCTAGTGCGGACGGTATTTGCTTCGTGATACATTACCCGCGTTAAAATGGAGCGTGTACCAATTGTGGAAAAGGTCGATATCGTGTTGATGTATGGCTCTTGTGATCAAAATGCCCAACGGACGTGTGCTATGTATGCTGCTCGGTATCCTGGACGACATCATCCAAGTGTCCAGACCTTACACCGGATAGTTACGTTATTTAAGGAAACAGGAAGTGTTCAGCCACATGTGAAACGTCAAACACGAGCTGCAACAAATGATGATACCCAAGTGGGTGTTTTAGCTGCTGTCGTGGCTAATCCGCACATCAGTAGCAGACAAATTCCGCGAGAATCGGGAATCTCAAAAACGTCGGTGTTGAGAATGCTACATCAACATCGATTGCACCCCTACCACATTTCTATGCACTAGGAATTACATGGCGACGACTTTGAACGTAGTATACAGTTCTGCCACTGGGCACAAGAGAAATGACGGGACGATGACAGATTCTTTGCACGCGTTCTATTTAGCAACGAAGAGTCACTCACCAACAGCGGCATAATATGCACTACTGGGCAACGGAAAATCCACGATGGCTGCGACAAGTGGAACATCAGCGACCTTGGCGGGTTAATGTATGGTGCGGTATTATGGGAGGAAGGATAATTGGTCCCCATTTTATCGATGGCAATCTAAATGGTGCAATCTATGCTGATTTCCTACGTAATGTTCTACCGATGTTACTACAAGAAGTTTCACTGCATGACAGACTGGCGATGTACTTCCAACACGATGGATGTCCGGCACATAGCTGGCGTGCGGTTGAAGCGGTATTGAATAGCATATTTCATGACAGGTGGATTGGTCGTCGAAGCACCATACCGTGGCCCGCACGATCACCGGATCTGACGTCCCCCGATTTCTTTCTGTGAGGAAAGTTGAAGGATATTTGCTATCGTGATCCACCGACAATGCCTGACAACAGACGTCAGCGTATTCTCAATGAATGTGCGAACATTATGGAAGGCGAACTAGTCGCTGTTGAGAGGAATGTCGTTACACGTATTGCCAAATGCATTGAGGTTGACGGACATCATTTTGAGCATTTGTTGCATTAATGTGGTATTTACAATCAATCACGCTGTAACATCATGCTTTCTCAGAAATGATACGTTCACAAAGGTACATGTATCACATTGGAAGAACCGAAATAAAATGTTCAAACGTACCTACGTTCTGTATTTTAATTTAAAAAACCTACCTGTTAACAGCCGTTCGTCTAAAATTGTGAGCCATATGTTTGTGACTATTACTGCGCCATCTAACACAAAGCCAAAGAAAATGGTCCAACTAAAACGTTCATATTTCTTTACGTACTACACGGATATGTAATAAAAAATGGGGGTTCCTATTAAAAAAACGCAGTTGATATTCGTTTGACCTATGGCTGCGGCATCTAGCGGGTCAATTATAGCGCCATCTGGTTTCCCCCTTCAAGTTAGACGAGTTTCGTTCTTTGTAGTTATCTCGTTTGACACTTATGTCGTGAGATATTTGGCCCGGTCACGATCAATGGACCACCCTGTATATGGCTCCAGATGAGCCCTAATTTCTCGTATCCTATCTTCGTGGTCCTTACGTGCATTACGTATTCGAAGTAAATGAATCGATCTGCAGTCAGTTTCAAATGCCGGTTCTCTAAATTTTATCAACAGTGTTTCTCGAAAATAACGTCACCTTCCCTCCAGATATCGCCATTTGAGCTCCAGAAGCATGTCTGTAAATCTCGTGTGTTGTTCAAACCTACCAGTAACAAATCTAGCAGCCCGCCTCTGTACTGAATCGGTGTCTTCCGTTGATCCGACCTGGTTCGGATCCCAAACACGCTAGCAGTACTCAAGAACATGTCGCAAAAGCACCTTATATGCGGTTTCCTTTAAAAGTGAACCACTGTTTCCCAGAACTCTCTCACAAACCGAAGGCGACAATTCGCCTTCCCTCCCACAGCCCTCACATGTTCATTCCATTTCATGCCGCTTTGAAACACGACGCCCAGATATTTAAACGGCGTGACTGTGTCAATTAGGACACTACTAATGCTGTGTCCGAACATTAAGGGTTTGTTTTTCCTGTTCACCCTCATAAACGTACATTTTTCTAAGAAAGAGTAAGCTGACATTCTAATTGAACTTTTATCCTACTACAGTCACTCCTCAACACCTAATCATAGACCACAGCATTATCAGCAGACTACCGCAGATTCCTGCCCACCCTGTCAGCGAAATCATTTATGTACATACATCAAAAAAAGTATTGCATCGCCTCTGTTCCAAGAATTCGGAACCTGTACAGAAAATTGAAATAGAGATCAATATAAACATCATTTTCGCCCTTTTTATTGCTCATGAAAACCACACGTAGCATGTTGTACCACCATACAGCGAGACATTCTGAGGTGGTGGTCCAGACTGCTGTACACACGGTTACCTCTAATACCCAGTAGCACGTCCTCTTGCATTGATGCACGCCTGTATTCGTCGTGGCATACGATCCACAAGTTCACCAAGGCACTGTTGGTCCAGATTGTCCCACTCCTCAACGGCGATTTGGCGTAGATTCCTCAGAGTGGTTGGTGGGTCACGTCGTCCATAAACAGACTTTTTCAATCTATCGCAGGCATGTTCGATAGGGTTCACGTCTGGAGAACATGATGGCCACTCTAGTCGAGCGATGTCGTTATCCTGAAGGAAGTCATTCGCAAGATGTCCACGATGGGGGCGCGAATTGTCGTCCACGAAGACGAATGCCTCGCCAATATGCTGCCGGTATGTTTGCACTATCGGTCGGAGGACGGCATTCACGTATCGTACAGCCGTTACAGCGCCTTCCATGACCAGCAGCGGCGTACGTCGGCCCCACATAATGCCACCCCAAAACATCAGGGAACCTCCATATTGCTGCACTCGTTGGACAGTGTGTCTAAGGCTTTCAGCGTGACCGCGTTGCCTCCAAACACGTCTCCGACGATTGTCTGGTTAAAGGCATATGCGACACTCATCGGTGAAGAGAACGTGATGCTAGTCCTGAGCGGTCCGTTCGCCATGTCGTTGGGCCCTTCCGTACCGCGTTGCACGGTGTCGTGGTTGCAAAGATGGACCTCGCCATCGACGTCGAGAGTGAAGTTGCTCATAATGCAGCCTAGTGAGCACAGTTTGAGTCGTAACTCGACGTCCTGTGGCTGGACGAAATCATTATTTGACATGGAGCGTTGCTGTCAGGCAGGGTTCATCCGAGCCATAATCCATAGATAGCGGTCATCCACTGCAGTTGTAGGCCTCGGGCGGCCTGAGCGAGGCGTGTCATCGACAGTTCCTGTCTCTCTGTATCTCCTCCATGTCCAAACAACATCGCTTTGTTTCACTCCGAGACTCCTGGACACTTCCCTTGTCGAGAGCCCTTCCTGGCACAAAGTAACAATGCGGACGTGATCGAACCGCGGTATTGACCGTCTAGGCACGGTTAAACTACAGACAACAAATGCCGTGTACCTCCTTCCTGGTGGAACGACTGGAACTGATTGGCTGTCGGACCCCTTCTTTCTAATAGGTGCTGCTCATGCATGGTTGTTTACATCTTTGGGCGGGTTTAGTGACGTCTCTCAACAGTCAAAGGGACGGTGTCTGTGGTACAGTATGCACAGTCAACGTCTATCTTCGAGAGTTCTGGGAACCGCGGTGATGCAAAACTTTTCGTGACATGACTCACGTCCATCTATAAAGTATTTACTGAGGTTAACGAAGGCGATGTTAGCCTGATGTACTCGACGATGCCCTTTAGCTACACTGTCTAAAGGATTAATTTACATCGAGCGACATAATTTAACATGTTACCCTGCAACCTACATCCTTCTGAATCTGATTAGTGTATTCATCTCTTGGTCTCCCTCTACGATTTTGACCCTCCACGCTGCCCTCCAGTACTAAATTGGTGATCCCTTTGTTGTGGATTGGCAGAAGAGCCAATCCACGAATTTTAGAGGAAGCCGAAAGGCACACGTTTTAGCTCACGCAGGCTGGCGTGAGGTCTGGAACAGGACAAGGAATTTAGACTAGAAAAAAAAGGAAGTAGCTGGTGTTTTTTTTTTTTTTTTTGTCATCAGTCTATTGACTGGTTTGATGCGGCCCGCCACGAATTCCTTTCCTGTGCTAACCTCTTCATCTCAGAGTAGCACTTGCAACCTACGTCCTCAATTATTTGCTTGACGTATTCCAATCTCTGTTTTCCTCTACAGTTTTTGCCCTCTACAGCTCCCTCTAGTACCATGGAAGTCATTCCCTCAGCAGATGTCCTATCATCCTGCCCCTTCTCCTTATCAGTGTTCTCCACATATTCCTTTCCTCTCCGATTCTGCGTAGAACCTCCTCATTCCTTACCTTATCAGTCCACCTAATTTTCAACATTCGTCTATAGCACCACATCTCAAATCCTTCGATTCTCTTCTGTTCCGGTTTTCCCACAGTCCATGTTTCACTACCATACAATGCTGTACTCCAGACGTACATCCTCAGAAATTTCATCCTCAAATTAAGGTCGTTATTTGATATTAGTAGACTTCTCTTGGCCAGAAATGCCTTTCTTGCCATAGCGAGTCTGCTTTTGATGTCCTCCTTGCTCCGTCCGTCATTGGTTATTTTACTGCCTAGGTAGCAGAATTCCTTAACTTCATTGACTTCGTGACCATCAATCCTGATGTTAAGTTTCTCGCTGTTCTCATTTCTACTACTTCTCATTACCTTCGTCTTTCTCCGATTTACTCTCAAACCATACTGTGAACTCATTAGACTGTTCATTCCGTTCAGCAGATCATTTAATTCTTCTTCACTTTCACTCAGGATAGCAATGTCATCAGCGAATCGTATCATTGATATCCTTTCACCTTGTATTTTAATTCCACTCCTGAACCTTTCTTTTATTTCCATCATTGCTTCCTCGATGTACAGATTGAAGAGTAGGGGCGAAAGGCTACAGCCTTGTCTTACACCCTTCTTAATATGAGCACTTCGTTCTTGATTGTCCACTCTTATTATTCCCTCTTGGTTGTTGTACATATTGTATATGACCCTTCTCTCCCTATAGCTTCCCCCTACTTTTTTCAGAATCTCGAACAGCTTGCACCATTTTATATTGTCGAACGCTTGTTCCAGGTCGACAAATCCTATGAAAGTGTCTCGATTTTTCTTTAGCCTTGCTTCCATTATTAGCCGTAACGTCAGAATTGCCTCTCTCGTCCCTTTACTTCTCCTAAAGCCAAACTGACCGTCACCTGGCGCATTCCCAATTTTCTTTTCCATTCTTCTGTATATTATTCTTGTAAGCAGCTTCGATGCATGAGCTGTTGAGCTGATTGTGCGATAATTCTCGCATTTGTCACCTCTTGCCGTCTTCGGAATTGTGTGGGTGATGCTTTTCCGAAAGTCAGATGGTATATCGCCAGACTCATATATTCTATACACCAACGTGAATAGTCGTTTTGTTGCCACTTCCCCCAATGATTTTAGAAATTCTGATGGGATTTTATCTATCCCTTCTGCCTTACTTGACCGTAAGTCCTCCAAAGCTCTTTTAAATTCCAATTCTAATACTGGATCCCCTATCTCTTCTAAATCGACTCCTGTTTCTTCTTCTATCACATCAGACAAATCTTCACCCTCATAGAGGCTTTCAATGTATTATTTCCACCTATCTTCTCTCTCCTCTGCATTTAACAGTGGAATTCCCGTTGCACTCTTAATGTTACCACCGTTGCTTTTAATGTCACCAAAGGTTGTTTGACTTTCCTGTATGCTGAGTCTGTCCTTCTGACAATCATATCTTTTTCGACGTCTTCACATTTTTCCTGCAGCCATTTCGTCTTAGCTTCCCTACCCTTCCTATTTATTTCATTCCTTAGCGACTTGTATTTCTGTATTCCTGATTTTCCCGGAACATGTTTGTACTTCCTCCTTTCATCAATCAACTGAAGTATTTCTTCTGTTACCCATGGTTTCTTCGCAGCTACCTTCTTTGTACCTATGTTTTCCTTCCCAACTTCTGTGATGGCCCTTTTTAGAGATGTCCATTCCTCTTCAACTGTACTGCCTACTGCGCTATTCCTTATTGCTGTATCTATAGCGTTAGAGAACTTCAAACGTATCTCGTCATTCCTTAGTACTTCCGTATCCCACTTCTTTGCGTATTGATTCTTCCTGACTAATGTCTTGAACTTGAGCCTACTCTTCATCACTACTATATTGGGATCTGAGTCTATATCTGCTCCTCGGTACGCCTTACAATCCAGTATCTGAATTCGGAATCTCTGTCTGACCATGATGTAATCTGATTGAAATCTTCCCGTATCTCCCAGCCTTTTCCAAGTATACCTCCTCCTCTTGTGATTCTTGAACAGGGTATTCGCTATTACTAGCTGAAACTTGTTACAGAACTCAATTAGTCTTTCTCCTCTTTCATTCCTTGTCCCAAGCCCATATTCTCCTGTACCTTTTTATTCTACTCCTTTCCCTACAACTGCATTCCAGTCCCCCATAACTATTAGATTTTCGTCCCCTTTACATACTGCATTACCCTTTCAATATCCTCATACACTTTCTCTACCTGTTATGTTCAGCTTGCGACGTCGGCATGTATACCTGAACTATCGTTGTCTGTGTTGGTCTGCCGTCGATTCTGATTAGAACAACCCGGTCACTGAACTGTTCACAGTAACACACTCTCTGCCCTACCTTCCTATTCATAACAAATCCTATACCTGTTATACCATTTTCGCTGCTGTTGATATTACCCGATACTCATCTGACCAGAAATCCTTGCCTTCCTTCCACTTCACTTCACTGACCCCTACTATATCTAGATTGAGCCGTTGCATTTCCCTTTTCAGATTTTCTAGTTTCCCTACCACGTTCAAGCTTCTGACATTCCATGCCCCGACTCGTAGAACGTTATCCTTTCGTTGATTATTCAATATTTTTCTCATGGTAACCTCCCCCTTGGCAGTCCCCTCCCGGAGATCCGAATGGGGGACTATTCCGGAATCTTTTGCCAATGGAGAGATCATCATGACACTTCTTCAATTACAGGCCACATGTCCTGTGGATACACGTTACGTGTCTTTAATGCAGTGGTTTCCATTGCCTTCTGCATCCTCATGTCGTTGATCATTGCTGATTCTTCCGCCTTTAGGGGCAATTTCCCACCCCTAGGACAAGAGAGTGCCCTGAATCTCTATCCGCTCCTCCGCCCTCTTTGACAAGGCCGTTGGCAGAATGACGCTTACCTCTTATGCCAGAAGTCTTCGGCCGCCCTTGCTGATTATTTATCAAAATTTAGGCAGTGGCGGGGATCAAACCCGGAACGGAAGACGTTTTGATTATGAGTCCTAAGGAATACCAAATTAAGATCAGCCTGGTGATGCCTAAATAAGCCAAACCCGTACTTGATAAAAAAAACTAAAATTGCAACCAAGGCTGTTTTCAACTAATACTGTAGTTATTATTATTGCAGATTGAATATTATCATTATGCATTGAATGAGATGGCTTTACTAAGATAGATACTAATTTGAGAAGATTAAAATTTGAAGTAACGACTGAGCGTATTTTACTTTCTTGCGGCAGCATTTAGTTAGGTATTCTTGGTCCAACATGGACATAGAAATCAGTAATTTCTTGCTGTTTTCATAAAGTTTTGTCACAGGCACTGTTAATGGATTTCAAATGACGAATTTAATCATTAGTTTGAGAACTTTCGCACCACAATAAATTTTTTGTTGAATTACATTTTTGTATTTCTCCATAGTTGATCTTATGTAATTGTACTTTGTAACGAAACATTTTCTTATTGCTTGCTAAGCATTCGATGGTGAAATTTTATATAGAAATAGTGTCAAGAAACTTTTTTGAGATGAATTTGACGGCCGCTGTGGCCGAGCGGTGTTAGGCGTTTCAGTCTGGATTCGCGCGACCTCTACAGTCGCAAGTTCGAATCCTGCCTCGGGCATGGATGTGGGTGATGTCCTTAGGTTACTTAGGTTTAAGTAGTTCTAAGTTCTAGGGGACTGATGACGTCAGATGTTAAGTCCCATAGTGCTCAGAACCATTTTTGAGATGAATTTTTTAAATATAGTTTCTTGAGAAGAATTTCTGTATAGAGTAACCTACCTTGCTAGCCAGCTGCTATTACCTGATGAGAGATAAATTTTATGAGAACCAGGTTTGCGTTGCATGTATTTAAGAGATTGCATTGCACTACTGTAATTCTCTGTATTTAGTATCAGCGAGAAATCGGGACGTGAATCACGATATAGAAGTAAAGCAAACACGTGCACATTCACATAATCTCCTTTATCTTTTTAATTTGTGAAGTTAACTTTCATAGTGAGCTATAGTGCGCGTCATTTACTACGGCGGCCGAGTTTAGGTTCGTTCTGCGCATCTGACGTCACAAAACACAGTCAGCCAATGAACAGAGAACGACGTTGCCAGAGCTCGACTGCAGTGCAGAGCACGGACGAGTGTCTTCAGTTTTAGAAACGTTGAGTCATAAATAAAGTAATTGAACAAAAGCAATATCTTGATAGCAGACTTTCTTTAATAGAAAGTTTGGAAAAAGCATTCTTTATACCAATTGCTTCATATTCTATTAATTAATTAAACCAAACAAGCAATAACCCGCCTATTTCAGGCGATAGCAAGGAAAGGTGTTTGTATCATTCTCACGAACCGCTTTTTCGCAATAAAGAACAGCCGTAATTGTTTATTTCCTATTGTACTTCGACGAAACCTTAGTAATTCATAGGCATACCAACAGTGTTTGTCGGTATTTTACATGCTTTGTTAAAGTCCTCCAGGAGGTCGATTGAAAGCCCAGCTGTGTTAGTGTAATGGTTAAGGTGTTTGCCTACTAAGCAAAACGTTCAGAGTTCAGATCTTATGCGGTGCTCAATATTTTCTTTATTTAAGAACAATATTGAAGTGTCTTACTTCATGAATTTTATTCGTTTGAATGTAATTTTTTGAAATTTCTAGTACTTTGTCTCTTCATTATGATCATAATAAGTTTTCGGTTTCTCTAATTTTGTCCTCCAATATTTCTTTTTACAGCAATTAAAAACAATGAAAAGGCACACATACAATATTCATGTTATCTGTTTTGTTTGTATATCTTCTCTTCCGCAGTCACTGTTTTACTACTCAATTTGAGGAATATTCCTCAGCCCCCAAACCATTTCAAATAACAGTTAATTATCTATTATCTATTTATCATATGGCACAGTATTCACCATCAGCTACTCAGCTTGTTTCTGCTGGAGGGAAGCCGGGATGTAGCGGAAGGTTAGCCCGTTTTTGACATTACAGAAATCATATCTAGCGAAACACAAGAAATCCTCTGCGTTGTATTACACCCAAATGTTATAATTAGGGGTGAGACCAATGTCAATTTTGATAGTTCCTGTACCCAGCAACAGATGGCAGCACTTATTTCTAAATTTTTACATTTGAGTGTTAGCCCGTTTTTCCACGCATGTCTTCAGTTGTTGGCCTTGCTTGATCTCATTTGTTGTTTTGTTAATCAGTTAAGTTCTTACTTGCAGTTGAAGTTATGTAACTGCTACCGTTTATTGTTCTTGTGCTGTGTTTTGTTGTAGTAGTTTATAATTATGGGTAAGTTTATAACAAGAAAGAAGAGAAATATCGAACTCCACAGGACATCAGCCTCACACTGCGCACTAAGCGCAACACTGCTCCCGGCCACGACTGCATTACCTACCGCCACCTCAAACACTGCCCTACTTCCTTCCTTTCAGTCCTTGCCACCCTCTACAATGTCATCCTTGCTACTGGCTTCTATCCCGACCTGTGGAAAACCTCCCATATCCTGATGTTCTCCAAACCCAACAAGCCTCCATCTGATGCCTCTTCCTATCGTCCTATCTGTCTCACATCGGTGTTCAGCAAGCTCTTGGAATCCATCCTTTCCTGGCGTATCCATCACCACCTCGACCAAAACCACCTCCTCCCCGACACCCAATGTGGCTTTCGACCTTCCTTCTCTGCCGATGACCAACTCCTCACTCATCTCCTCTCCCTCTAGCTTAACTCCCGTCGCTCCGCCATTTTTGCCTCCCTCGACCTCGAAAAGGCCTACAACCGTCTCTGGCATCCCAGTCTGTTTAAACTCCAAACCTACGCCCTTCCTGTCAACTACATCTGTCTAACGGCCTCCTTCCGCCGCCCCTCCTATATTACCATGCATAATGCCAATTCCCACACCTTCTACCCCTCTGCAGGTGTGCCCCAGAGCTCTGTCCTCTTCTCTCTCTACCTCCTGTACACGGTAGATATGTCCCAACCCCCCCCCCCTCCAGTACACCTCTTGCAATATGCCGATGACACCGCATTCCTCGCCCTCGCTCCTACCCTCCAACGGTCCTAACGCCTTCTCCAGAATCACCTTGATCTTTTTGCCGCACGGTGTAACCAGTGGCTCCTGAAAATCAATCCTTCCGAGACCCAGGCAATCATCGTAGGTCGTACCACTCGCTCCTTCCAGCTCCTGGATTTCTCCCTTACCATCTGCGCCCGTCCTGTCCACCTAACCCCCACACTCACCTACCTGGCCTCACCATTGACCGTCACCTCACCTGGGTCCCTCATGTCCACACCATCCAATCCAAAGCCCACAACCGCCTCTGACTCCTCAAACTCCTCTCTGGCCCGACATGGGGATTGCACCCCTCTACCATCCTCCACCCCTACAAATCCAGTCCCACCTGGATATCTGCCCCCCCCCCCCAAATTCTATAAGTCCCTCCAGATCCTTGAGCATCATGCACTCCGCCTCGCCTTCCGTATACGCCTCCTGTCCCCCACGCGGATCCTCTACGCCCTCATTCATTTCCCCCATCTGCTCCTATTCCTCGAACATATCCGCATACTCCCGCCACCTCGATCCCCCTCACCCCCTGGTTGCTCCTCTCCTCTCCCATCCCCACCCCATGCCACATCTTCACTGTTGTGTCCCCCCTACCCTCCATCTCTACACCCTTCATCTCCTTTCCCAAGGTGGCTTCCATCAACTCCCCCTCCCGGAAGATGCCCTCTCTCCCTCCTATCAACTCTGATCCTCACCCCCCTCCTTTCCTCCATCCTTTTCTTGGGCTCCCTCTCCCCCCCTTCCATCCTCTTTTTTCCCCACCTACCCTCTCTCTGCCCCCCTTCTCTCCCCCGAGTCCCTTTGCATTTCCCTCCTGACTTTTCCCATTCCCTCTCGCGTCTGCTCTGCCCCTCCCCCCTTTATGAGTCCTCTCCCTCCTTCGCTCCCCCCCTTTCGTTTTTCCTCTCCTCCCTCCTTGTTTTCCCCCTCATCTGTCCAGGTCCACCCCCCCTCCCACCATCTGCCCTAGGCTATGGTGTGTCCTCTTTGTGCCGACATTTTATTGCAGTGTTTACAGTGAGTGTTCAGTGTCGTGTGTCTTTTCCGAAGTGTTGTGAACGGACATCATGCTGTCGCTGGGTGTGATTTTATATCTCTTGCGAACAGAAACCGGACTGTCATCATGTTTTTTAATTGTCTGTCTACTGTGTTACCTGACTGCATCTTGAGTATTTTTATTCACTTTGCCAATCCTTTGCTTTATGTTTTAACTTTCCACAATTTTCCGCCGTTTTACAATTTAAGTCACCTTTTTATCGCCTGCTTTTATTGTTTCTTATCTTCTCCTTACGTTTTAAAAAGTCTGTAGGCTGCAGAGCAGCGTACTAAGCTGCTGCAAGCCCGCCGCCTTCGGGGGGAATCGAAATTCAATAAAGGAAAAAAAAAAAGAAATATCGATTTTGATTCGTCCGCTCGAGTCATGGTAAGTTAAAAATACGTACGCACTGTCATAGTGTAAGTAGGCTGTTTAGGTTTTTTTATTGGTAACGCCACCTCAGTATGAAAATCACTGGCTGTGCTGTGTGCAGTCTGTGGCTGCTTTTCATTGTTGTAATACTCGCCATTGTAGTGTTAGGCAGCTGGCTGTGAACAGCGCGTAGCGTTGGGCAGTTGGAGGTGAGCCGCCAGCAGTGGTGGATGTGGGGAGAGAGATGGCGGAGTTTTGTAATTTGTCATGAACTGCTATATATATGATGATATCAAGGTAAATACATTGTTTGTTCTCTATTAATATCTTTCATTTGCTAACTATCCCTATCAGTAGTTAGTGCCTTCCATAGTTTGAATCTTTTATTTAGCTGGCAGTAGTGGCGCTTGCTGTATTGCAGTAGTGGGAGTAACGAAGATTTTTGTGAGGTAAGTGATTTAGTGATGTAAGTAGGCTGTTTAGGTTTTTTTATTGGTAACGCCACCTCAGTATGAAAATCACTGGCTGTGCTGTGTGCAGTCTGTGGCTGCTTTTCATTGTTGTAATACTCGCCATTGTAGTGTTAGGCAGCTGGCTGTGAACAGCGCGTAGCGTTGGGCAGTTGGAGGTGAGCCGCCAGCAGTGGTGGATGTGGGGAGAGAGATGGCGGAGTTTTGTAATTTGTCATGAACTGCTATATATATGATGATATCAAGGTAAATACATTGTTTGTTCTCTATTAATATCTTTCATTTGCTAACTATCCCTATCAGTAGTTAGTGCCTTCCATAGTTTGAATCTTTTATTTAGCTGGCAGTAGTGGCGCTTGCTGTATTGCAGTAGTGGGAGTAACGAAGATTTATGTGAGATAAGTGATTTAGTGATTTGTGAAAGGTATAGTTCATGTTAGTCAGGGCCATTCTTTCGTAGGGTTATTGAAAGTCAGATTGCGTTGCGCTAAAAAATACTGTGTGTCAGGTTAAGCACAGTCGTGTAAAAATTATCCAAAGGGGACGTTTCAATAGTAGCCTACTTATCTGTCTATAGCAGTTTAATTTAACACTGGAGCCGTTATGTGGAAGGTGGTAGAATCCTAGGGTTGCAATATTTCAATATTTCACATGGCAGAGAAGCGGTAAATATTAAAAGTAACATTAAATTAAACTGTCCATAAAAATACACTTGGACTTGTCCATGTCGCTCAAACATCGCTTTGATAAACGAAAATATCATCCGAATCGACATGGTTACATTTCTTTAAAAAATTTTCTCAGTATTCTATATTTGTAGCCCAAATGGCAAAATATAGCTCAATGTGGTCACCCGAGCGGTACTTAATTTTGAAAACCATTTCCGATGTGAAACGATGAGGAGGGGTTTGTGGAGAGCGAAATGGATACGTATGTGATGACAGCATATTCTATAGTTCGATCGTTTCTAAAATATTTTTTCCAGTGCATTGCTTGAATTCATTCCTCCCTCCTCCTTTTTTCCAAAATCTATTTAGGCTCTTGTAATACCATAATAACTGAAGTTACCAATTGCCTGCACAATTACATCTTAAAACTTGCACGCATTCACGTACTGTCAAATGACTGGACACGCACAATTACAGGAGAAGCATGCAATGTCAAGAATCAGTCTTTTGTTGTGATGCGTTTTATTTTATTTTAAAACAGTTAAGAACAACCAGCTTTTCCAAATTCTCCACCTACTTGGTGCAGCTCTGCGTGTTGGACCGCAGAGCTAGCAATCCCTGGATTCCGAAGGCAAGATCCATCCGCCCCGCCGGCATCCTTGGAAAAGACTTTTTGTGGTTTCCCGTTCCCAATTTAGGCAAACACCGCGGTTGGTCCCTTACAGCCAATTCCTTCCGAATACCTTCCTTTCCTAGCAAATTCCAATTACTGTAAAAATGAGCCGTTCTGCTGAAGTGGAAAGAGCTGCATCGAGGGTTAGGCGAGCACATTGATGATCTGCTGGTACGATTAGGTTCAGCTACTTATGCTATTCGGGTTATTGCAAATTTTGGGGATAAAAATATCAGTAAATTAGCCTACTATGTTTGTTTCCGTTCTCGGCTTTCATATGCTATCATATTTTGGGGCAATTCATCTTTAAGAGAAAAAGTATTCACTGCCCGAAAGCGCATAATCAAAACAATAGCTGGAGCCCACCCAAGATCAGTTTGCACACATTTATTTAAGGAACTCGGGATATTCACAGTACCTTCCCAATACATATATGCACTAATGAAACGTGTTATTAATAATCCATCCCGGTTATAAATAATAGCGAAGTGCAACACTAGAAGAAAGGCTGATGTTCACTATGCTGGGTTAAATATGACTTTACTACAGAAAGGGGTGAATTCTTCTGCCACAAAAACCTTTGGTCGTTTGTAAAATATCGTTAAAAGTCTGACAGATAGCCAACCAACACTTAAAATCAAATTAAAAGAATTTCTGTATGACAGCTCCTTCTACTCAAAAGATGAAGTTTTAGATATGAAGTAGCAGAAAAAAAAAGAAAAATATAATTATACTGTGTAAAGAAATATATTGTGTAAAGAAAACTTATGTGAAGACTCCTGGCACTAAAGGTCATATGATAAAAAGATAATAATCCAAATTATCCTCTTTTAGGCTCATGCATTTATCTGCCAGGACATTCTTTAATGGAGAAAATGATGTTTCTTACGTTGCAAGAAGTGACAGATATGCATACCTACATGAGGAAATTTCGAAAGCGTATTCCAGGTGCTTTGCATCTTGGCCATCAAAAATTATTCTAGCTTTCCTGTCGAACAGAGATCTGTCGGTAATACGAGGGTCGTCCAGACAGTAAGTTTCGTTTGGTTATATAAAACAAACGTGTACAGATACAGAAAAAATATTTATTGTACGAAAATCTACAACTGTTGAACTACATTTTTACATAGCTTCCGAAATTTTGTAGGCACTCGTCATAGCGTGGCATAAATTTTTGTATGCCTTCTTCATAGAAGGTTGCCGCCTGTGTTCAAATGGCTCTGACAAGGGAACCTCCCCATCGCACCCCCCTCGGATTTAGTTATAAGTTGGCACAGTGGATAGGCCTTGAAAAACTGAACACAGGTCGATCTCGAAAACAGGAAGAAGTTGTGGGGAACTATGAAAAAACAAGCAAAATATACAAACTGAGTAGTCCATGTGCAAGATAAGCAACATCTAGGATCGTCTGAGCCCACGAGCGCCGTGGTCTCGTGGTTCGCGCGAGCAGCTGCGGAACGAGAGGTCACTGGTTCAAGTCTTCCCTCGAATGAAAAGTTTATTTACTTTATTTTCGCAAAGTTATGATCTGTTCGTTCGTTCATTGACGTCTCTGTTCACTGTAATAAGTTTAGTGTCTGTGTTTTGCGACCGCACTGCAAAACCGTGCAATTAGTAGACGAAAAGACGTGCCTCTCCAATGGGAACCGAAAACATTTGATCGCAAGGTCATAGGTCAACCGATTCCTCCACAGGAAAACACGTCTGATGTATTCTATCCGACACTGGTGACGGCATGTGCGTCACATGACAGGAATATGTTGTCGACCCACCTAACTTGTACACTTGGCGAATGGGTGAAAAGATTCTTCTACCTTGCCCGATTTAGTTTTTCTTGTGGATGTGATAATCACTCCCAAAAAAGTGATGAAAACATAAGAGTTTGTCATATAAAATGAAAATAAAAAATTAAAGTTTTTACTCGAGTGAAGAGTTGAACCCAGGACCTCTCGTTCCACAGTGGCTCACGCTAACCAGGGGACCACGGCGCTCCTGAGCTCACATTGTCCTGGATGTTGCATATATGCGCATCAACTACTCAGTTTGTATGTTTTGCTTATTTTTTCATAGTTCCACACAAATTCTTCCTGTTTTCTCGATTGATCTGTATTGTTTTTCAAGGCCTATCCACTGTGCCAACTTATAACTAAATCTGAGGGGGGTGCGATGGGGAGGTTCCCTTGTGAGCACTATGGGACTTAACTTCTGAGGTCATCAGTCCCCTAGAACTTAGAACTACTTAAACCTAACTAACCTACGGACATCACAGACATCCATGCCCGAGGCAGGATTCGAACCTGCGTCTGTAGCGGTCGCGCGGTTCCAGACTGTAGCGCCTAGAACCGCTCGGCCACACCGGCTGGCGCCGCCTGTGTATTCAACCATGGTGACATGTTCTTCAAGCTCATCATCATCGTTGAAGTGTTGACCACCAAGGACAGATTTTAGGCGTGAGAAGAGATGAAAGTCGCTAGGAGAGAGGTCCGGGCTGTACGGAGGATGATCAAACGTGTCCCGGTGAAATTCCCGTAAGAGTTGTTGGTCACATTCGCCGTATGAGGTCTTGCATTACAGTGAAAAAAAAAAAAAAATTGACAGCCGACCGCGGTGGCTGAGCGGCTCTAGGTGCTTCAGTCCGGAACCGCGCTGCTGCTACGGTCGCAGGTTCGAATCCTGCCTCGGGCATGGTTGTGTGTGATGTCCTTGGGTTAGTTAGGTTTAAGTAGTTCTAAGTTCTAGGGGACTGATGACCACAGATGTTAAGTCCCATAGTGCTCAGAGCCTTTTTGAACCATTTGACAGTAATCCTCGGCGCTTGTTTGTACTGCACGGCGCAATTTCTTAATGGCCTCGCAGTAACAATGTGCATTGGTTGTTTGGCGTCGCGGTAAGAAATCAATAAGCAAAATGCCTTTTCTGTCCCAAAAAAACGGTGCACATGTCTTTTCGAGGTGTCAGGAATTTCTTACGCTTAATATTAGTTGGGGATGAAGTGTGCCTCCATTCCATTGATTGCCGTTTTGTTTCAGGACTGTTGTACGATACCCAAGTTTCATCCACCGTGACTATCCGAGAAAGAAAACCATCACCTTCTTCATTGTATGCCGGCCGTGGTGGTCTAGCGGTTCTAGGTGCTCAGTCCGGAGCCGTGCGGCTGCTACGGTCGCAGGTTCGAATCCTGCCTCGGGCATGGATGTGTGTGATGTCCTTAGGTTAGTTAGGTTTAAGTAGTTCTAAGTTCTAGGGGACTGATGACCACAGATGTTAAGTCCCATAGTGCTCAGAGCCATTTGAACCATCTTCATTGTAGCGAGTCAAAAACTGTAGTGCACTGCCCATCCGTTGTTTTTTGTGTTGTTCAGTAAGAATTTTGGGTACCCAACGTGAGCAAAGCTTTCGAAATTTCAGTTTTTCAGTAACAATTTCATGAATTTGATCGTGAGATTTCCGGAACTTCCATAGCAAGAACACTAAGTGTAAATATGCCATTATGCTTAAACTTCTCTTCAGTTGTGTGAACCAGTTCATCAGTAACCACAGACGGGCGTCCACTTGGTTCTTCACCATGCACTTGAGCACGTCCTTCATTGAACAGTCTGACACATCTTCTAACCATTGAATCACTCATAGCATTTTGTCCGTAAACCTAGCAGATTTGCCGATCAATTTCCTTTGATTTAACTTTCTTTGCATTTAGAAAACGAACCACAGATCTGATTTCACACGAGCCGGCATTTTCAATTACGGCTGACATTATAAATAAGCACTAGAAAGCACACGTCGGCAGCAGAGCGATCTGAAAATGGCGGACATGTCTTCTCCTTCAGTCAGAGTAACTTCCGTGCACGATCGGAACTGCGATCGTAGCGCTGCCGCGGATAGAAAGAGAAACCGAACTTACTTTGGGGACGACCCTCGTAATTACAGTGTCCCAAAAAAAAAAAAAAATAATAAATCAGCGCTCGTGCATTGCTGATCACCTCCTCAGCTCAAACCCAGACTGAAAGAAGAAGAGTGTAAAATGACCTTGGAGAGTGAAGGGAGATTGGAGCACAGTTGCTTCTTAGTGGTTTGCCAAAATACAGCACTCCTAAGTAAGAGTACATCTCTGCTTGGTGAAAACTCCGAGATAATTTTCGAATAAAATGGTTTTCTGTTCTTTCAGATTAAGAGAAAAATGTGAGCCTTTTTAAGGTCTTCTTTAACAAATCGGACCCTCTCACTGACAAAATCCTGGCTACGTCCTTGCACCTCCTCCGTGGTATAGTAATTAAAACAAGACGTTGAATAATGTGCCCATGCTATGCTCTTTGGGAGGTCAGCTACAATTCACCTGTGGAGTCAAGTGCATCAGTCCGAAGAAGAAATACTTTTTTTTTGCAGTAGGTGACAGGAAATTGTGAAATTTCATCGTCGGAAGTACATCCTCTCTAGAATTTTGGACGTTCTCAAACTGCACATGAGGCAACGCATTCCAACATGAAGAAATAGAAATACAAGTTCTTCTCTCCGTTTGGTATACATAGCTGTTACTAAAATGTAAACTTTCACGGCCGGAAATATCATGTCCATTATAATTATCCGGGCTGTTATGCCGTGGTCGGTTGATGAATTCTGAGGTGATTCCCAACGTTTCGTCTCCGACTGCGGGAGACATCTTCAAGGGGGTCCGTAGCTTGATGGAAGGTCCAACACACACACTGTCAGTAGCGAGCCAGTGTGTGTGTTGGACCTTCCATCAAGCTACGGACCCCCTTGAAGATGTCTCCCGCAGTCAGAGACGAAACGTTGGGAATCACCTCAGAATTCATCAACCGACCAGGGCATAACAGCCCGGATAATTATAATGGACATGATACATAGCTGTACAAGAACATGTTACACCGGAGAGACGAGAATGTCTAGCCTGTTAAGAATCGATTCTAATAGCCAATCTGAGGGTTGTTTTGGCAGCTTCCCCAAATTTATCTCCCCTGGCTTTGTACACTTTTCCCCAGACTAATAAAAGGTGCAGCTTTCAAAAGCCATTTTGTGCAATTGTTATTACGTATGTCATCATCAAAAAATAGAATGTTTGAAAATAATGTAGCAAATCCACTACCATAAGCAAAATGTTTCGTAGATGGCATCCAAATTGAATAAGCATTTTTTTTTTACATTTATTTCGTGTTCCTCCACTTTGCGCAGTATTGATCAGTGGTATATCTCGCTCTTTATTTTCATGGACGTTATTACCTGGTGTCGTAACTAATGTCCTACCATCCTGTCTCCTTGTGTTCTCCATACATTCCTTTCCTCGCCGATTCTTCGGAGGACGTCCTCATTCCTTTTTTTTTGGTCATCAATCTACTGACTGGTTTGATGCGGCCCGCCACAAATTCCTTTCCTGTGCCAACCTCTTCATCTCAGAGTAGCACTTGCAACCTACGTCCTCAATTATTTGCTTGACGTATTCCAATCTCTGTCTTCCTCTACAGTTTTTGCCCTCTACAGCTCCCTCTAGTACCATGGAAGTCATTCCCTCATGTCTTAGCAGATGTCCTATCATCCTGTCCCTTCTCCTTATCAGTGTTTTCCACATATTCCTTTCCTCTCCGATTCTGCGTAGAACCTCCTCATTCCTTACCTTATCAGTCCACCTAATTTTCAACATTCGTCTATAGCACCACATCCCAAATGCTTCGATTCTCTTCTGTTCCGGTTTTCCCACAGTCCATGTTTCACTATCATACAATGCTGTACTCCAGACGTACATCCTCAGAAATTTCTTCCTCAAATTAAGGCCTCTATTTGATATTAGGAGACTTCTCTTGGCCAGAAATGCCTTTTTTGCCATAGCGAGTCTGCTTTCGATGTCCTCCTTGTTCCGTCCGTCATTGGTTATTTTACTGCCTAGGTAGCAGAATTCCTTAACTTCATTGACTTCGTGACCATCAATCCTGATGTTAAGTTTCTCGCTGTTCTCATTTCTACTACTTCTCATTACCTTCGTCTTTCTCCGATTTACTCTCAAACCATACTGTGAACTCATTAGACTGTTCATTCCGTTCAGCAGATCATTTAATTCTTCTTCACTTTCACTCAGGATAGCAATGTCATCAGCGAATCGTATCATTGATATCCTTTCACCTTGTATTTTAATTCCACTCCTGAACCTTTCTTTTATTTCCATCATTGCTTCCTCGATGTACAGATTGAAGAGTAGGGGCGAAAGGCTACAGCCTTGTCTTACACCCTTCTTAATACGAGCACTTCGTTCTTGATCGTTCACTCTTATTATTCCCTCTTGGTTGTTGTACATATTTTATATGACCCGTCTCTCCCTATAGCTTACCCCTACTTTTTTCAGAATCTCGAACAGCTTGCACCATTTTATATTGTCGAACGCTTTATCCAGGTCGACAAATCCTATGAAAGTGTCTCGATTTTTCTTTAGCCTTGCTTCCATTATTAGCCGTAACGTCAGAATTGCCTCTCTCTTCCCTTTACTTTTCCTAAAGCCAAACTGATCGTCACCTAGTGCATTCTCAATTTTCTTTTCCATTCTTCTGTATATTATTCTTGTAAGCAGCTTCGATGCATGAGCTGTTAAGCTGATCGTGCGATAATTCTCGCACTTGTCAGCTCTTGCCGTCTCCAGAATTGTGTGGATGATGCTTTTCCGAAAGTCAGATGGTATATCGTCAGACTCATATATTCTACACACCAACGTGAATAGTCGTTTTGTTGCCACTTCCCCCAATGATTTTAGAAATTCTGATGGGATTTTATCTATCCCTTCTGCCTTACTTGACCGTAAGTCCTCCAAAGCTCTTTTAAATTCCAATTCTAATACTGGATCCCCTATCTCTTCTAAATCGACTCCTGTTTCTTCTTCTATCACATCAGACAAATCTTCACCCTCATAGAGGCTTTCAATGTATTATTTCCACCTATCTGCTCTCTCCTCTGCATTTAACAGTGGAATTCCCGTTGCACTCTTAATGTTACCACCGTTGCTTTTAATGTCACCAAAGGTTGTTTTGACTTTCCTGTATGCTGAGTCTGTCCTTCCGACAATCATACCTTTTTCGATGTCTTCACATTTTTCCTGCAGCTATTTCGTCTTAGCTTCCCTGCACTTCCTATTTATTTCATTCCTCAGCGACTTGTA
The DNA here is from genome assembly GCF_023898315.1 of Schistocerca nitens. Lineage (NCBI taxonomy): Eukaryota > Metazoa > Arthropoda > Insecta > Orthoptera > Acrididae > Schistocerca > Schistocerca nitens. The sequence continues at coordinate 1,015,495 of NW_026045874.1, forward strand.
TTTCTGTATTCCTGATTTTCCCGGAACATGTTTGTACTTCCTCCTTTCATCAATCAACTGAAGTATTTCTTCTGTTACCCATGGTTTCTTCGCAGCTACCTTCTTTGTACCTATGTTTTCCTTCCCAACTTCTGTGATGGCCCTTTTTAGAGATGTCCATTCCTCTTCAACTGTACTGCCTACTGCGCTATTCCTTATTGCTGTATCTATAGCGTTAGAGAACTTCAAACGTATCTCGTCATTCCTTAGTACTTCCGTATCCCACTTCTTTGCGTATTGATTCTTTCTGACTAATGTCTTGAACTTGAGCCTACTCTTCATCACTACTATATTGTGATCTGAGTCTATATCTGCTCCTGGGTACGCCTTTCAATCCAGTATCTGATTTCGGAATATCTCTGTCTGACCATGGTGTAATCTAATTGAAGTCTTCCCGTATCTCCCGGCCTTTTCCAAGTATACCTCCTCCTCTTGTGATTCTTGCACAGGGTATTCGCTATTACTAGCTGAAACTTGTTACAGAACTCAATTAGTCTTTCTCCTCTTTCATTCCTTGTCCCAAGCCCATATTCTCCTGTACCTTTTTATTCTACTCCTTTCCCTACAACTGCATTCCAGTCGCCCATGACTATTAGATTTTCGTCCCCCTTTACATACTGCATTACCCTTTCAATATCCTCATACACTTTCTCTATCTGTTCATCTTCAGCTTGCGACGTCGGCATGTATACCTGAACTATCGTTGTCGGTGTTGGTCTGCTGTCGATTCTGATTAGAAATACCCGGTCACTGAACTGTTCACAGTAACACACCCTCTGCCCTACCTTCCTATTCATAACGAATCCTACACCTGTTATACCATTTTCTGCTGCTGTTGATATTACCCGATACTCATCTGACCAGAAATCCTTGCCTTCCTTCCACTTCACTTCACTGACCCCTACTATATCTAGATTGAGCCTTTGCATTTCCCTTTTCAGATTTTCTAGTTTCCCTACCACGTTCAAGCTTCTGACATTCCATGCCCCGACTCGTAGAACGTTATCCTTTCGTTGATTATTCAATATTTTTCTCATGGTAACCTCCCCCTTGGCAGTCCCCTCCCGGAGATCCGAATGGGGGACTATTCCGGAATCTTTTGCCAATGGAGAGATCATCATGACACTTCTTCAATTACAGGCCACATGTCCTGTGGATACACGTTACGTGTCTTTAATGCAGTGGTTTCCATTGCCTTCTGCATCCTCATGTCGTTGATCATTGCTGATTCTTCCGCCTTTAGGGGCAATTTCCCACCCCTAGGACAAGAGAGTGCCCTGAACCTCTATTCACTCCTCCGCCCTCTTTGACAAGGCCGTTGGCAGAATGACGCTGACTTCTTATGCCGGAAGTCTTCGGCAGATTATTTATCAAATTTTAGGCAGTGGCGGGGATCGAACCCGGGACCGAAGACTTTTTGATTATGAAGGAAAGACGCTACCCCTAGACCACGGGTTCCTTACCTTATCTAAACTCCGTCCGCTCAAGCTTTGAAAGCCCCAACGGGACCGACCGGCCGCCGTGTCATCCTCAGTCCACAGGCGTCACTGGATGCGGATATGGAGGGGCATGTGGTCAACACACCGCTCTCCCGGCCGTACGTCAGTTCACGAGACCGGAGCCGCTACTTCTCAGTCAAGTAGCTCCTCAGTTTGCCTCACAAGGGCTGAGTGCACCCCGTTTGCCAACAGAGCTCAGCAGACCGGATGGTCACCCATCCAAGTGCTAGCCCAGCCCGACAGCACTTAACTTTCGTGATCTGACGGGAACCGGTGTTACCACTGCGGCAAGGCCATTGGCTCCTTATCTTATCACTCCTCTTAATTTTCTATAGCACCACATATCAAATGCTTCAATTCTCCTCACAGATCCTGTGAACTCTCAGAATGTGTCCTATCAACCGATCCCTTCTTTGGGTCAAGTTTTGCCATAAATTTCTTGTCTCCCCAATTCTATTCATCAAATTCTCATTAGTCACGTGATCGACCCCTCTAATCTTCAACATTCTTCTGTAGCGCCGCATTTCAAAAGCTTCTGTTCTCTTCTTATCTAAACTGTTCATCCTCAAAGTGTCATCTCCATAGATGACAACACTTCAGACAAATACCTTTAGAAAAGACTTTCTAACACTTAATATATATGTTAACAAATTTCTCTTCTTCAGAAATGCTTTTCTGACATTGCCAAAGCATATTTTATACGATCTCTCCTTCGCCCATCACGGTTATTTTGTGGCCCGAATAACAAAACTCATCTACTACTTTAAGCGTGTCGTTTCCTAATCTAATTCCCTTAGCAACACCTGCTTTAATACACTACATATCATTATCTTTGTTTTGATATTGCTGATGTTCATCTTATATCCTCCTCTCAAGACACTGCTCATTCCGCTCAGCTGCTCATCCAAGTCCTTTGCTGTCTCTGACAGAATTATAATGTCGTCAGCAATCCTCAAGTTTATATTTCTTCTCCCTGATCTTTAATTCCTACTCCAAATTTTTCTTTGGATTCCTATACCGCTTTTTTTAATGTATGTATTGAATAACAATGAGGATAGGCTACAACCCTATCTCATTCCCTTCTCAACCACTGCTTTCCTTCCATGCCCCTCGACTATTATAACTGCCATATGTTTTCTGTACAAGTTATAGATAGTGTTTCGCTCCATGTATTTTACTCCGGCTACCTTCAGAATTTCAAAGAGACTATTCCAGTCAACGCTCTTCAAAAGCTTTCTCTAAAAACACAAATGCTATAAATGTGGGTTTGCTTTTCCTTAACCTAACTTTCAAGATAAGTCGTAGGGCCAGTATTGCCTCTCGTGTTCCTACATTTCTCTAGAATCCAAACTGATGTTTCCTGATGTCGGTTTCTACCAGTTTTTCCATTCTTCTGTAAAGAATTTGTGTTAGTATTTTGCAACCGTAACTTATTAAAGTGACTGTTCGGTAATTTTCAGCAACTGCATACTATGGAATTTTCAGCAACTGCATACTATGGAATTGGAATTATTACATTCTTCTTGAAATCTTAGGGTATTTCACATGCCTCATACATTTTGCTCACCAGATGGAAGAGTTTTGTCATGGCTGGCTCTCCCAAGGCTATCAGTAGTTCTGACGGACTGTCGTCTACTTCCGCGACCATGTTTCGACTTAGATATTCCAGAGCATTCTAAAATTCTTCTTGCGGTATAATATCTCCCATCTCATCTTCATCTGCGTCCACTTCCCTTTTTATAATATTGCTTTCAAGTTCATCACACTTGTATAGATCCTTTACATACTCCTTACACCTTCAGCTTTCCCTTCTTTGCTTGTGACTGGTTTTTCATCTGAGCTCTTGACATTCATACAGCTGCTTCTCTTTTCTCAAATGTTACTTTAGTTTTCCTATATGTCTTATCTACGTTTCAGCTTATGAAATATGCTTGTAAATCTTTACATTTGTCCTCCAGCCATTCCTGCTTAGTCATTTTGCACTTCCTGTCAATCTCATTTTTAAAACGTTTGTATTCCCTTTCGTCTGTCTTACGCCCTTTTTAATCCGAGCACTTCGTTCTTGTTCTTCCATTCTTATTATTCCCTCCAGGCTCTTATACATATTGTATCTTACCCGTCTCTTCTTATTTCTTACGCCTATTTTTCTCAGAATTTGGAACAAAAAAAATGGTTCAAATGGCTCTGAGCACTATGGGACCCAACTGCTGTGGTCATAAGTCCCCTAGAACTTAGAACTACTTAAACCTAACTAACCTAAGGACAGCACACAACACCCAGCCATCACGAGGAAATTTGGAACATCTTGCCCCATTTTACACTGACAAACACTTTTTCCAGGTTGACAAATCCTGTGGACGTGTCTTGATTTTTCTTTAGTCTTGCTTCCATCATCAACCACAACGTCAGAACAGCCTCTCTGGTGCCTAAAGCCATACTGAGCATCATCTAACACATCCTCAGTTTTCTTTTCCATTCTTCTCTTTGCTATTCTTGTCAGGAACTTGGATGTATGAGCTGCTAGGCTGATTGTGCGATAATTCTCGCACTTGTCAACTCTTGCAATCTTCGTAATTATGTGGATGATGTTTTTCAGAAAGTCAGATAGTACATCGCCAGACTCATATATTCTACACACCAATGTGAACAGTCGTTTTGTAGCCACTTCCTCCAAAGATTTTAGAAAAACTGATGGCCTGCTATCTGTTCCTTCTGCCTTACCTGATCGTAAGTCTTCCGAAGTTGTTTAAATTTCTGATTCTAATGCTGGATCCCCTGTCTCTTCTATATCGATTTCTGTTTCTTCTTCTATCACATCAGACACATCTTCCCCGCCATTGAGGCCTTCAATGTACTCTTCTCCCCTATCCGCTCTCTCCTTTGCATTTAGCAGTGGAATTACCAATGCACTCTCAACGTTACCGCCTTTGTTTGTAATTTCACCGGAAGTTGTTTTCACTTCTCTGTATGCTGAGTCAGTCCTTCCGACAGTCATTTCTTTATCTATTTCTTCACGTTTTTCGTGCAGCTATTTCGCCTTAGCTTCCCAGCACTTCCTATTTATTTCATTCCTAGATGTATTTCTGTAGTCCTGAATTTTCCTGAACGTTTTTGTACTTCATTCTTTCATCGATCAACTGAGGTTTTTCTTCTGTTACTCATGGTGTCTTCTAGTTACCTTCTTTGTACCAACTTTTTTCTTCCCAACTTCTGTATATGTCCTCTTTGGAGATGTCCATTCCTATTAAACCGAGCTGCCTGTCGAGCCATCCCTTATCGCTGTATCTATAGCCTTAGAGAACTTCAAGCGTCCCTATTCATTCCACTCCTTTGTGCACTGATTTTTCCTGACTAGTCTCTTAAACTTCAGCCTACTCTTCATCACTTCTAAATTGTGATCTGTGTGTACAGGGTGTTACAAAAAGGTACGGCCAAACTTTCAGGAAACATTCCTCACACACAAATAAAGAAAAGATGTTACGTGGACATGTGTCCGGAAACGCTTAATTTCCATGTTAGAGCTCGTTTTAGTTTCGTCAGTATGTACTGTACTTCCTCGATTCACCGCCATGATTTCATACGGGATACTCTACCTGTGCTGCTATAACATGTGCCTTTACAAGTACGACACAACATGTGGTTCATGCACGATGGAGCTCCTGCACATTTCAGTCGAAGTGTTGGTACGCTTCTCAACAACAGATTCGGTGACCGATGGATTGGTAGAGGCGGACCAATTCCATGGCCTCCACGCTCTCCTGACCTCAACCCTCTTGACTTTCATTTTTGGGGGCATTTGAAAGCTCTTGTCTACGCAACCCCGGTACCAAATGTAGAGACTCTTCGTGCTCGTATTGTGGACGGCTGTGATACAATACGCCATTCTCCAGGGCTGCATCAGCGCATCAGGGATTCCACGCGACGGAGGGTGGATGCATGTATCCTCGCTAACGGAGGACATTTTGAATATTTCCTGTACCAAAGTGTTTGAAGTCACACTGGTACTTTCTGTTGCTGTGTGTTTCCATTCCATGATTAATGTGATTTGAAGAGAAGTAATAAAATGAGCTCTAACATGGAAAGTAAGCGTTTCCGGACACGTGTCCACATAAGATATTTTCTTTCTTTGTGTGTGAGGAATGTTTCCTGAAAGTTTGGCCGTATCTTTATATCTGCCCCTGCGAATTACAATCCAGTAGTTGATTTCGGAATCGCTGCCTGATCACGATGTACTCTAACTGAAATATTCCTGTATCTTCCGACCTTTTCCAAGTACACCTCCCCATCTTGTGATTCTTGAGCAGAGTATTCACTATTACTAACAGAAAATTATTGCACAATTCAGTTATTCTTTCTCTTTTCTCATTCCTAATACAACCCCATCTTCTTCCATAACCCTTTCTTCTACTCCTTCCCCTACAGCCTGAATCCTGTCCCGCCATGACTATTAGATTTTCATCACCCTTTATGTACTGAATTACCCATTCAATATCCTCATATACTTTCCCTTTCTCTTGATCTTTCACTTGCGACGTCGGCATGTATTTCTCAACTGTCGTTGCTGGTATTGTTTAAAGTCGATTCTGATGAGAAGAATCTTATCACTGAGTTGTTCATAGTAATTCACTCTCTGTGCAACCTTCCTATTCATAACGAATCATGCTCCTATTATGCTATTATCCTATACCCATTTGAGCAGAAATCCTCGTCTTCTTTCCATTTCACTTCACTGTCCCCAACAATATCTAGACTGAGCCTTAGCATTTTCCTTTTCAGCTTTTCTGGCTGCCCTACCACGTTCAAACTTCTGACGTTCCACGCCCCGACTCATAGAAACTTATCCTTTCGTTGGTTATTCAATCTTTTTCTCATAGTCACCTCCCACTTGGCAGTTCGCTCCCAGAGATCAGAATGGGGTACTATTCCGGAATCTTTTGTCAATCGAGAGATCATAATGACTGCTTTTCAAATTACAGGCCACATGTCCTGTGGATACACATTATTTGTCTTTAATGCAGTGGTTTCCGTTGCCTTCTGCAGTCACAGATCTTTAAGTGAAAAAGGTTGCCTCTGTATTCATGATAAAGTCTGTACTCTGTATATGTGCTCTGCTTTTTTTCAGTATCTTATAAAATTATTGAGTGAATAATTGCGATACTTTTCAGATACGATAAGTTTGGTGTACTTTACAGCAAATACCTTGAACTTACAACCCGTTCTAAAGCTCACTACATCGGTTATTTAAAAGTGTGGCATTTTTTAAAATCTTGTCCACTTCTACAGATATTTCTGTGAACGTCCATGATTGAAGTGCTGTCTTGCAGAGGGTTTACATTTCCGATATAAGACATATTGGATAAAGTTTCTCAGGTCGAACTTATTTGGTATGTGTGTGTGTGTCTAGGGAAGTGCTTGTAATCGATATATCATTATGCTTGTTGCTGTATAGTGGACAAATTGCACCCTGATTGGCAACAGTAACAGCTTATTTAATATATTTAAGTTAGCACATGTATTTTTGTTTGTATGTACACAAAATGATGTCATTTATTGCATTTAAATTCTTCAACTACACAGTGAAATCAAAGTTTCTCCAGTATCAGATTACTAACACCATAGATTACTATGACCATAGTGTACTATCTCTCTCAGAACTTCATTGAAGAAGTTACCAGTTTTGCCAACCTCTGGGATTTGCCTCATGTTGTGGGACATTTTGACAAATATTTTGCCGGCCGGGGTGGCCGAGCGGTTCTAGGCACTGCAGTCGGGACCCGCGCGACCGCTACGGTCGCAGGTTCGAATCCTGCCTCGGGCATGGATGTGTGTGATGTCCTTAGGTTAGTTAGGTTTAAGTAGTTCTAAGTTTTAGGCGACTGATGACCTCAGAAGTTAAGTCCCATAGTACTCAGAGCCATTTGAACGATTTTTGAACAAATATTTTTTCAGGAAGTGGCAAAGGGTTTTTTATGCAAAAAGTGAGATGAATATGGGGCAGTTAATTACTGCTTCTGACTTAATGTAGTAATGGTTATGGCATATACAACAACAAAGATAAAAATTTCACAGAAGCTAAGTACATGGCACCCAGCAACTGTTATTTGTATAACCAGCAGTCAGCATTCTCACTATGTCTACGACAAGTTTGCTTACACAGCCGTAAAACATATGCATTGTTACAGGTATGATTGTCACATACCTCGAAAATAAGGTAGAAACAGCTCACAAAAGTAATTATACGACACCGGTTGACTGTCATTTGTTCAACCAGCCGTCAGAACTTCCATTGTAGTAGCTATTGTTAGTTCAAATTTACTTTAGTATGCACGAATTAAATGCAGGTTTATTTATGAGTGAGTAGCACTTGTGAAATTCCCGATTAAATAATGCATCTCAGAATGCAAGTTAGACGGGAGGTTAAGTCAAGTGGCATGTTAAGCTGTAACATAGCACATTGTTGTACGGTATTGTCTGAAGTAGTTTAACTTACTCAGTTCAGTTTACACGAAGTTATTACACCTTGGTTGTTATTTGGGGTCTTGGTGCAAAAATGGTTCTGAGCACTATGGGACTTAACATCTTAGGTCATCAGTCCCCTAGACTTAGAACTACTTAAACCTAACTAACCTAAGGACATCACACACATCCATGCCCGAGGCAGGATTCGAACCTGCGACCGTAGTGGTCGCGCGGTTCCAGACTGAAGCGCCTAGAACCGCTCGGCCACACCAGCCGGCACTTGGGGTCTTGGATGCGAATCTTGATTTTACTAAGTAATAATTGTTTCTGAGTGGTTTGCCTTTGACTGTGGCAGCATACGCAATCATTAACTCGGCTCCAGGGAGATAGGGTCCCCTTCCCTATTCTTCCACTGGGGTAATTCTTGGTTGTCAAGTCCACGTCGCGGGAGTGGGAATCCTTCACTTCAGCAGGTCGGAGTGATAGGATGGATGAGTTCAGGCAGGGACCCAACCCCGTGGGGTATAACATGGAACCCATGCCAGGATTACAGGTGAAGACCTTAATGGCAGCGATGGCGGAGAAGACGGACTTCGGAACGGCGAAGCTGGCAGATGAGGCAACCCTCCTTTCTGGGGATTAAATGAGAGGGGAAATACCATTTAGCAGTAGCGTCTGTACTCCAGAGGGGCGGCTGCAAAAGAAGTCTGTTCTCCAGGTTAAGGGTGACCTAATTACATGCTGGCAGTAGCTATAAAATGCCCTCAGCAACAGGCGAAGCGACCCGTCAGTTGAGGAATTTTTTATTGCATGTATAGCTACGTCTCTTCTAAATTCAGAGCATGCTATGGCGTCCCCCACCCCCTGAAGCGATGCACGCCTCTTGCGCCCGAGTGACGTGAAAAATGGGCGAGAGTTACCCATTCATAGGTGGGATAGCTTATAGAAGTCAGTCCAACCTAAACAGCTAATGAGATTTGCTACCCTCAATACTGGTTCATTGACCGGCCGACATCGTGAACTAGCAGAAATGCTTAAAAAAAAGACCTGTCAACATTGCCTGCATCCAGGAGACCAAGTGGAAAGGTTCAAAGGCGAAAGAAATCGGAGATGGCTACAAACTCATCTATCGTGGTACCAGAACACGAAATGGCGTAGCAATAGTTGTCGATCAAGACTTCCGTAACTATGTCACCAGTGTCAACAGGGTGTCAGAAAGGCTTATGTCTATCAAGATTGATTCAACAGCTATCACTGCCCACATTGTATCTTGCTATGCACCTCAAACTGGATGCACTGAGGATGAGAAGGACAAGTTTTGGAACAGTCCGGATGCCCTCCTTCGAGAAGTTCCCCAGGATGAGTCCATTATTGTTGGAGGAAATTTAAACGGACATTTCAGGGCTCACAAAGAAGGATATATGCGATGCCATGGAGGACATGGGTACAGTGGGTGGGAAGATGATGGATGTCAGATACTTGATTTTGCAGAAGCTCATGATATCATTGTGATCAACACATAGCTTAAAAAGAGGCCAATACATCTGGCTACTTATACAAGTGGAGGACATGCTACTCAGATCGATTATTGGCTAGTTTGTCAACAAGACATGAAGCTGGTAACGGATATCAAAGTAATTTTGTATGACTGCATCGTCCGACAACACCGATTGCTTGTCCTCAATATTCGTGTGTTATATAACCCAAACCTAAACCTAAGACTAGGCCTGAGCGAATTAAGTGGTGGTGAATGAACACCTAGCGAAAAGAGTTGATGACAGCCTTGGTAAACTTCTCCATGAAGACCGATCAGTCGGTTGAAGATATGTGTTAAGATACTGTGGAACAAATACATCAAGCAGCGACAAAAACGCTGAGAAAAACCATACCTGGAAGAAAATACATTGATAAACAAACCTGGTGGTGGACAGGTGAAGTCAAGCCAAGCAGTCAAGGAGAAAAAGATGGCGAACAAGACTTGGTGGAATTCACGACTTAACACTGATCTCCAGAAATATGGCAACCTGAAATCAACAGCAAAAAGAGCAGTAGCTGCAGCAAAAGACCAATATTACCAGACACTGTATGACCAGCTTGACACACCATTGGGAGAAAACAACATGTACCGTCTTGCTAAGTCACATCACCGTTCAACTGAGGACATTGGACACGTCATGCACATCAAGGAAGCCGACGACAACCTGCTAAGAGATAGACAATCTATTCCCCAGAGTTGGACAGATTACTTTCATAACATCAGCAACAAAGAGTTTACGCATCCACCTAATCCTATCGTAGGACCCGACCCCTCAATAACACCTGAGGAAGTAATGCTTGCCATTAGCAAGATGAAAAATGGAAAAGCAGCTGTTTCAAATGACCTACCAGCGGAAATCTGGAAAATCCTCGGAAAGCCTGCTTCAGAATTCCTTGCCTCGCTCTTCAAGCGCATCATCGTCAAAAAACAGCTTTCACAAGCATGGACATCTAGCATCACACTCCACTCTGGAAGGGAAAAGGAGACGTGAACGACTGCTCGACTTATCACCCTATTCGACTCCTCTATCACACTTGATAGCAGACTCAGAAGTGTTATCTCGGTAACACCAAACCAGTGTGGATTTGTTAAGGGTTGCAACACCATCGATGTTATCCATGCCACTCGCCTTTTGATGGAAAAACACAGACGAGTGTACACATGGTATTTCTAGACCTAGAAAAGGCTGTCGGTCGTGTGCCACACGATCTTATTTGGCGAGCTCTTCGCTGCCATGGCGTCCTTGAACAGTATGTGAGCTGGGTGCAACTTTTGTACCATAATTCCACTAGTGTGGTTCGGAGTCCTGCTGGAATTTCTCCTCCCTTTGATACCACTGCAGGTGTTCATCAGGGTTCTGCCCTTTCACCATTGCTATTCATCCTTTGCATGGATATGGCAACAGCTGACATACAGACTTCACATCCCTGGACCCTTCTTTCTGATGTCGATGTGGTACTTGTTGCCCAAGCCTGCCCTGGACTCCAGCACCAGGTTCAAATGTGGAAGGACAGACTGGCTGAAAAAGGACTGCACCTCAATGTCCAAATACAGAGTACCTAGAATGAGGGTCCCAAACCAGAGGCACCATAAGTGTCGGCGAAGGAGACCTGCAGAAGACCATGCATTGTAAGTACCTAGGGCCTGTCGTCACCTCAGACTGCGACACATCTTTTCATACTCGGATGAGGGTGAATGCAGGTTGGCTTAAGTGGAGACAGGTCAATGGAGTCCTCTGTGATAAAAAGATCCCTCAGTATCTAAAGGCAAAAGTATATAAGACCATGGTACGCCCAGTAGCAATGTATGGGACTGAGTGTCGCTCTATGACGAAACAACAGGAGCAAATGTTACACATCATGGAGATGTAGATGCTTTGGTGGTCCATGGGGCTGACGCGATGTGAGCACATAACAAATGCAGACGTCGAGCAAAGGTTTGGTGTTGCGCCGATCACTGCCAGTTTAGTTTAGTTTAGTTATGTCATGTTCTGTAGATAACACAGCTCTACAAAATAAAATTTTTTTTTCGTTGCCAGGGAAGTTTGAACGAAAATGGGATATTGTTATGATACTCATTCCGAGTATATTTGTACTTTTTCCAAATTGGCTCTGGTTTTTGAGATATAGGTTATTTGTGGAAATGAGAGTTTCATGTGGATAATATCGACTGCAGGGTCCATATATGGTGTAATGTATTTGCTACCTGTTTTTTTAGTGATATTGTACTATATTTATTAAAAAATTGTGCTCAGGGAGTGCATCTGTGTGGTTGAGGATTACATCATGCAAACATCACACTGTCAGCATGTGTTCAGTCCTGTTGTGCGGTGCGTGTGTTGAAGATATTGAGGGTTGTGCAGATTTGAATTCGGCGGTACTCGACATTCATTTGTTGCCCGAGGTAATCCCCGCAACAGCCGATAGGTAGCGTTCAGTGTAAACAAGAAAAATGGCGATGGTCGAAAGTCACACACATGTGCAGTGCAGCTTCAAGGAGATAGAACCTTTTCATCGTGACGTAGCAAATAAGAGGTGAGTATTCATTTCACACAAAACAATTAATGATGTTTGTTGGATGTGATTGACATGCAAATACAAGAAAGTTCTGCATAATATGTAGTATTTGTGCAATTTTGTTTTAGGAAAATATGAGTTCTTCACGCTGTCTTTGCGTGAACCATCCAGATGAGTTCTGCTACATTTGTGGTGAATACGTTCTTCAAAAGAACAGGAAGAATATCACTCCTTTTGTGAAGGAAGCGTATCTGGCATATTTCGGAATTAAACATGGAGATCAAGACAAGGCGTGGGCACCCCATAAAGTTTGTAAATGCTGTGTGGAGTGCTTACGGCAGTGGACAAAACGAAAAAGGAAAAGCTTAAACTTCGGAGTGCCTATGGTATGGCGAGAGCAGAAGAACCATACAGATGATTGCTATTTTTGCATTGTTAATGTGAAAGGTTTAAATAGGTTCAAAAAACGAAAGTGGGAATATCCCGATTTGGAGTCAGCAAGAAGACCGGTGGTGTACAGCAACGATGTTCCTGTACCAACCTTCACAACATTACCCACGCTAACATCATCAGATGACGATGTGCACGGCGAGGAATGTACAAGTAGTGGTTCGGAATACGAAGGACGTGAGACACAACCCCAGCAGTTCGACCAGAAGGAGCTCAGTGACTTGATACGAGAACTCAATCTTTCAAAGCAAGCATCAGAACTCTTAGCATCCAGGCTTAAGGAAAAGAACTGTCTTCATGCAAGTGTTAAAATAACAGCTTACCGGACGAGAGAAGAAAACCTTCTTCCATACTTCAACCAAGAAGAGGTTATAGTGTGTTGCAGCTATATACCTGGACTTTTACTTGAATTGGGGCTGCCGAAATATAGACCAGAGGACTGGCGTCTCTTCATAGGCAGTTCCACTAGACGTTTAAAATGTGTTCTCCCACACAATGGCAATCGTTACGCATCTATTCCAATTGCCCACTCAACAAAACTTTGTGAAGCATATGCTAACATGAAGATGGTTCTGCAGTAAATTCAGTATATGCAGCACCAGTGGTTGATTTGTGTTGATTTGAAAATGGTGAACTTCTTGCTTGGACAACAAAGTGGATACACAAAGCACCCATGTTTTATCTGCATGTGGGATAGTAGGGCAAAGCATGAACATTGGAAGCAGAAAACATGGCCTCCAAGGGAACATATGGCTGTTGGTGAAGCAAACATCATTAATGAACCTCTGGTTAGTAGGGACAAGATTGTTCTTCCACTATTACATATTCAGTTAGGACTAATGAAGCAATTCACCAAAGCTTTAGACAGAAATGGTAATTGCTTCACATACATCTGCAATACGTTCCCTGGACTCAGTAGTGAAAAACTTAAGGCAGGAAAATTTGATGGTCCTCAAATTCGCAGGCTCATCAACGATACCAATTTTACAAGTGTCATGACTGTCACTGAAGCATCGGCCTGGAACAGTTTTGTCGCTGTTGTAAAATGTTTTTTGGGCAATCATAAAGCTCCCAATTACGAGGAACTGGTCAAAAACATGCTCACTAACTTTCAAAACTTAGGAGCTAACATGAGCATAAAATTGCACTTCCTTCACAGCCACTTGGATCGATTTCCTCATAATCTAGGTGATTTCAGTGAGGAACAAGGAGAGCGGTTCCATCAAGATATGAAAGGAATAGAGGAAAGATATAAAGGAAGATGGGACAGGCATATGATGGCAGATTATTGCTGGAATCTGCAACGTGACTGTTCTGAAGAGACCTATAAAAGGAAAGCGTGCAGGAAGCGGTTCGTCATGGACGGAAAATGATATACTTATAGAGAAACTTTTCAATTATGTTTTATACGTTGACAAATGCCTATCAGGTTTTCATAGAAGCTATTTATAAAGATTATTTTCTTTTTTCATTGTAGTTTGTAGCGCTCGAGTTCAGTATTAGCAATTTTTTCTAATTTTTTGAATAAATCATGCATTATCTCAAAAACTAGAGCCAAACTGCATAAATGGTTGCTATATTCGTCCTCAGCACCACTAACCCATCCTAAAGCCACTCAAATATCCTTGGCAAGAAAATGAGTGTTGACCAGTGTAATTTTTACGATTATTTTATCGATATGATGTGGAACAAATCAGATTACAAAATATATATAGACACAAGTGAATAGTGCTAATATTAATATTACTGAAATTTTTAGTTCTACATATGCAACTACATTTAGATGTACAATTTTTTTTTTACCAGTTCTGAAACAGAATCTCGTCCATGGAATAGAAGGAGTTGTCCAAAAGAAATGATTTTAAGCTAGATTTAAAACTGCTACCTGCCAGACACTTTATGTTGTTGGGTAAATGATCAAAGATTTTTGTTGCTGAATAATGTACTCCTTTTTGAGCAACTGACAGCTTCAATAACGGTTAGGAAAGGTCATTTTTCCCTCTAGTGTTGTACATATGAACATCACTGTGCTTCGCAAACTGAGATGGATTATTTATAACGAATTTCATTAGCGAATATATGTACTCTGATGGTGCAGTTAAAATACCTACCACCTTGAATAGGTGTCTACATGACGTCCTTGGGTGAACACCACTAATTATTCTCACTGCTCTCTTTTGTGCAATCAATAGTTTATGTCTAAGTGGTGAGTTACCCCAGAAAACTATTCCATAACACATTATTGAGTGGAAATATGCAAAGTACTTTAGGGGCCTGATCTGTTTATTACCAAGACTAGCGATTATACGAAGAGCGAAAGAAGCTGAACTTAATTGTTTGAGAAGCTCAGTAATATGCTTCTTCCAGTTCAAGTTGTCATCAAATTTGGATAAATCTACCCTGTTAACTGAGCCCTGTTCATATGCTACATCAATTGTGGGTGTGACTCTATTCAGTGCACAGAAGTGGATATAGTGAGTGTTCTTCAAAATTAAGGGAGAGCCATTTTCTGAGAACCACTTAATAATTCATTGAAACACATCCTTAACAATATCTTCAGCTGCTTTTTCTGGAATAGGATTTACTATAACACTCATGTCATCTGCAAAAAGTACTAGTTATGCTTGCTGAATGTTAAGTGAGAGGTCATTCAGATGAATAAGCAACAGCAGAGGACCTATAATTGAACCCTATGGGACTCCCTTTGTGATAACTCCCCACTCACTAGAATTTACCACCCTCCCAACATTATTTGTGTTATTCAGCACGACTTTTTGGTTTCTGTTCGTTAAGTATGATTCAAACCATCTGTGTGTATAGCCTTCAATTCCATAAAACCTGAGTTTTTCTAAGAGTGTGACGTGATCCACGCAGTCAAATTCCTTGGAAAGATCACAAAAAATACCAGCTGGCGATAATTTGTTATTTAGGGCTTGTACTGTTTGATGGGTAAATGTGTAGCTAGCATTGTCAGTCGAGTAACCCTTCCGGAATCCGAACTGTGACATGCTGAGTAAATTATTTTCACTTAAATGTGAGACTATTCTTGAATACATAACTTTTCGAATATTTTAGAAAACGAAGTCAGCAATGAGATTGGTCTGTAATTATTTAAGTCGCTCCTGTCCTCTTTCTTATGAAGAGGTTTGACAATTGTGTATTTCAATCTGTCTGGAAACTTTCCCTGTGCTAGCGAAGCATTACGTATATCACTAAGGACTCCACTTATTGAATTAGAACAACACTTCAAAATTCTGTTAGAGACTCCATCAACACCACATGAGCTCTTTTTTAACAGTATATTTATAATTCCCTTAATTTCAGCGGGGGTGGGGGGATTTGGTCCTATTTCTAAAGGCCTAAAGTCCTGGGGAATGACATTTTTAACATTTTTTTGCTTCTTCAACTGAACCCTTTAAACCTATTTTTGCTGCTACATTCAGAAAGTGATTGTTAAAAATACTTGCAACGTGTGAATTATCACTCACAACATCATCATTTAGCTTTATTGCTATGGTATGCTGTGCACTGCGAGACTGCCCATCTCTCATTTGACAATATTCCATACAGTTTTAATCTTATTATCCGCATTATTAGTTTCTGTCAGAACACATAAGCTTCTCGACTTCTTAATGACTTTCTTTAAAATATTACAGTATCTTTTGTAGAAAGCAAGTAACGTCGGATCCTGACTTATTCTGACCTGTCCATATATTTCATTCTTCCTCTTATTTTGTATCTTAATTCCCTTCGTAATCCATGGCTTACTTGACTTTGTAATGGCTTTTTTGGATAACATTTCAGGAAAGCAACTCTCAACTATTGAGACAAATTTACGGTGGAATAAATTGAATTTGGCATTAGCATAATTTTCTGTGTATACTTCATCCCATTCTACCTTTTCTAGGCTGCTCTTAAAACTCTGTACCCTGTTCACCTCCCTGCCTTGTATAAACCTGCCTGAAGCCTGTAAGGTGCTATATGTGTTATTTCCATGAACTGTGCATCATGATCAGATAGCCCATTAGCAACTGGGTACACATTAATTGTTTCTGCCTGAGCACTGTCTATGAAAATGTTACCGATAAGTGACCTGCTATCCTACTGCACATGAGTTGGAAAATTTACAACAAATACTAGATTGAAACAATGAAACAAAGATTCTCGCTCAATTTTCCTATCCGTATCTTTTAAGAAATCTACATTAAAATCACCACAAACCAGTAACTGCTTCTTTTTGTCTGACAGGTAGCTCAATAAAGCCTGTAGTGAGAGAAGCCGTCTCCGCTGTTACGGCCACGTCATGAGAAAGCAAGACAACTCAGTTGCAAAAACAGAGCTCCACATCAACCCAGGAGGAGCAAGACCACCAGGAAGACCGGCAAAGAGATGGACTGACAACGTCAGGGGAGACATGCACGTTATTGGCTTAAGACCAGAAGATTTCATCGACAGGGAGAAGAGGAGAAGATGTAGCGAAACAGCAGACCCCGCAAGTCGGGATTAATGCTTGGAAAGACAGAGAATTGTTTCTGAGTGGTTTGTTTTGCACACATTTAGGAATTTCAGACTGTAACCCATCGAGTGCAGAGAAATCGATATTCGGGTGCAATGAATGAGATCCGGTAAAACATACTGAAACTTTCCAAGACTCGTGGCTTCAAACTGACAGATTTAGAGGTTGGTTCGATGCCGTTGAAGGTAACAACAGAAAGGCGCGGTGTAAACAGTGTTACTTTATTGTTGCCTGCAGTAGAAGCGAACTCGAAAAAAATGCTTATCGAGTTAAAAACATTAAACATGTTGAAACTGTGCAAAGGAACAAAACTATTGTTGATTGTTTTCGAAAATGTTTGATGAAAGCAAACATACGGAAAAGGCAAAGACAGCTGAACTGAAATTATCAACTTTTTTCGCTGAGCATATTGTTGCATTTTCAACAGTGGACCAACTTGTTCCTGTGTTAAAAGATGTTTTCTCTGACTTCAAAATTGCTTCAGAGGTGATTTGAGGTCGTATAAAGTGTACCAATATAGTGAAAAATGCTATTGCAAAGGCGGAAACTTGATAAAACGTTTCAGTATCCAAAGGAAATTTTCTATTTTAGTGAACGAGAGTACCGACATATCAGATAGCAAACATATATACGTTTTAGTGAAGTATGTGTCGCCAGTTGATGGGTACGTGAAAACCCAACTTCTGGTGTCGAAACCTCTGGATGCCAAAGACTGCTCGGAAGAAAATCTATTCATAGCTCTGAGGAGTGTGTCGAAAGAGAAAGATATTCCAATTACAAATGTAATTGGCATGGCTTGTGACAATGTGTCTGTAATGTTGGGAAGCTGTAATTATGTCATAACAAGACTTAGAAATGTTGTACCAAATCTGATTGTTCTCAACTCTATATGCCATTCATCTGCTTCAGTTACAAACAAGACATGTCAGAAGCTTCCTAGATCCTGTGAAGAGTTAATAAAGTCCGTGACAACCAACATACCTGGCAGTGCAAAGCGCTGCACTATTTTACAAGAATTTCAAGAACTTTTAGGAGTTGAACGTAAATGGTTCTTTAAATTATCGGGAACGCGATAGCTTATTTTGCATGTATGTGTTGTTCGTCTGCTGGAAAACTGGGACGCGTTTTTGCACTACTTCCAATTAGCAACTGTTCAAGATTAACGTCTGCAGAAACAGAGCTTCGCGAATTTGAAAGTTCGTGTATTATAAGGCGCGTTTACACTTAGCTCAGAACATGTTTTTGTTTGCAACATTGATCCCTCCACATGTTGGCTACGTTGTTCGTTGTTTGTATATTCAGTGATTACATATTGTCTCTAAAGTATATTTTGGTTTACTTCGACACTTTTAACGCTCTTTTCCAATTGAGGAAAATATTAATTCACAAGTTTTCAGGAGATTCTTTGGGTCTGTTTATAAACATTGGTCAGAACTTTCAAAACCCTGGCGTTCTCACTGAAATACACAAGATTAATAAACTTCCATCATACCATTATCTCCTATTAGAACCAGAATATCTTGGTCCCAAATGTGAACGGTTATTACAAACTCGCTAGGAAATGTGGAAAGGGAATTCATAAACTAAGACTTAATTGCACTGATTTCTATATCGCAGCAATCGAATAAATGAAGGATCTGCCTATACACGATGAATTTTTTGGAGACTTAAAATTCGTAGAGTCAAATATTGCATTAACAGCTGACAGAAGTTACCAGATTTGTATCACGAATCGCATCGAAGTTTGGAGGATCTGATGTAATTACCTTTGCAGCTGAATGGAGAAGTCTACCGTTTGTGGCTGAAATAAGAAGAAGGAACTTTGAGAAATGGACTTGGATCGTATGCAGAGTGAAATCTCAAACTTGAAAGATTTCCGGTATCAGGGATTCAGAATATCAGTAAACTTGCTGACCTGGTTCTTTCACTTTCACATTTTAATGCTTAATCCGAAAGAATATTTTCTATTGCAAGTGATGTAAAAAAGAGAAAATGAAACAGAATTCGAGGTGAGAAATGAAATTCATTTGTTTTGTAAAATGTTTATTTCAAGCAAACGGAATAGACTTCACAACTTATTAAGTGGAACAGAAACAACTCATGCTTCACAATAAGAAAAACTTGTATTGAGTGAAAGTTTAACAGTGCGATGGAGACTGAAAGAGGGAGGAGTACGTGTATATCTCTTCAAAAGGAAGGCTGTATTTTCTGAAAGGATAAGCAAGCAATTCAGTAATGTAAGTCCTGAGTTTACATTATATGATGTAGTATTGCGAGGGTGCTGTTATATATTGTAGTTGCATTTTACACTCTACTACTAGTTTAATGTGCTGCGTGTGGAATCGTAAGCCATTATTTCTTTTGTTATACCTATTGTCTCTCTCTCTCTCTTCCGCTCTCTATCTCTCTCTCGCACTCACTTTTCCTAGGCATCGTGTGTTTTTCCTTACCATGGGACACTTTATACAGAAAAGGGACATTTTGAGTAACAGGTTGGTACTTTGAGCTTCAGAGTGTGGCATCACTGGTAGTTATTTGTAACTAAAAATGCAGAACAGACGACAGTCGTCACTTTTAATCGATGTTCCATGGTTTTCACATTTTTAAAAGTTTATTGTGTGGAATACATTTAGAAAATCAAGATGTGAGTTATCTAATAATTGTCTCTTGACCGTTGACTCCGCTTATCTTTTTTTTTTCTTATTAAACGTAGTTAGGTTTAATATTTGCGTGATAATATGAGTGAGCAAAATGTAAAAGTGCGGCATGAAAATACGGGTCAACAGAAGCGTCCGATCTTACTCGTCGGCTTTGACCCGTGACGTAAGCGTGTTGTGGTGTGTGACGTCATTACGGTGCGGAGTTTGTTTTGCGATTGTGGCGTGTTTGTAGATGTCTTGTTTTTGTTTGTGGTGCTCTCTGGTGGTGTGTTCATGGTTTTCGTTTGTTTTAATTTAATGCTCATTGCTGTACGTCGGGTGAGTTTGTTATTGAGTGTATTTGGTTGTGGTTTTTTGTTCACGAATGGATATGAAAGACACCGTTAGAAGTTATCAAGTTCTTACAACTATTCGGTTTAATCTCCGAAGTTGTTGATCGGACGCTTTTGTATTTCCCGCGTGCGTGCGTGCATTTGTGTGTGATTGTGGTGGCCAATCTAGTTTGTGGGGCTGGAACTTTTTTGAGGTAAGTTCCTTTTTTTTCTGTTTTTGATGTATGTTTTGTGTCAACAGAAACATCCGATCTCACGCGTCGGCTTTGACCCGTGACGTTAGGGACCTACACATTGATCTGTAGCGTAGCCCTGAATACGAGGTTAGGTTGGGAGGTTTTTTTTTGGCGGGGGGGTCAGGGGGGGGCGCAGCCCCCCCCCCCCTGCCTGGCCTCGAGTACCACTTGTTTATTGTTATCTTTGTTCGATCGTAATTTATGTGATTGGGAGCTGTGACGTTAGGGACCTACACATTGATCTGTAGCGTAGCCCTGAATACGAGGTTAGGTTGGGAGGTTTTTATTTTGGCGGGGGGGGGGGGGGGGGGTGTCAGAGGGGGGCGCAGCCCCCCCTGCCTGGCCTCGAGTACCACTTGTTTATTATTATCTTTGTTCGATCGTAATTTATGTGTTTGGGAGCTGTTGTAGATGTATGTAGGTGTAAGGGAAGTGTTGGTTTTTTAGGTTGGTGTTGGGGGATGTGATCGGTAGGTTCTGTTGAGCTATATAGGTCAACGGAAGTGTTCGATCGTAATTTATGTGATCGGGAGCTGTTGTAGATGTATGTAGGTGTAAGGGAAGTGTTGGTTTTTTAGTTTTGTATTGGGGGATGTGATCGGTAGGTTCTGTTGAGCTATATAGGTCAAGGGAAGTGTCCGATTCTGGATAGGAATGTGTTTTTTGGTATTTGGTCAGTTTTGTGATGTTGATTTATTTCGTTGTTTTGCGTGGTTTTGTATGGCCGTCGGTGGCTACATTTGTGTATATTTAGTTTGTCCCCACCCAAAAACCCCCAATTTCCCACGCTTGTCCCGTTACAGTCATTAGGCTTTTTGTAAAACTTGTGTATTTCAGTGTTTATAATACGTATGCGATGTTTTTATATCCGCCATATTGGATAATACGTATGCGATGTTTTTATATCCGCCATATTGGAATTGTCGTTTATGGTCGTTTCCGCTACATTTGTGACGTCATGGGTCAAAGCCGACGGGTAAGATCGGACGCTTCTGTATTTCCCCCAATCACATAAATTACGATCGAACAAAGATAACAATAAACAAGTGGTACTCGAGGCCAGGCAGGGGGGGGGGGGGGCTGCGCCCCCCCCTGACCCCCCCGCCAAAAAAAAACCTCCCAACCTAACCTCGTATTCAGGGCTACGCTACAGATCAATGTGTAGGTCCCTAACGTCACGGGTCAAAGCCGACGCGTGAGATCGGATGTTTCTGTTGACACAAAACATACATCAAAAACAGAAAAAAAAGGAACTTACCTCAAAAAAGTTCCAGCCCCACAAACTAGATTGGCCACCACAATCACACACAAATGCACGCACGCACGCGGGAAATACAAAAGCGTCCGATCAACAACTTCGGAGATTAAACCGAATAGTTGTAAGAACTTGATAACTTCTAACGGTGTCTTTCATATCCATTCGTGAACAAAAAACCACAACCAAATACACTCAATAACAAACTCACCCGACGTACAGCAATGAGCATTAAATTAAAACAAACGAAAACCATGAACACACCACCAGAGAGCACCACAAACAAAAACAAGACATCTACAAACACGCCACAATCGCAAAACAAACTCCGCACCGTAATGACGTCACACACCACAACACGCTTACGTCACGGGTCAAAGCCGACGAGTAAGATCGGACGCTTCTGTTGACCCTGATTGGGAGCTGTGACGTTAGGGACCTACACATTGATCTGTAGCGTAGCCCTGAATACGAGGTTAGGTTGGGAGGTTTTTATTTTGGCGTGGGGGGGGGGTGTCAGAGGGGGGCGCAGCCCCCCCTGCCTGTCCTCGAGTACCACTTGTTTATTATTATCTTTGTTCGATCGTAATTTATGTGTTTGGGAGCTGTTGTAGATGTATGTAGGTGTAAGGGAAGTGTTGGTTTTTTAGGTTGGTGTTGGGGGATGTGATCGGTAGGTTCTGTTGAGCTATATAGGTCAACGGAAGTGTTCGATCGTAATTTATGTGATCGGGAGCTGTTGTAGATGTATGTAGGTGTAAGGGAAGTGTTGGTTTTTTAGTTTTGTATTGGGGGATGTGATCGGTAGGTTCTGTTGAGCTATATAGGTCAAGGGAAGTGTCCGATTCTGGATAGGAATGTGTTTTTTGGTATTTGGTCAGTTTTGTGATGTTGATTTATTTCGTTGTTTTGCGTGGTTTTGTATGGCCGTCGGTGGCTACATTTGTGTATATTTAGTTTGTCCCCACCCAAAAACCCCCAATTTCCCACGCTTGTCCCGTTACAGTCATTAGGCTTTTTGTAAAACTTGTGTATTTCAGTGTTTATAATACGTATGCGATGTTTTTATATCCGCCATATTGGATAATACGTATGCGATGTTTTTATATCCGCCATATTGGAATTGTCATTTATGGTCGTTTCCGCTACATTTGTGACGTCATGGGTCAAAGCCGACGGGTAAGATCGGACGCTTCTGTATTTCCCAGGTCCCCTATTAGTTTTTGTGTGTATGCGACTGTAGTGAGTGAGAGGACGGTATTAGATTGGTTTTCTTTTTGTAGGGCAGTGTGTTCTGAGTATGTCAGTATAAGAGTAAGTTGGGTGAGCCGGGGTTAGTGTTTGACATAGGTGAGTCACAGTTTGGGAAGAGGGAAGTATGGGAGAGGTACATCTCCGGTTGGTTTGTGGGTGTGGGGAGGTTGTTACTTTGTGGGGTGGGTATGCCGATTATGTTTTCCGGGTATTGCAGGGGCGCACTAAGAGGGACTTGAAGGGTTAATTGAGGAGGGGAGTACTGTAGTTTCAGATGCTTTTTCATCATACAGGGGTTTGGAGAAGAGGGCTTTGTGAAACTGGTGCATGTGCTAATGCAATGGACATTTCTTTTTTTTTTTTTTTTGGGGGGGGGGGGGGTTAAATCAGTTATAAGGAAGGGAAGAGTGGCTCTTCTAACCCTCCATCTCATTTAGATGAGTATTGATGTTGGAAGTGTGTCCCTGGGCATTATTGTATTCTTCGTGTTCTTCTGTGGGCAGTAGGGAAGATGTACAGGATAGTGGTTAGTTGAGGGTGTTCGGTATGTGGGGGGTGATTGTGGGAAATGGTTGTGGATTTAGGTGGGTGTTGGGGGGCGGGGGATTCTTTTATGATTATGTTCGAGAGGATCTTTTTTTTGTTAGTTGTTTTTGACTTGTAATGTGTGATTGGGTTCAGTTTATTTTTGTGGTTTTTATTTGGTATGTGAGTGAGTGAGTGAGTGTGTGAGTGAGTGAGTGTTGGCCAACTAAGTGCGCTGTGCCGGAATTTGTTGGTGGTAAGTAGTTTTTTTGGGTCTATTGTTCATGAGTAGGGATGTTTTGTGTGTTTATCGTGTATCTATTGTTTTTAATTTCTGTGAGGAAGTTTCATTTTTGTGTTTTCGAGGTGATGTGGGTTTGGTTTTATTTATCGCAGTTGCAGGTGTTTGGTTTTTGGTATCATCGGCTGTGGTTGACCTACGTAGGTCAAGGGAAATGTTTGATTCTAATTTTTGTCATCTGATAATGAAGCCAATGAGTATGTCATGGCAAAAATTATTGTGGGCAAAAAATTTAAAGTGTGTTGCTGTAAGAGTAATTTGCTTCTCAAGAACTATCACTAATTGTCTCTGTGAAGTTTTATGAAATGTCTCATTTTGGGTTTTATAGAAGCATTGTCGTCTGGCATTATCATGTGGCGGCAATTCTAGGTATTTGCATGACATCTTGTTGTTGCAGCTTGTGGTCATTAGAGTAAATGCTAAATGTTCATATATAGAGCACATTAGAATCCAACATTCTGCGAACTAAAGATCATGGAGGCAATAAACTTTTGTTCTTCTGTACATTGTACCAAGCAGTAGTTGGCAGAAGTAAAATGTTGAGGAAATATATTACGCTCTGCAAGAAACAATACATATTTATACATGATACTATAGATTGAACTTATAGTTGTTCGTATGTAGGTAACAAATTATTCAATAAAATACCACTATTTGTCTAAGTTATTACTGAGCATGCTTATAAACATAATGTGCTTGGCTCATGCCTGCACCTTCTGCAGTGTGAAGGGAAAATGATTAAATGTAATTGCAGTACTTAACCTACTCTTCTTTTACAGAGAGTAATGTAACATTTATTGACATTATCTGTTGGTGTAATGACACCATTTGCCCTAATGACTTAGTAATAAAATTATTACTGTTAAATTATCCTTCAGGTATGTCACATGGAGCACTTAACTGAACAAACTTCGTTCTCAGCTAGAGTTTGATGCAAGCTATCGAACTGTTCACCATTCCACCGCCTTACAGAACCACCCACTGTAACTGTTTTGAAGCCATAGTTGCTTGCACCATTCTCCCAGAGGTGGACTTGGGGATGTATTTGGGGGAGGAGTGAAACAGTCGGTCAGAACTAGTCGTACAGCAGTAAGTAAAAACTGTCGAATGTTTGCTTTGCGACTGCCAAGTAACTCTCGTGTTTTTTATTGCATGCTGTATCTAATTTGTTCACTTGCATTTCTTTAATCAGTGCCTACTATATTGGTTACACATTTACCATTTGCATTGGTAGCTTGCTAGTTACTTCCATGTTATACATGATGTATTCAAATTGTAGTACGGATTATGTCAGCTGAACAGCAGATTGCATGGCAGAAGTCCAGTGACACTGTACCTGTCTCTTACTTTGCATGCTGCAGTTCATATTTATGAATTGAATGAAGGACAGTGAACATGACAAATGGTGAGTGGAATTGTCACATTCCAACCAAACCTCAGCCTCGGGATTTGCCACAGGTCACTTTGTCACCACATCTAGTTTTCTTCCTGCTGTTAACACTGAAAACAAATACAGTTGTTTAGTTACAATCACTCATTTCGCAGTTACCGACTGCATCGTGCAACAGAAGAGTCATGACATTAACTACATTTAGCCTCTTGCATAGATCATTTAAAACATGTATGAAGTAGTGAGTTATCCTTTCCTTCTACTGTTGTAATTGTGGATATTGCTGTCACTTTCAGAATGAAGTGAATTTTTGCATACTTAATCAGTGAATGAATGCAATTTCAGCCTTCGGTTGACGTCCCTAATTGCTTAGATATGTCCACAACACAGAATATTCCCCCACAGAACATTAATGAATGAATGTCTCTTTATCCCCAGAGTTGGCCAGTTTTGAGTTTTTATCAGTATTTGAACCCAAGAACTTGGAAGAGTCTACCCAATTTATTATATTCTGTTGTCATGCTAACATTAATAGGTGATGAACTTTGTTTGCAATGCCAAACTGGATGATTTATGTTTCTCAAAGTTTGCAGCAGGTACATTTGTCTAGAACCACGTGCTTCGTCTGGTTTGAATTGATTGCTTATTTTGTTTTGATCTGATAAGCTGAAAGTGCATTATTGTACTGTGTCATGCATTGTTTGTCGGATTCTGATAATGAGTGTTTACGACCTGTCGCCGCTCGTGGCATGGCTTGCTTTTGTGCGTGCTACTGCGGCTTACAATTAAAAAAAGAGGAATTGTCTCATGAGCGAAACAATGGCAAGAGTCTATTTGTTGTTACTTACGCTGCTGCTTTCCTTGATAATGATCAACAAGAACCAAATAATAGACTGCGTGTGATAGATGATGATCTGAACGAGAGTTTGGCAAAAAATTTTCTCTGTTTGAAAATCTTTGCAGCCGTCTGTTTAGTACATTACATTCTGCACAGAAATGAGTCCTCTTAGATTTAAAAATCTAGTCAGTTGCCGTGCTTCATTTCTGACTGAATCACTATTCAGCGTAAGAATAATACAAATATAGGCATGACATGACATGATATGTATATTCTTCCGTGTTTGCTGTTGTCTCACTCTAGTATCGTAGTTAATTAGGCAGACAGGATTTAAATGAGATAGCAGCAAATACAAAAAATACATGGCATAATGTTTACATTCTTCTACCTTTTCTTTTAATTTATTTACTGATGCAGAGGTTTTGGCGCCAGTATTTATCTTTGTGCCTGCAAAGCATGCCTGTGTAGCCCTGCGTATATTCGACAGCAGAAGTTAGTTGTGGCGGCACCTACCAACATTTTTCAGAACTTCCGCTTACTTTGAACCTGATTGTAAACCGCAGGCAGTTTTTTAGATTACAAAAACTGGAAAAAAGAGTGGCTTAGATTTGAGTAAATACGGTAATTCTTTCTCCGTTGCTGTATAATTCAGCTCGTGTTTGTCTAGGCTGCAATTAGCGAAAGCAATGGTTTTATTTTCTCCCTCTTCTGGGTCCCATTCCCCTCGCAATAATTCTGCTGCTATGCCATATTCTGATGCATCTGTTGTGATGCCAAATGGTTCACGAAGACTTGGATGGTTTAAAATAGGAGCATTGACTAGGGTATCCTTTACTTCCTGGAATGCCTTTTCTGCATTTTCATCCCATAATCGTTTTGCCTTTTGCTTTAATAGCGATAGTATATGTGGATTACTATGACCTGTCCTTGTATATATCGTCTATAAAATCCCACTAATCCTAAAAAGGAATGTAACTATTTTACATTCTGTGGATGTGGACAGTCTTTAATCGCTTTAATGCATTACGGATCTGGTTTAATTCCTCTTATTCCTATGAGATGTCCGAAGAATTTTAGTTCCTCTCGCCCAAAATGTGATGTAGCGAGCTTAGTAGTTATTCCCTTGGTATAGAATTTCTCTATTGCTCTTGCAAGTAAATCACAATGTTCCTCCCAGCTTTCTGAAACAATCAGTATATCTTCTACATAAATCAATAGCTCTTGTAACAACTTTCTCCCTAATGCTTGATATAATGCTCTTATAAACACTGATGCTGATATGTTTAACCCAAATGGCAATACTTTAAACTGGTAGACTTTCCGTCATATAGGAATGCAGTATAAGGTCTAGATTCTTTAGCTAATTTCACCTGCCAGTACCCATCCATCAGATCCACAGAACTAAAATAATTTGCTTTTGCAAAACAAGCAAGTAGTTCGTTTATGCATATTGGACAATCTCTCTCCAGTTCAGTGTGACGATTCCAGGTTCTCGCGTCTAGTAACAGGCGCACTCCTCCTGTTTCCTTTCTGACAACTAACAGTGGATTGTTGTATGTGCTTGTGGTTCTTTCTATAACATTATTATCTAACATTTTATGTATTTCTTCCTGTACTCCCTGTTTTATGTTGATAGGTACAGGGTGAGGTCTACAGAAAAAAAAGGTTCCTTGCTTTTGATTTTAAAACTACACACATAATATGCTATATTCCCTGGTTTGTCTAAAAATACATCTGAATATCTGCATAATATTCCATATAGCTCTTCCTTTTGAGCAAGGGTTAACAACAGTTCAGATTCGTAAGCCTTAGCGTACAAATCAGCTTTCGCTATTAACCATAAATTATTACTCCCATTTAGTCCATGACATCGATCTGTCTTAAACAAGATCTCTCTATTAGGCTATAGTTATCTAGATTGCACTTAAAGAAGTCACTCTGAAAGTCTATTACCACCGCACATTTCATTAACCAATCTACTCCTAGTAATACTTGTGTATTTATTTTAGGGACTATTAACATGGTTTGTTCAAACACAAGTTGACCTATTTAAAATGTAATCCTTGTTTCCCATTTCACTAGATTACTCTTAGTACCTGTAATACCTACAATATTTACTCCCGTAACAGGTAACTTAGGAAATTCCTTTATTCTTCCACTTAATAGCCATTCCTCGATAATTGATACTTCGCATCCTGAATCAATGTAAATTTCCACTCCTTGATTTCGTATTCCTCTGATTGCAATTGGTTTGTGTTGCACTTTTTCTAAATTTTCCTCTTTCGCTAATAACCAATCGTTAATAGGTGACATTTTACTATAAACGATCATTTTACTTATATGTGGGCCGAGTATTGTTCTGCGACATCCTGAATTCTGGCCGTTGACCTAGGATTTTTCTCGTTTTCCATCACTATGACCGGATACTGATTGGAACTTACTTCAGCAGTACGGTGGTTTGCCCCATGTTATTTTGTTGCATATTTATTTGTTGGTTTTGAGGTGTAAACACCTGTGAATTGATGTTATCAATCTGAATTCTTCCCCCTCTAGGGTTATTGTGATTTAGACCATTATCCCTGCTGTGAACAGTTTCATTACTGCTTACTCTACAATAATTAGGTTCCTTCACCCGCGGTAAGGAATTAGGAAAGGATATGTTATTTTTGTTCCCCGTATTTTGGTCATTCACTGAATAATTTTCATTTCTTTCAGTATTCAGTGTCTAAACCTACAATAAACATTAATAACTCATTCACGGTTTTCCACTCTCTGTACAATATTCCTTGTCGAACGTGGTATGATAAACATCTAATGAGTACTTTCAGTAAGCGCAAATCTGTTGGATCATCTAAGTATTTAGTTTTTGTTAAATGCCATTTGAAATACTTGTAATATGTGCCCCATGACTTATTGTATGGAGTTGGGTGTAATAACTTTGATTAATTTTTCCTGGATACTTGAAGACCAGTGCTTTCTCTTAAAGCTTTCTGAGACACAAATTCTTCTGCATGAGCATTTCCCCATTCCACTGCTTCTCCCAATACGTGTCCGTATGTGAAATCTATTTTCTTTAAGTCATCCCAATTTTTGGGCAAAGATCTGGCAAACACTCGTAAAAAATAAATTGGGTGTCCATCACTGTCTGGTTTGTACTTTGGAAATTGCTTTGCTAAATTAAACCCATTACCTATAGATAAACCCTCTATTACATCTTTAGTTACTCCTGTTATAGTTTCAGGTTTACAATTTTCTAATTTCTTTTTATTATTGTCTATTGCTTTCCATATTCTATCAAGTTCTTGTTTACTGTTAATTGTACCTTCCCCAGAAGTGATTTTGCCATTATTTATTTCTGTTTTGTCTTTTACTTCTTTTTCTACGAATAACTGTAAACGTTTCTCCAACTGTTGTATAGCATCAGGTGTTCCTGCTGCAGCATTTTCCCATATGGACGTGATTTGCTTATTTATGTCTGAAATACTAGTTCATACCGCTTGGAATCGGGAATTCACATTATTTACGTAGCCTGTGCACTGTCTGGTTGTTAATCTATGTACACTTTCCTGTAAATGATCTGTTAACACTTGTTTAGCTACTTGTTGCACCTCTAATGGCACTGAGTCTCGTAATTCTTTTAGTCTAGAGTTTATTTCCATTATTTTAATGTTTTGATTATTAACTTGTGCATTAAAGTTAGATCCTAAGTTAGGTTTAACCTCTTGTATTTTATGATTGATTCAGTAACTTGTTCCTTAATAATAGACTAAATTAGTTCTACTTGTTCCACTCTCTGTCCTTCCCTGTATTTCTCTGCTTGTTTTTTAATCATACCTTCTAGTATTGCCTTATCCTTCTCTGCTTGTTCTTTATTTATGCCTTCAAGTATCAATCTTAACTCCTCGTTTTGCATTGCCGTATTTCTTGTGATTGGCATACACTTTTCATTACTAATCAACAGTATTAATATAAAACCCTACACTCACAGAAATGTCTCAACTTTTTTTTTTTTTAAATGTTCACGTCTCACCCTTCTGCGGAACTGTGAACTGTGTGCTTGTTGAAGAACAGCCGCAGCCAGCGCTGAAGTTGAAGCCGATGTCTGCTCTTGCTGCCACTGTCTTATTTTTTTTTTTTTTTCTGTTTCAGGTATCCAACAGTAAATTATAGTTTCCATTCATTATGTGTTTACTAATCAGACAGTTCGTTCAAAAGAAGCTCTTAAATATTATTCTTCTTGATTCCTTGCTACGTGTGAGGTAAGACACTGTTGTTGATCGCTGGTTGTCAGGGGCAGCTTCTGTCTTCTATTCTTTGGAGTCGTAATTCTGGTTCAGATCAATTTTCTGCACTTAATTGCTGGTGCATTCTCCATTCGCCTTTTCCGCGGTTACCATATGGGGTGTATTTTTCCACTTTCTCCTGCTGATACATATTTTATAGGGTTTGTGGTGGATCTTACACCAGCACTATGGGGAAGTTGCATCCCTGGCTGATACAGCAGGACAATATTTTGCCAACCCTGATACACCGCCAGATGAAAGTCTCGTCTCAGAGTAGTTGTTCGGTGGTCTGAATCCTTCCGTGCCACCTCCCTGTCGATCCAACTGTGGTGAAGATACCTGGAATGTTTTTGCAAGTTCTCTCTGCTGCACTACTAAATAAATAGCCACACTTATCACAAACGGGGTACATTGTGCCCAACATTTTCAGTATTACTTTTAACAACACAACAAACATTTGCTACGGTAATACCATTCTCTTGAGAACATTCAAAAATGTCCGTATATGCGTACTTCTGGATCTGAGAGAGCAAACCAGATAAACAACTACTGCTGTTCAATCGTTCATTATGCCCTTGTTGGTGCGTCATTTACACCATGGTTCTCGGATTCAGGCACTTGCTGCACTATGCCACAAATGACACCCGTACGACCAGTGGTTGTAATACCATTTTACTGTTTACTGGTCACCTTCTCGCTGGCTCCACGACTGCTCCACATTCACTGCATACAAGAAAGGAAAACACACAGTTTCCCCTTTCTCACTACATTTCTTATTCAACTTACTCACGGGCACCTCTTGTCGACTGCTTTCCAGTGGTGTGTTGGGATGTTTATAAATATCTTGAAACGCTACACTAACCAACCTTGGAAATCATGACATAATTAGAATAAACAACATAGTTTATGCCAGTTGTTGTTACAACCACTGATAACATTTAATAATGGGCTGCTTACATTCTTTGCTTCGTAAACTCGTGACACTATTTATAAAAGCCACAAATTGGAATTGCACACTAGAATTAATGTGATCATGAAAATAAAGCAAGAACAGGATTCAGGTCTTTGTTTGAAACCTGAGGAGCATTCAAGCATTCATTGCATTTTGTACATGTATTACTTGAACAGTGAATTGTGTTTTATACATCTCGTGTACATTTGCAATCCATTTGGTTTGCATGCAGGAGACATGTCAAAAATTTATAACACAGTTACAAGGGAAAACACAGGAGAATTGCTTCAATTTAACCCTTGTATCTCTGGAAAGATTAGTGAAATAAATGTTGGTGTCAGTAGTGTTCAGTTAAAACCTGAAATTGTTAAAACTGAACAGAGCTTCAGGGCGATGTGAATCCCTGTCATATTCTATACTGAGCTAGTCCCTCTCCTAACTATAATCTATTGGTCAAAACGGGGTAGTAGAAGTGATAGATAAAATTACTGTCCAATACCCTTGACAGATTTGTTGTATAATCTTAGAACATATTCTGAGCTCAAACATAATGAGGTATCTCAAACAGAAGACCACCTAGGTGCCAACCAGCAGGGATTCCAAAAACATCAAGGCAGCGATTTAGAGGCAGCATTTCTTGGTTTTTGAAAAGCATTTGGCTCACAGTCAATACCAAACCTATGCTTATTGTTAAAAGTATGGTCATATGGGGCATCAAGTGAAACTTGATTGGATTGAGGACTTTCTGGTAGGGAGAACACATGTTGTCGTGGATGGAGAGTCATCTTCAGATAAAGAAGTGACTTTGGGTATGCCCCAGGATAGTGTTGGGACCCTTGCTGTTCATGTTGTTTGTTATTGACCTTGTGCACAATATTAATAGTAACCTGAGACATTTTGCAGATAATGCAGTTATCTATAGTAAAGTACCATCTGAAAGAAGCCGCATAGATATTGTCATATCTTGATAAGATTTCATAGTAGTGTAAAGCTCTTGTTCCCAAAAATCTTATATATACAGGATTCATTTTTTTTCCTTGCAGAAAATTTGAGGCAGCCATCTGGAGGTGGCATTGAGGCAGCAACAACATACATCACAACCTGTCCGTGATGCGTCCGGCACCATCACCACATACAGTTAAATTGTTGGCTACCCTCACCACATGTTGGGGGTATCAGCGACTCCTTAGCAGCATCCGGGCCCATCATGGACGCCGTCCATGTGTGTTGGACCATCACAGGTGCATTGGTAGGTAGTGCTTGGCTGAGTGGAGAACAATAGAGAAGAGGAAAGGGCCCTTTGGTGCATTGGCAGGGTAGAAGGTGTTTGTGTGCTGGACTGGGGTCAGGGGAAGGGATGAACATGCGGAGGACACGGACTAGGAAAGGTTGAGGACTGGGGGATCGCGGGAACGAAGAGTGTGTCATACAAAGAGTTCCCACCTGTCCAGTTCAGAAAAGCTGATCTCGGTAGGAAAGATCTATATGATGCATTCCTTAGAGTGAAACACATTTTGTCGGATAGCATGATCAACAAATGTGTAGTCCAGCTGTCTCCTGACAACAGTATGGTGGTGGCCATTCATCCAGACAGACAGCTTGTCGTGCCTTTTTAGAATGTAGCACAGTGGTTGCAGCTTAGTTTGTAGATCACACGGCTGCTTTGACAGGTGGCTCTGCCTTTTATGGGGTAGGAGATTCCAGTGACAAGACTGTAGCAGGTGGTAGTGGAAGAATGTGTGGGACAGGACTTGCATCTGGGTCTATTACAGGGGCATTACAGGAAGATTCAGTGGTTGGCAGAATACCACTGTGAGGATAGTGGATGGGACATTCCTCATTCCACGACACAACGAGGGGAAATCGGGGAAATCGAAACCCTGGTGGAGAATGTGATTCAGTTTCTCCAGTCGTCAGGGGAGAGCCCCTTTGTGACCAGACTGTGGATTTGTGAGCTGTGGGAGATGACTGGCGGGATCAGGCCTGGGAGATCTGTTTCTGGAAAAGGTGCGGAATGTAATTTAGAATGGTGTGGAATGGGTGCCAGCTGCTGAAGCGGATGTATTCTTGGTACTTTAGATGTTGATGGAGGTGGTGGTAGAGATCAAGAATGATGGCTTGTTGGATGGAGAAGGAACAGTGAAGTAAATGGGGAGAAGGTGTAGAGGTTCTGGATGAATGTCTGTAGGTGATTCTGTGGATAACCTTATTTCTTATCAGTCCTTTGCTCATTAGGTTAATCATTCCACTCAACAGATCGTGCATTACTTCACTTCACTTCACTTTCTGTGAGGATAACAATGTCATCAACTAATCTTATCGTTGATATTCTTGACCCTGGATTTCAACCCATCTTGGAACCTTTCTTTCATTACCATCCCTGTTTGTTCTGTATGTAGATCGAACAATAGGGACAAAAGATTACATCCCTTCTCTAAGAGGAGTGCTTCATTCTTGGTATTCCATTCGTACTGATATTTCCTGGTTATTATTGTTGCATACGTCAGCAACTGGGGGGGGGGGGGGGGGTAGCAGTCAGCGAGAGCGCATCGCTAGCTCCTGCTACTACTAAGGCGAGTACACCGTTTGCTTCTTACATATTTTACAAACAGCAGCGACTTATTTTCAGTTATCTGTGTAATTACTAGTTTATTTTTGTAATTTCTTGCGTGTTCGAGTGCTTACTAGGTAGAACCTTTTATTTCAATAACAGTGTTTTTGTACTTATTTGCTGCGCTTAGCTTTTAAATAGTTTTTCTGGGAAAACCTAGCGTAGTTTTCGCGTCTCGTATTTCAGCGAGTGTTTCTTGATTATCAGAGTAGCTCATCAGAAGATTATATTGGGAATTTGTCACCGTATAGAGTAGGGTAAACATAGTCATGTGTAGGGACTGTGGTTGTTGTGAGCGGACGCAAGGAGAATTGGCCACTCTTCGGGGACAGGTGGAGGCTTTGTCTGTTAGGCTCATCGAGCTCGAGGCGCAGGCGTCGGCTCGTAGTGGCGTTGGGGCAACTGTGGTGAGACCTATGCCTACTTCGGTGGCCTTGGAATCACATGGAACCCCTGATGTCGCTGCGTCTTCCGGCAGTGAGCATCTTACCGGTCAGCCATCACTCCAGGGTGAATGGCGGACAGTGGTGGGCTCGCGCGTGCCTGGCCGAAAGGCGAAGGTGGGATCTGGCCGCGTGGCGGCTGCCTTACCCCTTTCCAACAGGTACGGGGTGCTTCCTAGTGGTGATGACATCGTTTCCGAGCCACCACAGGATGCCTCGCCTGTTGGGCCAGTGGCCGATTCTCCGGCAAGGTCCCGACAGTCACAGAGGGCGGGCCTATTAGTTATAGGGAGCTCCAACGTTAGGCGGGTTATGGAGCCCCTCAGGAAAATAGCGGGTAGGTCGGGGAAGAATGCCAGTGTGCACTCGGTGTGCTTGCCGGGGGGTCTCGTCCGTAATGTGGAGGAGGCCCTTCCGGCAGCTATTGAACGCACTGGGTGTGACCGGCTGCAGATAGTAGCACATGTCGGAACGAATGACGCCTGCCGCTTGGGTTCTGAGGCCATCCTTGGTTCCTTCCGGCGGCTGGCTGATTTGGTGAAGACAACCAGCATCGCACGCGGAGTGCAAGCTGAGCTTAATATCTGCAGCATAGTGCCCAGAGTCGATCGCGGTCCTCTGGTTTGGAGCCGTGTGGAGGGTCTAAACCAGAGGCTCAGACGACTCTGCGACTATAATGGTTGCAAATTCATCGACCTCCGTTATTGGGTGGAGAACTGTAGGGCCCCCCTAGACAGGTCAGGCGTGCACTACACACCGGAAGCAGCTACTAGGGTAGCAGAGTACGTGTGGCGTGCACACGGGGGTTTTTTAGGTTAGAGGGACCCCCCCTTGGGCGAAACGATAAAATACCTGACGGCTTACCAGAGAGAACATTATCATCGTTGATAAAGAACGTCCGTCCTCAGAGACCAAAAACAGGAAAAGTTAACGTAATATTGGTAAACTGCAGGAGTATCCAGGGCAAGGTTCCTGAATTAGTATCTCTTATTGAAGGAAATAGTGCGCATATAGTATTAGGAACGGAAAGTTGGTTAAAACCGGAAGTGAACAGTAACGAAATCCTAGACACAGAATGGAATATATACCGCAAGGATAGGATAAACGCCAATGGTGGAGGAGTATTTATAGCAGTAAAGAATTCAATAATATCCAGTGAAGTTATTAGCGAATGCGAATGTGAAATAATCTGGGTTAAGTTAAGTATCAAAGGTGGGTCAGATATGATAGTCGGATGCTTCTATAGGCCACCTGCATCAGCAACCGTAGTAGTTGAGCGCCTCAGAGAGAACCTGCAGAACGTCGTGAAGAAGTTTCGTGATCATACTATTGTAATAGGGGGAGACTTCAATCTACCAGGTATAGAATGGGATAGTCACACAATCAGAACTGGAGCCAGGGACAGAGACTCTTGTGACATTATCCTGACTGCCTTGTCCGAGAATTACTTCGAGCAGATAGTTAGAGAACCAACTCGTGAAGCTAACGTTTTAGACCTCATAGCAACAAATAGACCGGAACTTTTCGACTCCGTGAATGTAGAAGAGGGTATCAGTGATCATAAGTCAGTGGTTGCATCAATGACTACAAGTGTAATAAGAAATGCCAAGAAAGGAAGGAAAATCTATTTGCTTAACAAGAGTGATAGGGCACAAATCGCAGAATATCTGAGTGACCACCATCAAACGTTCATTTCTGAGGAAGAGGATGTGGAACAAAAATGGAAAAAATTCAGAAACATCGTCCAGTACGCCTTAGATAAGTTCGTACCGACTAAGGTCCAAAGCGAGGGGAAAGATCCACCGTGGTATAACAATCATGTACGAAAGGTACTACGGAAACAAAGAAAGCTTCACCATAGGTTTAAGAGTAGTCGAATCATAGCTGATAAGGAAAAGCTGAACGAAGCGAAAAAGAGCGTAAAGAGAGCAATGAGAGAAGCATTCAACGAATTCGAACATAAAACATTGGCAAACAATCTAAACAAGAACCCTAAAAAGTTTTGGTCATATGTAAAATCGGTAAGCGGATCTAAATCCCCTATTCAGTCACTCGTTGACCACGATGGCACCGAAACAGAGGACGACCGAAGAAAGGCAGAAATACTGAATTCAGTGTTCCGAAACTGTTTCACTGCGGAAAATCGTAACACGGTCCCTGACTTCAGCCGTCGCACGGACGCCAAAATGGAAAATATTGAAATAAACGATATCGGAATTGAAAAACAACTGCTATCACTTAGTAGCGGAAAAGCATCCGGACCAGACGAGATACCCTTAAGATTCTACAGTGATTATGCTAAAGAACTTGCCCCCTTTCTATCAGCAATTTATCGTAGATCTCTGGAAGAACGTAAAGTACCTAGCGACTGGAAGAAAGCACAGGTCGTTCCCATTTTCAAGAAGGGTCATAAATCAGATGCGAATAATTATAGGCCTATTTCACTTACGTCAATCTGTTGTAGAATAATGGAACATGTTTTGTGTTCTCGTATTATGACGTTCTTAGATAATACAAATCTCCTTCATCATAACCAACATGGATTCCGCAAACAGAGATCATGTGAAACCCAGCTCGCCCTATTTGCCCAAGAAATTCACAGTGCCGTAGACACTGGCGAGCAGATTGATGCCGTATTCCTGGACTTCAGGAAGGCATTTGATACGGTTCCGCACTTACGTTTAGTGAAAAAAATACGTGCTTACGGAATATCGGACCAGGTTTGTGATTGGATTCAGGATTTCCTAGAAGAAAGAACACAACATGTCATTCTTAACGGTTCAAAATCTGCAGATGTAGAGGTAATTTCGGGAGTACCGCAAGGAAGCGTGATAGGACCTTTATTGTTTACAATATACATAAATGACTTAGTTGACAACATCGGTAGCTCCGTGAGGCTATTTGCAGATGACACGGTTGTCTACAAGAAAGTAGCAACATCAGAAGACTCGTACGTACTCCAGGAAGACCTGCAGAGGATTAATGAATGGTGCGACAGCTGGCAGCTTTCCCTAAATGTAGATAAATGTAATATAATGCGCATACATAGGGGCAGAAATCCATTCCAGTACGATTATGCCATAGGTGGTAAATCATTGGAAGCGGTAACGACCGTAAAATACTTAGGAGTTACTATCCGGAGCGATCTGAAGTGGAATGATCACATAAAACAAATAGTGGGAAAAGCAGGCGCCAGGTTGAGATTCATAGGAAGAATTCTAAGAAAATGTGACTCATCGACGAAAGAAGTAGCTTACAAAACGCTTGTTCGTCCGATTCTTGAGTATTGCTCATCAGTATGGGACCCTTACCAGGTTGGATTAATAGAAGAGATAGACATGATCCAGCGAAAAGCAGCGCGATTCGTCATGGGGACATTTAGTCAGCGCGAGAGCGTTACGGAGATGCTGAACAAGCTCCAGTGGCGGACACTTCAAGAAAGGCGTTACGCAATACGGAGAGGTTTATTATCGAAATTACGAGAGAGCACATTCCGGAAAGAGATGGACAACATATTACTACCGCCCACATATATCTCGCGTAATGATCACAACGAAAAGATCCGAGAAATTAGAGCAAATACGGAGACTTACAAGCAGTCGTTCTTCCCACGCACAATTCGTGAATGGAACAGGGAAGGGGGGATCAGATAGTGGTACAATAAGTACCCTCCGCCACACACCGTAAGGTGGCTCGCGGAGTATAGATGTAGATGTAGATGTAGATGAGGAGACAGGAGCTGAAGCTGTGGCTGGTGCCAGAGCTCATGTCCGCTTCCCGGTGTTTGTTTTATGACTGTCCCAGAATGTCAGCTAAGAAATAAGGTAGAGGGCACTTCTCTGCACTTAGCGACAGTGCGAGGTCTTCTGTTGATGACCACAGCGACATCTTGAAGTGGTGCGAGAGCCCCGTGGATAGCTGCATAATGAAGAGAAACGGACACCTGTGGACATCCGCTGTCCCCGCTAGCCACCAAGCGGTGTGTGGCGGAGGGCACTATTCGCGCCGAAGTCATATCGCCCCCTCCGTTCGACTCGCGGATCTCGCGAGGGGATAAAAGACTGAATGCCTCAGTACGAGCTCTGATTTCCCTTATCTTTGAATGGTGGTCATTGGGTGATACGAAAGTAGTTGGTAATAATATATGCTCTACATCCTTGGCGAAAACCGGATTTTGGAATTTAGTGAGCAGCCCCTTCTGTTTAGCGCATCGTCTATCTGTAAGTGTGTCCCACTTCAAACTTTCTATGAGATTTGAAACACTCTTGCGATGGCTAAATGCACCAGTCACAAACCTTGGTGTTTTTCTTTGGACTTTCTCAATCTCTTGAATCAGACACAACTGGTAAGGGTCTCACACAGATGAACAATAGTCTACGACTGGATGAACAAAAGTATTGTAAGCAATTTCCTTTGTTGAAGGACTGTATCGCTTCAGGATTCTACCAATAAACCCCAATCTAGAGTTCGCCTTACCTGTTACTTGTGTAATCTAATCGTTCCGTTTGAGATAATTTCGTATAGTCACACCCAGATACTTGACGTATACATTAATGTGAATTTTTGCTTTGTTATGCGCAGTAGGTAACACATACTAATATTGAGAGATAAGTGCCATTCATTACGCCACATGTTTATTTTCTGCAAATCCTCATTGATTTGTTCACAATTTTTGTGTTATACTACTTTTCTGTAGACTACCCCATCATCGGCAAACAGTCAAATGGCGCTGTCAGTACGATCAACCAGATCATTTATGTAAATCGTAAAAAGCAGCGGACCTATTACACTGCCCTGGGCCACACCTGATGTTAGGCTTGTTTCTGTTGAAGTCTCCACATTCAGGACGACATACTGCTTTCTGTCTATTAGAAAACTTTCTATACAACCGCATATGTTGTCAGAGAGACTGTAAGCGTGCACTTCTAGGAGCAAGTGACAGTGGGGAACTGAGTCGAATGCCTTTCGAAAGTTGGGGTATATAATGCACAGAGGGGGCCAGCTGTGTCTCGCATGACCACTGTTCCCTAAAACAGTGCTGGTTTCTTCAGATGAGCTTCTCAGTCTAGAAAGGTCTTTATATCTGAACACAAAATATGTTCCACGATGGTACAACAAATTGATGTCCGTGAAATTGGCTGGTAATTATGTGCATCCGATTTTCTACCCTTTTTGTAAATTGCTGTGAGCTGGGCCTTCTTCCAGCCGTGGAACTTTCCACTGTTCCATTGATTTCTGGTAGATGACAGATAAGAATGGTGCTATATTTGTAGCGTAGTCAACATAAAATATTACAGGGATACTGTCTGGACCAGATGCGTTCCTGGTATCTAAGGATAATAACTGTTTCACAATCCCAGATACACTAAACACTGTCAGCCATCCTCGCATTTGTTCGATAATTGAAAGGGGAATGGTACTGCAGTCCTGTACCATAAGTGAGTTTTTAAAAGCTAGGTTTAGAATTTCAACCTGCAGGTTATCATCATCTATTACATTACCTGTACTGTCAGCCAGAGAAGGAATTGAATTATTTGTAGCGTTCATAGATTTTATGTGTGACCAAAATTTTTGGGGGTTATTTTTAGAACCTGCAGGTATAATATTGCTTTCAAATTCATTAAAAGACTCTCTCGTTGACCTTTTGACAGCTGCTTTCATTTCGCATAATTTCTGTTTTTCAGCAGGGCAGTGACTATGTTTGAAACAACTGTGCAAAATTCTGTGCTTTCCCAGCAACTTCCTAATATGTTTGTTGAACCAAGGTGGATCCTTTCCCTGCCCTATATTTTTGCTAGGCACATATTTCCCTAGCACGTGGTGGACAATACCTTTAAATTCCAACCAGAGAGGCTCAATATCTTTTTGTCCCGTGGTGAATGCTTGGAGCTGACTATGAATATCTTCATTAATGACACTCTTATTTGCCTTTCCAAACAAGAAAACTCTAAATTATTTCTTTGGTTTTCTTGCAACTTCCTCTGACATAGAAGCCACAGCCACATTATGGTCACTAATACCTTCTTGTAGATGAACTACTTCAAAAATTTCAGGTCTGTTCGTCGCCAAGATATCTAATAAGTTCTCATCTCATCCCAGAGCCCCAAGAAGCTGAAGGGTATGCAAACTGCATTACCTGGGCAGACCACAAACCCGAGAACAGAGTATCAGTTACAGAATAACCCAATTTACAGGTGTGAAGTTGATTCAGGTGCTCCCACCGCAATTTGCATGGACCTTCTGTCAAAATATGCAATTGCCAAGCAACATTATGAGAATATCTTGTACCCAGCACTTCCGACCACTGTGTGATCTGAAAAAAAATTAGAAAAAAAAGTTCATTGCGTTTATACATTGCCTTAGTGAGTGGAGCAGGTGCAGGCTGCTGCTGTGGTGGCTGCAGCAACTAGAGCAAGGAGCGGTGTCACCGTCTGTGAAGCAACTCTGCTGGTGATGTGCTGTTGCGAAGTGTTAGAACGAGAAGAGAAGCAAATGTTGGTCCCCCATGTGGCAGGTGCGTAGTTTATCCGTCTTCTGCTTAAAAGTTCGAATAAAGCATTCTGCTTCTCCATTGGACTGCTGCACTTGGGATGCGATAAATCCCTTTGGCTGTACAGAAGTCATCGAATTCTGCGGTCACAAATTGTGGTCCTTTGTCAGTCACAAGCAATGCTGGTAGACCTTCAAGGCAAAATATGGAATGCAAGGCTTGAAGATTGTAAAGCATCGTCGTAGAGGGTGTGGGAACCATAAAAGGAAAGGAAATTGCTGTACATTTCAGAGAAAGTCTGCCAATGAGTGTTCTGGTAGTGTCCGGCAAAATCCAAATGCAAGTGCTGGCTTTTGCCAATCAAAGAACTGTTGTGGAGGGCCTGGCTTGTGTTCCGCACAAGTAAGGCACTGAATCCAGAATGAGATTTTCACTCTCCAGCAGTGTGTGCGCTGATATGAAACTTCCTGGCAGATTAAAACTGTGTGCCGGACCGAGACTCCAACTCGGGAGCTTTGCCTTTCGCGGGCAAGTGCTCTACCAACTGAGCTACCCAAGCACGACTCACGCACCGTCCTCACAGCTCTCACAGGAGAGCTTCTGTAAAGTTTGGAAGGTAGGATGCGAGGTGCTGGCGGAAGTTAAGCTGTGAGGATGGGGTGTGAGTCGTGCTTGGGTAGCTCAGTTGGTAGAGCACTTGCCCGCGAAAGACAAAGTTCCCGAGTTCGAGTCTCGGTCCGGCATACAGTTTTAATCTGCCAGGAAGTTTCAAGGCTCTGAATAGTTACCTGCTGTACTTGGAAGTCCATGCCAAACCGCATACCATGTTGGTGAGCCAGTTGCTTGGTATGGGCTATGACTTAGTGACCCTGATGAAGCAGAATAAGAAAATGTCTCCAGAGATCCTCTGGAATTGCCACACACAACTGTTCAGATTCAGTACACTGACACTTCATAGCACAGGCAAGTCATGCTGATATGCAAAGTCTCAACAAACGCCAGGCTACCAGTTTGTTTCACAGTGAGTGACCAATTGGTGTGGATGTAGTACAACATAATCCACAAGTAGGGATCTGCTGTCATTGCCTGGGCAATCTTCTGGTTGTCTAAAGGAAACTGACAGACCTGTGACTCAGTGTGGCAACAAGACACTTCTGATGCTTCAAAGTCTGCACCCAGTGCCAAAGGAAGATGGATAAGTGTGTCTGCATTGGCATGCTTTATTGTGGGCCTGTGCATTATCTCGCGTTGTAGTGCTATAAGATGAGAGTCAAATGTTGCAGTTTATGTGCAGTGAAATTCTGGATGGGCTTGGCTGGGCTAAAAACTTACTGCAAAGGGTTGTGACCGGTGATCAAGTAGAACTTTCTTCTGCGCAAATAGTGGTGAACTTTAGTCATTCCAGAGATGATGGCAGGAGGCTCCTTCTGTATTTCCAGATGGTAGCTCTGAGCTTTGTTAAGCAATTTGGAGCCAAAAGCTATTGATCTGTGAGTAGAACCAATCCTGCAGCAAAGGCATTAGTAGTCAAGACCATAGGTTTTGAAGGATCAAAATGAAAGAGGCAGTGATCACTGAGGAAAGAGTCTTTGAGTCGTCAAAAAGCAGGGTCACGTTCTTGGGACGACACAAAAGGTACATTCTTCAGCAAAGACAGTGCAGTGGTGCCGCAGTCGGAGCTGGATTTGGAGTGAAGCAGATGTAATACATCAGCTTGCCTAGCACTGACTGCAGTTCTTCGGAGATCTGAGGCTACGAAGGACCTGCAAGTGTGACTACACCAGACGAACTCCCTGAGAATTAATTACATACCCTGAGTACTCGATCTCAGTTTGAAAAAACACACGCTCAGGTCTATTGCATTTTAGGCGTCTTCTGATAACACTTGGCGCAGGCTGTGCAATTTATAAAGGTGCTCATCTGCTTTGGG
Source organism: Schistocerca nitens (assembly GCF_023898315.1). NCBI lineage: Eukaryota > Metazoa > Arthropoda > Insecta > Orthoptera > Acrididae > Schistocerca > Schistocerca nitens. The sequence goes on from NW_026045874.1 coordinate 1,058,011, forward strand.
ATCATCTAAACAATTTGTACACAAAGGCACAGGTGCAGCTAATTGTTCCAAACAGCACTGAAAAATTGGAGGTGTGGGTGCACTACCGAAAAGCAAATGAAGAAATTTGAGGAGTCCCTTATGTGTATTAATGACACACACCTGCTGTGATTGTTCATCTAAAGGAATCTGGAGGAAGGCATTGTGTAAATCAATCTTCTTCTTCCTTCTTCTTCCATGGCACTGCAATCCAGAATGAACCTTGGCCTTCCCAATGAGCTTCCACCATCCATCACGGTCACATGCTACCCTCATCCAGTTTTTTTATCCGAGCTTCCATATGTCTTCTCTCACTCCCTCCAGCCATCTTGCTCCAGGTCGACCTCGCCCTCTTTGTCCTCCCGGATTATCAAAGAGAATCTTCTTTATCACCTCAGACTCCTCCGTTCTTGCCACATGACGTGCCCATGTTATCCTTCTTGATGCTATGATTTTTGTTACAGGAGCATCAGCATATGTAGCGTACAATTCTTCATTGTACCTTTCCTCTGTTGTTCTGTGTCACACACAGGGCCAGTTATTCTCTGCAAAACTTTCCTCTCAAATATGTCGAGCAGCCTTGCATCGGTTTCTGTCAAGGCCCATGTTTCTACATCTACATTTACATTTATACTCCGCAAGCCACCCAACGGTGTGTGGTGGAGGGCACTTTACGTGCCACTGTCATTACCTCCCTTTCCTGTTCCAGTCGCGTATGGTTCGCGGGAAGAACGACTGCCGGAAAATCCTCCGTGCGCGCTCGAATCTCTCTAATTTTACATTCGTGATCTCCTCGGGAGGTATAAGTAGGGGGAAGCAATATATTCGATACCTCATCCAGAAACGCACCCTCTCGAAACCTGGCGAGCAAGCTACACCGCGATGCAGAGCGCCTCTCTTGCAGAGTCTGCCACTCGAGTTTGCTAAACATCTCCGTAACGCTATCACGCGCCGCTCTTCTTTGGATCTTCTCTATCTCCTCCGTCAACCCGATCTGGTACGGATCCCACACTGATGAGCAATACTCAAGTATAGGTGGAACGAGTGTTTTGTAAGCCACCTCCGTTGTTGATGGACTACATTTTCTAAGCACTCTCCCAAAGAATCTCAACCCGGTACCCGCCTTACCGACAATTAATTTTATATGATCATTCCACTTCAAATCGTTCCGCACGCATACTCCCAGATATTTTACAGAAGTAACTGCTACCAGTGTTTGTTCCGCTATCATATAATCGTACAGTAAAGTATCCTTCTTTCTATGTATTCGCAATACATTACATTTGTCTATGTTAAGGGTCAGTTGCCACTCCCTGCACCAAGTACCTATCCGCTGCAGATCTTCCTGCATTTCGCTGCAATTTTCTAATGCTGCAACTTCTCTGTACACTACAGCATCATCCGCGAAAAGCCACACAGAACTTCCGACACTATCTACTAGGTCATTTATACATATAGTGAAAAGCAATGGTCCCATAACACTCCCCTGTGGCACGCCAGAGGTTACTTTGCACACGTCTCTCCATTGAGAACAACATGCTGTGTTCTGCTTGCTAAAAACTCTTCAATCCAGCCACACAGCTCATCTGATATTCCGTAGGCACTTACTTTGTTTATCAGGCAACGGTGCAGAACTGTATCGAACACCTTCCGGAAGTCAAGGAAAATAGCATCTACCTGGGAGCCAGCCTGTATGTAATATTTTCTGGGTCTCATGAACAAATAAAGTGAGTCGGGTCTCACACGATCGCTGTTCCCGGAATCCATGTTGATTCCTACAGAGTAGATTCTGGGTTTCCAGAAACGGCATGATACGCGAGCAAAAAACATGTTGTAAAATTCTACAACAGATCGATGTCAGAGATATAGGTCTACAGTTTTGCGCATCTGCTTGACGAGCCTTCTCGAAGACTGGGACTACCTGTGTTCTTATCCAATCATTTGGAACCTTCTGTTTCTTTAGAGACTTGCGGTACACGGCTTTCCAAAGCGTAAGTGAGAACCATTGGATAAATAGTGAATTTTGTTGGGCTACTGAGGAGACTTGACTGGAATAAATCACTAAAGGCAAAATATATCTTATTTGCTGATATCAGTCTAATCTTAGTTACAGTTGAGATCTCATTAAAGCAAGTGACTGTGGAACCAAGGTACTTGAAGCAATCAAACCTTTAAAATGTGTAACCATTCACACTGAAAGTTGACGGCATATTCGTTGATATGCTTCCCCACAGGCCACGTATTTAGTTTTATCTTCGTTTGCCATAAGACCCATCTTCTTACTTGCTTGACTTAAGGCTGTAGAAGCTTCTTTCAGTTCTTGTACTGTCCATGGTATGTTTTCTATGTCATCTGCATGTGCTAAAATCTGTGCTATTGTTTTATTTCTAGAGGGTTTGAGTAATTTCCTCAAACTCGAATGCAGATTCTTACATCGGACATCATAATTTTAACCATTCTCAGGAGCTTTCCATGTATCCCTATCTCCTGTGATGCATGAAACAACTGGTTTCTATTGATGCTGTCATATGCAGCGTTAGTCAATAAAGAGGTGATATTTGACAGTTTTCTCCAAAATTTGGCGCAGGTTGAAAATGTGATCTATTGTTGACCTCCCTCGTTGAACTCCGCTAGTACCTTGTACCCCAGGTTCAGGAGGGTGATTCCACAGTGGTTTCTAAACTCCATTCAGTTGACCTTTTTATCTATGGGACATGATATTCCTTCATTCCATTCGTCTGGTATTCTCTCCTGTTCCCATATGAGAGTGATAAGTTTAAACAGAGACTGCTCTAACGTTGTTCCTCCACATTTTAACAATTCTGCTGGAATGCTATCAGTGCAGGGAGCCTTGTTGTTCTTTAGTTTCTGTAAAGGTTTTTAGAACTATTCAGGGGTTCAATGTTGCCTTAGTCTGCACAAATACACCATTTGCCTGAAGGCTTCTTGACAAAGTACTAATGGAGACGCCCACTGACTGGCCGTGATGGATGCCACAGTGAAAGTTCCAAGCAGCCTGTTCCCAGAGCACGTGTAGTATAGTGAGAGACCTGAAGAAGTGAGGCTGTGCATTGTCTTTAGTGGTCACATGCACAGCAGAATTAGAAGCTTTGTCTAAGCTGTCACCGAACACGTCTTTGAATTCAGCACACAATTGACCGACACTGTCCTTGAAATCAAAATTAGCAACAGACAACACATTTGTAGAACACACACACACACACACACACACACACACACACACACACACAAATCATGGTCAGACATATTTGCACTATTCCGTGAACACATACCCAGAAGTTTGTCTTTTGCAAATTCTTGTATGTGGAAGGAAGGTTGCAAGAACCTATCACTGGAATTTTAATTCCGTTACATGGTGTAAGTGTAATGTATGATTTGTGCAGCTTGGACTTGCTAAGATGATCAGAAGCATTGAGACAGGGAAAGAAACTGAGACACTCTTAACTAATTGCAACTGAATAGTGCAGCCACCTATTACAAGCTCCACAAAAAGCTGCGTTGTGCTAAAGAAAATGCCACTGATTTCATGATTTGTAAACTACCACTCTTCTCTTCCACACTAGAAGTTCTGTTTGGTTCAGGATGCACAACATGTACAACAAAATTTGATTTCTGTGGGTGTATATTAGGAGAGGGAGGCTTCTCTTTCTGTAAGCACACTGCTTGAACATGTCCATTCTTGCCACCTGAAAAACAAGGTGCATTTCGTGGCAGGTAGAAGCTATGCTTATGAGCTAAGAAGCAGTGCGGGCAAGCTTTCATGCCGGTACCTTGCTGGCCTGGCTGTTTATGTGACTGGCTGTCTGAGCCCACTATCTGAGTCCTTGGAAGGCTGTCGCCCACTGTCTGTCTGTCCTGACTGCTTGTTTAGTCTGAAAACTTGGACCTGGCAGCAACCTCCCGAACCTTCTCATCACATTCAGAACCTGGATTAAACCCCGATAATTCAAAAGTTCTGGCCGTGAAGTGGGGAATACTTCGGAGCACAATTAATAGACAAACACACTGGTTGCTGATAAGAAAAAAGATTGTTTAACAGTAACTGGTACTTGGTGTTCAGATAGGTGAGCTTCAGACTGAGCCAAGTACTCAACACAATCCTATTTTTTTCCCCTTCAAATGGGTAAAATGGAGGCGCTAATGATGGCTCCGTAAATTGTGGTTCTGCCGTAGTTTTTGGCGTCTTATTGAGAGTCTCATTGGCTGCCATCTGCATTTGAATGAAGCCCTCAGCATCTCGATAAGCTGCGTCATATGTTGTGTCTGTAACTGAAGGGGACACGTTAGATCGAGCATCGGTGCCAAAGGCACTCGAAATTGTGGTGCTGCTAATTGCAAGTTCGGTGTGCGTGGGGCTCGGGGCAGTGGGTTAGCCGTAGGAAAGCAAAAATGCTAAAGCTAAATCAGTGTGTGGCAGTTCAAACAAGCAAATGGAACAAAAGTGGTAAGCGTGGATCTGAGACAGAAATGTCCAGAAGCACAAATGGTAGAAAAACAAACAAAAATGTCCAGAAAGTGGTAAAAATTAGGCGACAGAGGGAGGAAAATGACACGGCATTGTAGGTTTGACAAAGTTCATCGCCAGATGTGTCGTGTGTCGGCAACTGTTAGGCCTGGGACAAATAGGTGGAAGGTGGCCCGAAGATATGTCGCCGTAGGAATCTGGATGGATGAGCAAAAGATCAGTGGACACAAATGCATTTTAAATAAATACGTTGTTGTCTACTTATTGCAGAACAACTGCTGCATTGTTGGCAACTTGTGAGTGATCGTGGCTAGCTATAAGCAGAGGCGTGACACGAGCGGCACCCGAGTGCACTGAATGTTTGCCAGTGAAGTTAACTATCGACGACTTGAAGTAATGTTTGTCACCAACTAGCAACAGGGAACTTTCATTAGAAGTGCAGAACAAAAGGTAGAAGTAGCCTGGTGCTCAGATGGCGGCCGCTTGTAACACCGTCTGGGTGGTCTCCGTTGGTTGGGAACGTGGAGGTTCTTCATTGGCAGGGTGATGAAAGCACTGCTCGTGGCACCCACAGGAATCTGAGCCGCCAGCTCTGGCCGTATTGATAACCTACGGTACTGCAGTTATTATACGTACTGTGTAAGAGGACGCTCGAAATGATTCCATTTGAAAGCTGTACAATCCAGAATTGTGTGCCAGTTGGGTGAAATTGCCACGAGCACTGAGGCAGTCGTCCCACCGACATACCGGGCTGGAGAAACCGATTCGGTGAAACACCATTTGCTGCTGCATGAAGAAGCCTGTAACTGCCTGCTGGACATCCTCAACTGACAGGAATTGTCGATGCTTCACAGTTGTTTTTAAGGGCAGAAGGTGTGTCGATTGCACGGGGAGACGTCAGGACTATTGGACGGGTGCTCCAGTGTGTCCCACTCGAGGTGGTGTAACTTCTGCTTTACGACATTTGCGACATAGGGATACGGGTCACGAGGCAACAGTGCCTCGTGTTGCAATTTTCCCAGACGTTTTGCCGTAATTGTATTTAGTAATTTTTCCAGTGTTGCACAGAACTGTTCTCCAGTGAGCGAGACACCAGGTTCCTTGAAATCAATAAGCAGTGGGCTCTGGTAATTAAAGAACAGGATGAGTATCTCTTCTTCAGCAGATGGCTGAGTCTTGAACTTGAACTTGACGGGGTGAGGGAACAGTGGATGACGCCATTCCATTGTCGACGTTTTCGACTCCGGTTCCCAGTGGCAGCACCAGATTTTATTGCCTCCTACAGTGCACTCGAGGAATGTGTTACCTTCGACATTGTCCCAGAGCAACAGAGGGGATAGTTGACTTCTGACATGCAAAAATACAGAAATTATATCTGATGTGATAAAACAGCAGGCCAAAAAATTTTCTGGAAAGAATTGCACGCATATATTCAAGTGGCTGAATGGTTAAGATCCGTGTCCGAGTGACTGCCGTAATTTGTTGTAGCTTGAGTGTAATTTTTGCCTTTGAGTAAAAGTGTCATTTCTTTTATTATAGCATGTTGCTTTCAGTTACCTGTTGTACTATCATGGAGCAGTTCTTTCTATGTATATTCCTCGTATGATGCTGACAGTTTTGGTGACTTCAGTTCACTTAATATTTCGTTCAGTTTAAACTTAATATTTCTTTCAGTTTAAACTTAAATGAAAACATCGTAGTTTTGGGCCATATTAATCAGATGATCTGCTATCGTAACTTCTTGTCCTACTTGTGAGAGGTGTTACTAAAGTACACTTGGAGGTTAGAGCATGGACAGACCCTTGTGGAGTTTCACAGCATCCTTGCAGTTTAAACTCCCAGGAAAAACTGCCTGCTATGGATGTGTTAATCACATTCGTTAGTGGCTTAGCAGTAAAGGCAGATGATGACAGTTTCATAAAGTATTTGAAATGCCATACATTTATGGGGGCTTTGTTTAGTGTTTTTCAACCTGTTTGAATCTTGTTACTCGATACTTGTAAACATGTAAATGGAAACCATATATGACGTTATTTCGTGAAGTTGAAATGATACTTGTCAGATTTTTACAAATATTTATTGAAGTAGTTTCTAGATGCATTTCCTACTGATTCTAGGTTGCTTTCTAGAAAACTGTTCTATCTGATTTATTTGATGTTCTTGTTTATATGTTTTCACTGCCCAGTTTTCTCTATTTATGATCAGCTGCCCTGTTTTTGCATTGTTCCGCAATTCGGTAATGGGCTCCTCAATGTGCAGTTTGTCAGTTGCCGCCAATTTTGTGACATGAAGGAAGTGAAAGATAGTTATGTAACTTTTAAATTCTCGTTGTTAACCCACTACTCTTTTGCAATGCTCAATGTGCTGTGTGTTCAACATTGTCAATTGCTGTAATAGTTGAACAATAATAAAACAATGGAAAATCCAGGATGGAATGATGATAATATTATGGAAAGGATAGATTGCTACTCACCATGTAGCGTAGATGCGGAGTTGCAGATAGGCATAACATCAAGATTATCAAACAAGTTAGCTTTCCTTTTGGCCAAAAAGGCTCTCATTGGAATCACACACACACACACACAGCCAGATGTCAGTTGGTGGGATGGAGTTCCATGCCAGTTGCACTTGTTGGTCAATACAGGGACGGCTGATGCTGGAGTTGTCGTCCTATGCTGTCCCGTATGTGCTCCATTGGAGACAGATGTGATTGAGCAGGCCAAGACAACACGATAACACACACTGTGGAGCACGTCGGGTTATGACAGTGGTATGCGGGCGAACGTTATCCTGTTGGCAAATGCCCACTGGAATGCTGCTCGTGAATGCCAGTACGACAGGTTGAATCAGCAGGTCTTTGTACGAATTTGCAGTCACGGTGCGTGGAGTAAGCACGAGAGTGCTCCTGTTGTCATATGTAATAGCACCCTAAATCATAACTCCGGGTGTAGGTCCAGCATGCAGACAGGTTGGTTGCGGGCCCTTAATTGGCCCTCTCCTAACAGAGACGCGGTCATCACTGGCACAGAGACAGGAGCAGCCTTCGTCAGAAAACATGACAGACCTCCACCCTGACCTCCAGTGAGCTCTTGCTGGACATCACTGAAGTCTCAGATGGCAGTGGTTTGGAGTCAGTGAAATGAATTTTACAGGGCACCTGTCTTGGAGCTGTCCTTGAAGTAACTGATATGTAACAGTTCGTTGTGTAACTGGGATGCCAGCTGCTGCCCCTTGCTGCTGCAGATGTAATACGATGTGCCACAGCGGTACGCCAAACTCGATTGTCTTCCCTCTCAGTAGTGCCAGGTGTCCGCAGAGACCAGTCTTCTTGTGAACGTACATTCTCGTGACCGCCACTGCCGGCAATCGTTTACAGTGGATACATTACTGCCAAGTCTTTTCTGCAATATTCCAGAAGGAACATCCAGCTTCTAGTAGCCATATAATTCGACTTCATTCAGAATCAGTGACGTGTCAACTGTCGCATTCTTGACTAACGTCAACTCACAACATCCAGTCTCACAGGTAACTAATGCTCGTGCCTGTAACGCTGTATATGTAAGAGAAATTTGCCACTGGATTGAGGACTTTGCGGTAGGGAGGACTAAGCATGTTATCTTTTATGGAGAGTCATCTTCAGATGTAGAAGTAACTTCAGGGTTGTGCCAGGGAAGGCTGTGGAGTCCGTTACTGTTCCTATTGTATATTAATGCGATTGCAGACAATATTAATACTTACCTCAGACTTTCGCAGGTGGTGCGGTTATCTGTGATGAAATAATGTCTGGAAGAAGATGCATAAATATTCTGTCAGCTATTGATAAGATAGCAGAGTGTTGCAAAGATTGGCAGCTTGCTCTAAATGTTCAGAAATGTAAAATTGTGAACTTCACAAAACAAAAATATATTTAATATCAGTGAGTTAGTGTTATAATCGGGCAACACGTGCAAATATTTAGATGTAACAATATCCCCATGAACCATGGACCTTGCCGTTCGTGGGGAGGCTTGCGTGCCTCAGCGATACAGATGGCCGTACCGTAGGTGCAACCGCAGCGGAGGGGTATCTGTTGAGAGGCCAGACAAACATGTGGTTCCTGAAGAGGGGCAGCAGCCTTTTTAGCAGTTGCAGGGGCAACAGTCTGGATGACTGACTGATCTGGCCTTGTAACATTAACCAAAACGGCCTTGCTGTACTGGTACTGCGAACGACTGAAAGCAAGGGGAAACTACAGCCGTAAATTTTCCCGAGGGCATGCAGCTTTACTATATGGTTAAATGATGATGGCGTCCTCTTGGGTAAAATATTCCGGAAGTAAAATAGTCCCCCATTCGGATCTCCATGCGGGGACTACTCAAGAGGACGTCGTTATCAGGAGAAAGAAAACTGGCGTTCTACGGATCGGAGCGTGGAATGTCAGATCCCTTAATCGGGCAGGTAGGTTAGAAAATTTTAAAAGGGAAATGGATAGGTTGAAGTTGGATATAGTGGGAATTAGTGAAGTTCGGTGGCAGGGGGAACAAGACTTTTGGTCAGGTGAATACAGGGTTATAAATACAAAATCAAATAGGGGTAATGCAGGAGTAGGTTTAATAATGAATAAAAAAATAGGAGTGCGGGTAAGCTACTACAAACAGCATAGTGAACACATTATTGTGACCAAGATAGACACAAAGCCCATGCCTACTACAGTAGTACAAGTTTATATGCCAACTAGCTCTGCAGATGACGAAGGAATTGAAGAAATGTATGATGAGATAAAAGAAATTATTCGGGTGGTGAAGGGAGATGAAAATTTAATAGTCATGGGTGACTGGAATTCGACAGTAGGAAAAGGGAGAGCAGGAAACGTAGTAGGTGGATATGGATTGGGGCTAAGAAATAAAAGAGGAAGCCGTCTGGTAGAATTTTGCACAGAGCATAACTTAATCATAGCTAACACTTGGATCAAGAATCATGAAAGAAGGTTGTATACACGGAAGAATCCTGGAGATACTAAAAGGTGTCAGATAGATTATATAATGGTAAGACAGAGATTTAGGAACCAGGTTTTAAATTGTATGACATTTCCAGGGGCAGATGTGGACTCTGACCACAATCTATTGGTTATGAACTATAGATTAAAACTGAAGAAACTGCAAAAAGGTGGGAATTTAAGGAGATGGGACCTGGACGAACTGACTAAACCAGAGGTTGTACAGAGTTTCAGGGACAGCATAAGGGAACAATTGACAGGAATGGAGGAAAGAAATACAGTAGAAGAGGAATGTTCCTTGTATACAACAAGAAAGGCTTGTCCGTTGTCACAACACAAGTACCATAATTTCTGTCTCCAACAACACCAATGGCAAATGTTTTATAACAGATAATGTCTCTGTCATAGTAAGCCTCCAATCCTTGAAAAGGCTTCTCACTGCCTCTCACCAAAGCAAGAGTCATCCATGAATTCCCTGTTACAACTTCATTCGTTGTACAAGAAAAAGTAATCTTACACCCAACAAATGTTATTGGACCACTAAGTATCTCCTCTTGAGACACTGGGTTCGGAGTCTCATTAAAACTAAAAACAGTCTTGTAAACTGGCATTCTGCTCCTCCTAGCATATCTCCTACGGCGGTACGGCATGGCTGTGTGCTGCGTGCGGCTGCCTGCAGTCGACTGACGCAGAAACAGGAAGGGCGCCTGGACCCCAGCGCCGGCGTTATCGCTCCGTCACTTCCTGCCCGGGCGTTGCGCAATCTCGATTATAGTGCAACACGGGCCTAGTAATACTAGGGCCCGTGTTCCGCGGCTGCCTCGCTCAGCGGCTAAGTCCCACTCAAGGTCACCCGCCTATAAGGCGGCGCACACAGCCATAGAAGTAGTGAAGGCAGCAGAGGATCAAGTAGGTAAAAAGACGAGGGCTAGTAGAAATCCTTGGGTAACAGAAGAAATATTGAATTTAATTGATGAAAGGAGAAAATATAAAAATGCAGTAAATGAAGCAGGCAGAAAAGAATACACACATCTCAAAAATGAGATAGACAGGAAGTGCAAAATGGCTAAACAGGGATGGCTAGAGGATAAATGTAAGGATGTAGAGGCTTATCTCACTAGGGGTAAGATAGGTACTGCCTACAGGAAAATTAAAGAGACCTTTGGAGAAAGGAGAACCACTTGCATGAATATCAAGAGCTTTGATGGAAACCCAGTTTTAAGCAGAAAGGTGGATGGAGTATATAGAGGGTCTATACAAGGGCGATGTACTTGAGGACAATATGATGGAAATGGAAGAGGATGTAGATGAAGATGAAATGGGAGATACGATACTGCGTGAAGAGTTTGACAGAGCACTGAAAGACCTGACTCGAAACAAGGCCCTGGGAGTAGACAACATTCCATTAGAACTACTGATGGCATTGGGAGAGCCAGTCATGACAAAACTCTACCATCTGGTGAGCAAGATGTATGACACAGGCGAAATTCCCTCAGACTTCAAGAAGAATATAATAATTCCAATCCCAAAGAAAGCAGGTGTTGACAGATGCGAAAATTACCGAACTATCAGTTTAATAAGTCACAGCTGCAAAGTACTAACGCGAATTCTTTACAGATGAATGGAAAAATGGTAGAAGCCGACCTCGGCGTAGATCAGTTTGGATTCTGCAGAGATGTTGGAACACGTGAGGCAATACTGACCCTACGACTTATCTTAGAAGCTAGATTAAGGAAAGGCAAACTTATGTTTCTAGCATTTGTATACTTATAGACAGCTTTTGACAATGTTGACTGGAATACTCTCTTTCAAATTCTGAAGGTGGCAGGGGTAAAATACAGGGAGCGAAAGGCTATTTACAATTTGTACACAAACCAGATGGCAGTTACACGAGTCGAGGGGTATGAAAGGGAAGCAGTGGTTGGGAAGGGAGTGAGACAGGGTTTGTAGCCTCTCCCTGATGTTATTCAATCTGTATATTGAGCAAGCAGTAAAGGAAGGAAAAGAAAAATTCGGAGTAGGTATTAAAATCCATGGAGAAGAAGTAAAAAATTTAAGGTTCGCCGATGACATTGTAATTCTGTCAGAGACAGCAAAGGACTCGGAAGAGCAGTTGAAAGGAATGGACAGTGTCTTTAAAGGAGGATATAAGATGAACATCAACAAAAGCAAAACGAGGATAATGGAATGTAGTCGAATTAAGTCGGGTGATGCTCAGGGAATTAGATTGGGAAATGAGACAGTTAAAGTAGTAAAGGAGTTTTGCTATTTGGGGAGCAAAATAACTGATGATGGTAGACACTTCGTCCAGTGTTGCTGTAGCTTTTGATATTGTACAAACTGGCAAAGGTTCAGATTGATCGTTGTCTTTACTTTCTTCACTTATCGATATCGTCAATTGAAGACCTCCTACGATTCCAATTTTTCTCGAAGTAAGTCCGTGCTCTGTTTACACTGTAAAAAATACTCAGCTGAATAACTTTTGATCTTTAACCTCCAGAATTTTGCAGATGGAACCAAGGGTAGGTAGTGGCCTCTGAGCTGTTTCTTTACTTAATTCTGTGCCTTTGTTGAATTACATTACCATAGTGCAAGTTGGTAAGTTTGATTATTACTTTCATCAAATAGTGTGTTGTATCCTAATGCCTAAAAGTAACAGCTTTGGATGAATAGCAATTTTTATTTTTTTTTATTTTGCACTATACATGTATATCTTCACAACTTAACAATTCAGTAACTTTGAACCTATACGAGATATTAACAAATGGTTTCTAGTGTATGATAAGATAACTCATAAAATTTCTTTTACCTTCCAGGTCATACAATTTTGATGCAAAAGTGAACCTGAAAACATGATAAAATGTGGATGCCTCTGGAGAAAGCTCAGTGTGTGTGGCCCGGTAGATACAGACGATACCTGATGCCCAAATGCAACGAACGTTTCAGACTTGGAATACATCATTTATGGAAACAGGTAGTGTTCTCCATTTAAACAAAAAAGGGCTGGTCACCATGAGGTTCAGATGCCATTGTGGACAGGGTACGGCAGGCGTTTGCAAGGAGTTCTATAAAATCTGTATGTACTGCAGCCAGGGAGTTGGAAATGAGAAGATCGACATGGCACAATGTCTTGCATAAAAGGTAATGGCTCTATCCCTGCGTGCAGCTGCTTCAGGCATTTAACCCTATGGACAAACCTAGGTGCGAACAATTTGCAGTGGATATTCTATGCATGATTGATGCAATCGTTGACTTTTTGGAAAAGATTTGTTTCTCCGATATGGCAACATTTCATGTGTCTAGCAAACTGAATTGTCATAATGTTTGTATGTAGGATTTGCAGCATCCTCGTGTTACACATGAAATGGAAAGAGACAGTCGTAAGGTCAATGTTTGGTGCAGACTGATCCCCATTGCATCACTGATTCATTCTTTTTCATCACTGCCATCAACAGTGGTGTTAACGTGGACATGCTGCAAGAGTTTACTGTGTCACAATTGGGACACCTCCAGCCTCTGTCATATTCCAGTAAGACAGGGGCACCACTCGACTAGCCCCTAAATGTACTTTAATTTCTAAATAAAAAGTTTCCGGATAGGTGGGTTGGACGAGATGGTCCAACTTGATGTTCGCCACAATCCCCTGACCTTACACCACAAATTTTTTCCTGGGGTTTCGTGAAGGATGCGGTATACCGAACCAAGGCTAGAGACCTACAGGAATTTAAGGCAAACATTTGCAATCCATTTGAACATGTCACCATGGAGACCTTGAATCGTATGTGGAGAGAAATGGAATTCCGACTAGGCATTATCCATCCTATTAACGGTGTACACGTTGATTTGTGTGAATGAGGAAACAAAATTTAGTTATCTGATCACGTAAATTTTATTTCTATGAAAATAGATCACTCACTGAATTGTTGAATTTCATTATTCAGCTCACTCTAGATCCTGCTGTTCTCAAATAACTCTTGCTCAGTTCCATGGGTGAACTTCAGCTCTGCTTTCAGTTGTTGGTAAATTAACAGTGGGCTATCTTTCTCAGTAGCAATGTAAAAAGCATCATCTGTGTGCTGTGTCCAAGAAGTTATTGTGAAGGAAAAGGAACTGTTTCCTTATGAACTTCTGCTGATTCAGCCTGTATTTGTAGTGGCCTCCATTGTTCATATAAAGCTTGTAATTTTGATATATAATTTCTCAGCTTTTGTGCCAGAATTTGTGGTCTTTCCTGTAGTCAGTAGTCACATCCCCCACATCTAGTGTGACACTTTGTAGCATAGTTAATTTTCTCATCTGTAAGTTGTAAAAAAAAGAAAACCATTAATTTTGGTTGAGTGACAGTAGTTTTTCATTATTTCATGTAAGCAATAACAAAGAATTTAGATGTTGCTGATGAAATACTCACTGCTGAGCCGTTTCCAGGCTACTCGTGGGCCATCCTGTTTGGATAGTGCTGGTATCCTCAGCTGAAACTTGCAAAGTAACATCCATGCACTTCACTTGTTTTCTGAAACTAATATGTTGACATACTTTTTCTTTGTTGAGTTATAGGCAGCCAGTGGGTGGACAGTAAATGGTAACCAATGAACAGCTTTTAACTAGGTATGCCTTCATGCATGTTTTTTCTGCGTACAGTAGTTTCTGTTACATATACGGCACTTGACACTGCTTGTGAGAAAACATTATTAATTAGCACTGATGGTCAACTTGGTCCCTAGCACCCACTAGTGGGCGTCTTCACTTTCATAGGAGGCAGTAGACAGGTGGAGGTTAAAATATTTACATTAGGGTTTCACAGAACTTTGAAAAAAATATTGGGTTACTAAGTATTATTTTATGCTTTAACTTGATGCAACTCTGCTTTATAAATTTTATAATGTGGAGTTACTTCCCCACTTCAGAAATCATCATTACTGTGGAATGTTGGATGGTCAGAAAATTTTAATACTAGAGCTACATTTTCCTAGATGTGGAAAAACTTATCGCCTGTGGAATGCGCTTGTCTTTTGCTGTCCGAAGTGGGCCGCAGGACACTGTGAAATGTTTTTCTAGACGCGGGGCAGTGCATGTGTACAAACATAAAAAATTGAAAATTGTGAATTTTATAATTCAACAACTGTACACGATAGTGATATGAGAACTATCTTCTTACGTCTTTCATTAGCCCAATGAAAATGTTGTGCTATTTTTCACACTAATCAATGTTTATCATGCCATACCTCCCAAATATAGTGTTGTACAACACAATTTTATAATTGGCTTCAGTAGCTCATGTTGATAACAGGTGGAAACTTTCTGGCCGATAGAATCAGTAACAGTGAGGTAATAAATTAAAATGTGTGACTTGGAATTTGTAGCAAACCAACATTTGAAATGTATTATTTGACAAACTTTTTCACTTCACATTTTTTTTGTGGGAGATCAGAGCAAGAAAAATTTTCGGAAAGATTTGAAAACATTTTAACAGTTTGTTGTAAGTTTGTGGGTGCTACAGTTTTCCAAAGATGAGAGCAGTATTTCGTGGTTCATTGATGCCACACGTGTTCCAGCGTGCTGCAAGGAACATTTTGGTATTACAGCGACAGTGGACTGCGGTGCAACAGCAGTAGTGGGGCAGCAAAGGCAAAACGTGCAGTGGAGTGTGCAGTCTAAAGGGAAGGAGACAGTGTATTATTGTATTCAGAAAGTGCAAAGCATTCACAAATCTTCTTGTGTTGTGAAGGAGCATATAACATTTTAGTACTGAAACAGTTGCTAGACGGTGCAGAAGAGTGCCATCTCCCAGTGCCTCGTAATGTAAATGTAGCGGAAATTAATGCACTGCTCGTGGATGAAACGATATCCTGGATAGGTGTGGAGGGTTATGTCAAAGCTACGGGATTCACTGTGAGGAACAGAGATTTACTGATTACTTTGGTGGGCCGAATTTTAACCATCATTCAGTCTTAATCACAGTAACAACACCCACCTCATTATAAAAAGTGGTTAAAGCTCACTACACCAAATTCGTATCCTTGAGGAAAAAGACCTTGTTTCACAGCCTAGCATCTAGCACACGTTGGTCTATCGCTTATTCTTATGATATTGCAACCCATTTTTGAACATATTCCAAGTTGATTTCTAAATGAATTAAAAGTTTATTTATGAATGTGTGCATAATGTACGTGATATCTCTGCCAGGGGAATCCCAATTGCATGTAGATGCATCTAGAAATAAATTTTCCTGCAGACAAAAGGGGATGGGGCTATATGAGCTGAGCAGAATAAAGCAAACGGGTGAATGCCAATCGCTGTATATGTGGTTGACTGGATTTTCAAATCATCAGCATAGTTATAATTACTAGCGAAATCCATAGATTCAGACTACCAGAGTGGAAATAAATGACTAACGGGAATAACAGGTAACAAAGATTATGTATTATCTTCTCGGTGTATCCAAGAAAATGAGATTTTGACAGGAAATTTGTGGCCAGACCACTAGTAAGGGCCAGTTGTGCAATCCCCAGCAAGCAGCCGCTAAAGTTCTATTCTGGGAGTAGCACGGAAAACGTGTTGTATGAACACGTAATAACTCCTAACCGGAGAATAAATACGGTGTAACTAAACCGGTGATTGTGGGTGGGTTAATGAAGTTCAGTGGAGAAGTAGTTTTGACACTGGCAGGCATAGTTACAGAATTAGTGATGACAAGATGGTTTGTTAGAACGAGGAAGGAGAAGAAAACAAGCACATCACACAAATTGTGGAAGAATACGATGATCCCAAATTTATATAAAAATTTTGTACTACTACTTCTCGATCTCATACTTCGGAAGCTAGAGAGTATGAATGAAATGTGAAACTATTTCCTAACATACAACTTTTTGCTTGTCATTAAATATTGGTACTTCGTGAATTATATTCTGTCGAGTTATAAAAACGACCATTTGTACCATAACAGTCTCATTTATTTGGTGTGTGTTAAAATTGCTGAAATATTAGGAGGCCTATTTAGTTTTATCTAGCAGACAGTGACAAAATACACGTAACCAGACTGAGAAACCACACCAGTCTTAGGTTCTACTTGTATTAACAGCTATTCCAGTGTTATAGGACAACATTGAGTTTTCCTGTTCAAAATATTTGACGGACTTTGATGAGGTAATTGATTCTTTTGCAGAAAGGAAAGCACACCATGTAAAGCTGTAGCAAGATTAGAGGAAATAAATTCTAGGACTTCTGGATTGAAGAAATTTGTACTGTCTTGCTTGTTTCTTGTCTTTACTGGTTTTGTGGATCTTATATTTAATTTTATTAATAGGCAATAAAGAGTGCAAATTTTCTGAAGAGTTCTTGTTCTACAGGTTGCAAATAATTCCATCCAGTATTAACTGAGAGTTATTTTTGAGGGGGGGGGGGGGGGGCAGGATGTCAAACTGGCCAACTTGGTGCATGATAGGCACTATAGGACATTTTAATTCCAATTGTCCTGAATACAGTTTGATGGCACCCATCACAAAATATTAGACGTTTGAATTCCACAGAGTGAAAACAGTGACATGCGGTTGAAGAATACCGTGTGAAGAGGCGTGACGCTGCACTTTGTCACACTTAAGACCAAATAACATCTTAGATTTCCTTGAACACATATGTTTTATGTATTAGACTCTTCAGAAAGATGTGCGCTACAAAGTGAACATATTTTATATTTTTGATAAGTCGATTTTTAAGATTTTTGGCGTCCTACCTCAAACGCTTGAGGGAGGGGCAGTGCCAGTATCTAGTATTGCCCCGTTCGGAAATGTTATAGATCTGAGGCTGATAAACGAGTTGTATTGGGGAGGTGGGTAGTCTCCTGTGACCCGTGTTTATGTTTGAAAACAAAATGGATTTCTGTGGTCGGGAGTTACCAAGTGAATTAAAATTCATTCACATAATTACGGAAGGCTAAAATATGTTATTACGAGTGTAATCCCAAAAGTAAGGTCTCCTATTTTTTTTTATAAGTACAGAACTCTGTTTGTGTGGCAGTTGGTCACACTGTTATTGAGAGTGCTTCACGCGTTGCGTATAAACATGCGCACGTCGCGCTGAGGCGCTCAGTCTTGGCTTGGCAGCCGTTGAGAACCCCGGTTTTTTGAATGCAAAGGAAACTGCGCCAAATGAAATCCATCGCCAATTGACGGAAGTGTATGGTGACTCGTGCATGGATGTCAAAAATGTTCGTAGAATTTTAACGGAAACATTGAACTACCGGAAGGTGTGTGCAAAGAGTTGATGCTTCCTGCACATTTCTTCACCGCCTTGCACCCAAACAGGCAAACTTTCTGGACTCAATTGTCACGGGTGATGAAATCTGAGCATACAACTTTACACCTGAGACCAAGCAACAATCACGCCAGTGGCAGTATCCTTCTTCACCAAAGCTGTGGAAATTCAAACACACAGTCTGCCGGTAAAGTCATGACAACCAGTTTTTTGGAAACTGAAAGGGGTACTGTTGGTCGACTTGACGCCCACTGGACCACAGTTAAGGCTGACAGGTACTGTGGGACCGAAAAAACTCAAGCGGGCAATTCAGAACCGGAGAAGAGGAATGTTGAACCGAGGGTGTACACATTCTCCGTGACAACGCTCGCCCACACATCACTCGGCAGACTGTTGCTCTCCTGCAACAGTTTCAGTGGAACATAATCACCCACCCACCCTATAGTCCTGAATTGGCGCCCAGTGACTATCACCTGTTTCCTGGGTTAAAAGAACAGTTGGCCGGAAAGTGATTCACCTCCTGAACAGCATGGCGGCAAGCTGGTATAACATGGGCATACAAAAACTGGCACAGCGTCTACAAAAATGCATCGACAGAAATGGTAATTACGTTGAAAAATAGCTAAATGTTAAAGCTGTGAACTGATGTAAACCACTGTAGAAATAACAGCTCTATGTACTTAAAAAATGAATTTAATTTTTTTCTTGGGATTACCCTCATAGTTGCAGATTTTATTTTATTCCGACACTTCTGACAGTCAAGCATTAATCACCTTGCAGACCAGTGAAGCAAGGTAACGGCTGATTAACCGTGGCCCCCGTCTGTGGACCAAAAGTCAACAAAATTCCAGGGCTAGAAAGTTTTAACAACCGGGATGTCAACGCTTATCGGACATTTCACATCGCAGAGGTCTACAATAAAGACATGGGTAAATCATATTACCTGCCGTCAATGCCGTTCGTTCCGAGGACCAGGAATCATTGTACAATCAATGAATCGGAATCTGTCAGTGTGGGTTAAAGGTGCTGACCATTGTAAAAAAAATTAAACTTGTTGGTGATCTCATCCATTATTACAGAGATGAAATAAAATCAAATCGTCCCCTTCCCTTTATGCGTAAAAGGCTGTCTCACTCATTAAACACATTCTTCGGTTGCATACGCATGTGCACATGTATACAAACAAAATTGTTTGAATTGCTCTTTCATAATTCTAAGTTGAACGTAATAAATACTACAAAACCGAAAAAGCCCGATATTCATTTTGACACACCAAGGACAATAAGATCCAGTGTGTAGTAACGTTTTCAGAAGTTTGAGAAACAGACCAGTAGTTAGTGCTTATTTTGTACTAATTTTTACATTGTACTGTCCATTTTATTTAATACATTTATCACTAGTTCAACATATTCACATCTCAACACTCAATGGTTAACTTTGTCCAGTGTAGCCGTAGCTTTTGATATTTTACGAATTGGCCAAGGTTCCAATTCATCAAGGTTCCGATTCATCCTCGTCTTCACTTTCTTCACTTATCGATATTGTCAATTGAAGACCTCCTAAGATTCCAATTTTTCTCTAAGTGTATGCTCTGTTTACATTGTAAAAAAATACACAGCTGAATAACTTTTGATCTTTAACCTCCAGCATTTTGTAGATGGAACCAAGGGTAGACAGTGGCCTCTGAGCTGTTTATTTACTTACTTCTGTACCTTTGTTGAATTACGTTATCATAGTGCAAGTTGGTAAGTTTGATTATTACTTTCATCAAATAGTGTGTTGTATCCTAATGCCTAAAAGAAACAGCTGTGGATGAATAGCAATTTTTAATTTTTTTATTTTGCAGTATACATGTATATCTTTACAACTTACGACTTAACTAACTTTGAAACTATATGAGGTATTAGAAAATGGTTTCTAGCAAATTAAAAGATTAATCATAAAATTCCTTTTACCTTCCAGGTCATGCAATTTTGATGCGAAATGGAACCTGAAAACCTGAAAAAATGTGGATGCTACTGGATAAAGCTCAATGTGTGTGACCTGGTAGATACAGACGATACCTGATACTCAAATGCAATGATCCTTTCGGACTTGGAATACATCATTTATGGAAACAGGTAGTGTTCTCCATAAAAAGGGGCTGGTCACCCATGAGTTTCAGATTCCAATGTGGACAGGGTACGGCAGGTGTTCGCAAGGAGTTCTATAAAATCGGCATGTATGGCAGCCAGAGCGTTGCAAATGAGAAGATAGACATTGCACAATGTCATGCATAAGAGGTAATGGCTCTATCCCTGCGTGCAGCTGCTTCAGGCATTAAAGCCTATGGACAAACCTAGCTGCGAACAATTTGCAGTGGACAATCTATGCAAGATTGATGCAAGCATTGACTTTTTGGAAAAGATTTGTTTCTCCGATATGGCAGCATTTCATGTATCCAGCAGACTGAATTGTCATAATGTTTATATGTAGGATTTGCAGCATCCTCGTGTTACACATGAAATGGAAAGAGACAGTGGTAAGGTCAATGTTTGGTGCAGACTGGTCTCCAGTTGCTTTACTGATTCATTCTTTTCCATCACTGCCATCAACAGTGGTGTTAACGTGGACATGCTACAAGAGTTTAAGGTGCCACAATTGGAACACCTGCAGCCTGGTGTCATATTCCAGTAAGACAGGGCACCACTTCACTGGCCCCTAAATGTACTTTAATTTCTATATAAAAAGTTACCGGGTAGGTGGACTGGACGAGATGGCCCAACTTGAAGTGTACCACGATCCCCTGACCTTACACAACTTTTTTTTTCCTGAGGTTTTGTGAAGGATGCGATATATTGAACTGCGGCTAGAGACCTATGGGAATTGAAGGCATACATTTGCAATCCACTTCAATGTGTCACCATGGAGATCTTGAATCGTATGTGGAGAGAAATGGAATTCCGACGAGGCATTATCTGTGCTATTAACGGTGCACATGTTGTTTTCTATGAATGAGGAAATAAAATTTAGTTATCTGATCATGTAAATTTTGTTTGTATGAAAATACATAACTTACTTAATTGTTGAATTTCATTATTCAGTACACTCTAGATCATGCTATTCTCAAATAACTGTTGCTCAGTTCCATGGGTGAACTTCGGCTCTCCTTTCAGTTGTTGGTTAATCAACAGTGGGCTGTATTATTCAGTAGCAAAGTAAAAACCATCAGCATGTGCTATGTCCAAGAAGTTATTCTGAAGAAAAAAAGAATCTGCTAAAACAGCTTCTTTTTATGTAGTGGGCTTCATTGTTAATAGAAAGCTTGTGATTTTGATGTATAATTTCTTGCCTACTGTGCCAGAATTTGTGGTGTTTCCCACATCCCCCAAAACTAGTGTAACACTTTGTAGCGTAGTTAATTTTCTCATCTGTAAATTGTAAAAAAAAGAAAACCCTTAATTTTCATTTGAGTGACAGATATCAAAGAATTTAGATACTGCTTATGAAATACTCACTCCCGAGCCGTTTTTAGGCTACTTGTGGGCCAGCCTGTTTGGATAGTGCTCCATATCCTCAGCTGAAACTTGCAAAGTAACATCCATGCACTTCACTTGTTTTGTGAAACTAATATGTTGACATCCTTTCTCTGTGTTGAGTTATACGCAGCCAGTGGCTGGACAGTAAATGGTAACCAATGAACAAGTTTTAACTAGTTATGCCTTCAAGCATGTTTTTTCTGCATACAAGAGTTTCTGTTACATACACGGCACTTAACACTGCTTGTGAGAAAACATTATTAATCAGCGCTGATGGTCAACTTGGTCCCTAGCACCCACTAGTGCGCGTCCGAGCCTTCATAGCAGGCAGTAGACAGGTGGAGGTTAAAATATTTACTTTGGGGTTTCACAAAACTTTGATAAAAAATATTAGGTTAGTAATTATTAATTTATTCTTTAACTTGATTCAACTCTGCTTTATAAATTTTATAACACGAAGTTACTTCCCCACTTTAGAAATCATCATTACTGTGGAATGGTCGATGGTTAGAAAATTTTAATAATACACCTACATTTTCCTAGATGTGGAACAATTTATCACCTGTGGAATGCGCTTGTCTTTTGCTGCCCAAAGTGGGCTGCAGGACACTGAGTGAAATGTTTTTCTAGTCGCGGGGCAGTGCATGTACAAACATAAAAAATTGAAAGTTGTGAATTTTATAATTCAACAGCTGTACATGATTGTGATATGAGAACTACCTTCTTACGTCTTTCATTAACACAATGAAAATTTTGTGCTACTTTTCACGGTAATAAATATTTATCGCAATTTTTGGACAACATGGTTGTAGAGATAAAGCAACGATTAGTATGAGTAATCACACATTAATAACACCGTATGAACACACCAGCTGCTACCGTGACGACGGCGTACTCGCTACACAGACTAGAGGGCGCCTGATACACGCTTTGTAATCCATGGCAACGGCGTCCTCACCACAGGGAGTAGAGGGCTTTGTAGTCCTTCCATATTAGCCATTTTAGTAAATTGACTAAAATGTTTTCTACGTAAATGTATGAATGGATATATTATAATACAATGACTCCAGTTTTTGTGTGTCACAAATTGCTTTAATTTATATTATGGCACATAATGTAATATACTTTCACGAGTTGACTACGTAACATATGTTGTTATTTCATAATTAACACTATAATTGTAACTCTTTTTAAATGAAATGGTTCCGTCTTCTGTTATTTACTGTAACATAAATTTATGTTTAACCAAGGTGACTAGTAATTACATATAATAAACTGTATTAAATACCATTGATTGCCACTGGGGGTGTTGCCGTCTATTCACATGGTGTCAGCACGCTATTTAAGCCCATACGAAGGGTTAGTCTCGCATAGTTTCCTGCCGTTATGTAGACAGTGGCAAAGATAGAAACAAAGCCCATGCCTACTACAGTAGTACAAGTTTATATGCCAACTAGCTCTGCAGATGATGAAGAAATAGATGAAATGTATGACGAGATAAAAGAAATTATTCAGGTAGTGAAGGGAGACGAAAATTTAATAGTCATGGGTGACTGGAATTCGTCAGTAGGAAAAGGGAGAGAAGGAAACATAGTAGGTGAATATAGATTGGGGCGAAGGAATGAAAGAGGAAGCCGCCTTGTAGAATTTTGCACAGAGCATAACTTAATCATAGCTAACACTTGGTTGAAGAATCATGAAAGAAGGTTGTATATATGGAATAACCCTGGAGATAATAAAAGGTTTCAGATAGATTATATAATGGTAAGACAGAGATTTAGGAACCAGGTTTTAAATTGTAAGACATTTCCAGGGGCAGATGTGGATTCTGACCACAATCTATTGGTTATGAACTGCAGATTGAAACTGAAGAAACTGCAAAAAGGTGGGAATTTAAGGAGATGGGACCTGGATAAACTGAAAGAACCAGAGGTTGTAGAGAGTTTCAGGGAGAGCATAAGGGAACAATTGACAGGAATGGGGGAAAGATATACAGTAGAAGAAGAATGGGTAGCTCTGAGGGATGAAGTGGTGAAGGCAGCAGACGATCAAGTAGGTAAAAAGACGAGGGCTAATAGAAATCCTTGGGTAACAGAAGAAATATTGAATTTAATTGATGAAAGGAGAAAATATAAAAATGCAGTAAATGAAGCAGGCAAAAAGGAATACAAAAGTCTCAAAAATGAAATCGACAGGAAGTGCAAAATGGCGAAGCAGGGATGGCTAGAGGACAAATGTAAGGATGTAGAGGCTTGTCTCACTAGGGGTAAGATAGATACTGCCTACAGGAAAATTAGAGAGACCTTTGGAGATAAGAGAACGACTTGTATGAATATCAAGAGCTCAGATGGAAACCCAGTTCTAAGCAAAGAAGGGAAAGCAGAAAGGTGGAAGGAGTATATAGAGGGTTTATACAAGGGCGATGTACTTGAGGACAATATTATGGAAATGGAAGAAGATGTAGATGAAGACGATATGGGAGATAAGATACTGCGTGAAGAGTTTGACAGAGCACTGAAAGACCTGAGTCAAAACAAGGCCCCGGGAGTAGACAACATTCCATTAGAACTACTGATGGCCTCGGGAGAGCCAGTCATGACAAAACTCTACCATCTGGTGAGCACGATGTATGAGACAGGTGAATACCCTCAGACTTCAAGAAGAATATAATAATACCAATCCCAAAGAAAACAGGTGTTGACAGATGTGAAAATTACCGAACTATCAGTTTAATAAGTCACAGCTGCAAAATACTAACGCGAATTCTTTACAGACGAATGGAAAAACTGGTAGAAGCCGATCTCGGGGAAGATCAGTTTGGATTCCGTAGAAATGTTGGAACACGTGAGGCAATACTGACCTTACGACTTATCTTGGAAGAAAGATTAAGAAAAGGCAAACCTACGTTTCTAGCATTTGTAGACTTAGAGAAAGCTTTTGACAATGTTGACTGGAATACTCTCTTTCAAATTCTGAAGGTGGCAGGGGTAAAATACCGGGAGCGAAAGGCTATTTACAATTTGTACAGAAACCAGAGGGCAGTTATAAGAGTCGGGGGGCATGAAAGGGAAGCAGTGGTTGGGAAAGGAGTGAGGCAGGGTTGTAGCCTCTCCCCGATGTTATTCAATCTGTATATTGAGCAAGCAGTAAAGGAAACAAAAGAAAAATTCGGAGTAGGTATTAAAATTCATGGAAAAGAAGTAAAAACATTGAGGTTCGCCGATGACATTGTAATTTTGTCAGAGACAGCAAAGGACTTGGAAGAGCAGTTGAAAGGAATGGACAGTGTCTTGAAAGGAGGATATAAGATGAACATCAACAAAAGCAAAACGAGGATAATGGAATGTAGTCGAATTAAGACGGGTGATGCTGAGGGAATTAGATTAGGAGATGAGACACTTAAAGTAGTAAAGGAGTTTTGCTATTTAGGGAGTAAAATAACCGATGATGGTCGAAGTAGAGAGGATATAAAATGTAGACTGGCAATGGCAAGGAAAGCGTTTCTCAAGAAGAGAAATTTGTTAACATCGAATATAGATTTAGGTGTCAGGAAGTCGTTTCTGAAAGTATTTGTATGGAGCGTAGCCATGTATGGAAGTGAGACATGGACGATAACTAGTTTGGACAAGAAGAGAATAGAAGCTTTTGAAATGTGGTGCTACAAAAGAATGCTGAAGATAAGGTGGGTAGATCACGTAACTAATGAGGAGGTATTGAATAGGATTGGGGAGAAGAGAAGTTTGTGGCACAACTTGACTAGAAGAAGGGATCGTTTGGTAGGACATGTTCTGAGGCATCAAGGGATCACCAATTTAGTATTGGAGGCAGCGTGGAGGGTAAAAATCATAGGGGGAGACCAAGAGATGAATACACTACGCAGATTCAGAAGGATGTAGGTTGCAGTAGGTACTGGGAGATGAAGAAGCTTGCACAGGATAGAGTAGCATGGAGAGCTGCATCAAACCAGTCTCAGGACTGAAGACCACAACAACAACAACAACAACATGTAGACAGTAGTGACACCGCCAGCAATCGACCAATAGGTAACATATTTTAAATTTACGTAATTTTAGCTGTAGTATAATGGAGTCTTTGTGACGGATATCTATAACTTCACAGTGTAAATGCCCAGATGATGACTCCTATGTCGGGTTGAAACTGGTTGGCAGTATAATAATTATAAATGCGATTAAGACTGTTTTTTGAATAATTAATATTTATCACCTCCCAAACTAGGTGTTGTACAACACAATTTCATAAATGGCTTCAGTATCACATGTTGATAACAGGTGGAAACTTTCTGGCCAATAGTCGGTAACAGTGAAGTAATAAATTAAAATGTGTGACTTGGAAGTTTTAGCAAACCAGTATATGAAATGTATTATTTGACAAACTTTTTCACATTACATTTTTTTATGGGAGATCAGAGCAAGAAAAATTTTTGGAAAGATTTGAAAACATTTTAACAGTTTGTTGGAAGTTTGTGGGTGCTACATTTTTCTTTAGGTGAGAGTAGTATTTTGTGGTTCATTGATGCCACACGTGTTCCAGCGTGCTGCAAGGAACGTTTCAGTATTACAGCCACAGTGGACTGCGGTGCAACAGCAGTAGTGGGACAGCAAAGGCAAAACGTGCAGTGAAGTGTGCAGTCTAAAAGGAAGGAGACGGTGTATTATTGGGAAGAGTATTCAGAAAGTGCAAAGCAACGACGCAAATGTCCGTGTGTTGTGAAGGATCGAATAACATTTTAGTAACAAAACGGTTGCGAGGCGATGGAGGAGAGAACCAGTTCCCACTGCCTTATCACTCAAACGTATCGGAAATTAATGCACTGCTCATGGATGATATGGTGCCCTGGGTAGGTGTTGACGGTTATGTCAAAGCTAAGGTATTCACTGTGATTAACAGATTCACTGAGTACTTCGGTGGGCCGAATTTTAAATCATTCACAGTACTAATCACAGTAACAACATGCAACTCATTATAATGGTGGTTAAAGCTCAGTACACATGAATTCACTGATGTTTTATAGTGGACATAATCAAAGACATTTCTTCTTACATGTTTCATTCAGTTTTCTTCAGATTTCTCCCCAAATTAACTCATTTTGCATCTAGTTTCTCATCCCAGTGTCAGCTGCGTTCCACAAAATATGCCGTTTGGACACGAATTTGATAAGTTGCTCACTGTCTGAGGCAGAGCATCAGTCAGCTGACATTTCTGGTGAATAATTAGATCAGGAGAATTACGTAGTCTTAATGCCCGTGCATGTGAAAAATATACTGCAGCTGTCATCTGGTATTTTCCTGCTGCTCGGTTGACTTTCCCACTACAAGCGCCCTCAAGCAAATTGCTGCAGTGTGCGAGACATACCCTTCCTGAGGCGTGCAAGCGTGTCCCACAGTGGCACTGTTTTGCCGGACGATAGGAAAATGGTCTGCTATGTTCGCATTGTGCAAGTGGGGAGCGCAGTCTCACACACATTTTATGCAGCACGTTGCGGGAAATTCCCGCAGCTAGGAAAACGTTGCAGTGATACAAAAGTGGATGGTAGGTAAAAAAGGTTCACTACCCCTGCTTTAATGAATCAGACTGCCATGTATAAAACAACTTCAAATATGTGTTTACTTTAGAGGTGATTAGTAGCATTTTGGGCAGCCGGTTTCCTGCAGCAAACTTGATCAACTGCCAGCTTTACAGCTGCTTCCCAGTTAGGGTCCACACATTGAAGATCCTTTGCAAAAATTAGTTTCCAGGTGATAAAAGGTTTTCCCCTATTTCTGCAGCCATCTGTTAGTTTCCACACCACTGAAGATTTGGGGATTCTACCATCCTTTCAGTAATGGTATTGTTTGGGCTGTGCGGACAATTCTGTGAAACATGGTCACGATGGCTAATATAAAAAATTTACCCCGAGTTTCATCAGTGAGAAACAATTCGTGTCAATTTTGTTGACATTTCCTAGGTTCCGCACCCGTGCCTGGCCGTCACTAGGATAATAGACAGGAGTGCACCTGCAGCTTAGTATAAGTACTTCTTGAGTCTTAATTCCTGTATAGATCAGATTGGGTGGGAGACTGCAGAAGCCCTTCCCAATTCAGCTACTGATGTCTGCATCTACACCTCCACTACACTGAAGTGACAAGTCACGGAATTCCTCGTAATATCTTCTCGAGCCTGATTTTGTCCGGCATAGTGCAGCAATTTGACACGGCACGGACTTGACAAATCGTTCGAAGCATCCCACAGTAGTAATTAGCCAAGCTGCCTCTATAGCTGTCTGTGTTCACGAAAGTATTACCAGTGCAGGATTTTGTGGAGAACTGTCACACGAATGTTTGATGAGATTCGTGTTAGGCAATCTTGGTAATCAAGTCATTCACTAGATTTGTTCAGAATGTTCTTCAAACCAATCACAAACAATTGTGACCAATTGACATGGCGAGTTGTCATTCCGTCTTTGTTTGGGAAAATGAAGTCCACGTATGGCTGCAGGTGGTCTCCAAGTATTGAAGTAAATCTATTTACAGTCAACGACTGGTTGAGTTGGACCAGAGGACTACAGTCCATTCCATGTAAACACAGCCCACAACATTATGGAGCCACTACCGAGGCTTCGTGGGATCTGCACCACACTTCAACCCTACCATCAGCTCTTACTATCTGAAATTGGGTTTCATCTCACCAGGTCTCGATTTTCTAGTCACCTAGGATCAAACTGTTCGTCACAAGCTCAGGAGAGGTGCTGCAGACGATGTCGTGCTGTTAGCAGAGGCACTCGCATCATTTGTCTGTTCCTGTAGTAATTAATACCAGATTTCACTGCACTTTCCTAACGGGCGTGTTTGTCGTAAGTCCAACTGATTTCTGCGGTTATTTCACACAGTGTTGCTTGTTTCTTAGCACTGGCAACTCCACGCAGTACCACTGCTCTCGGTTGTTAAATGGAGGCCGTCAGTCACTGCGTGGTCCGTAGTGAGAGGTAATGCGTCAAATTTGGTATTCTTGACACTGTGCATCTCATAATATTGAATTATCTCATAATTTCCAAAAAGGAATGTTCCACGTGTCCATCTCCAACTAGCATTCTGCATGCAGAGTCCGTTAATTCCCGCCGTGTGAGCATAGTCGTGTTGCAACCCTTTTTACGTGAATCACCTGAGTGCACATGACAGCTCCCTGTTGTACTGCCATTGTATACCTTGCATATGCAATGATACTGCCGTCTGTTTATGTGCAATGGCTTTCCCATTACTTACAGATAAAACTGCTGAGATATGGAAATTGGTCAACACCTTGCAGTACCTTCTGTTGCACTAGAAGTTGCGTAGGTACATTTCCACTTGTTACGCATATTGTTTTTGTTTCATCACTATTTCTTTTAAGTCCTAAAGAAATGGTCTCTCTACCCAGCTCGATAACTATTAATTGTAAACTGGGTTGAGTTTCTGTCAACAGAACAATATTATCAGCAAAATCCAGGTCCTTAAATCTGTATTACACGACACACCGAAGGTGTAAAAGTGAGGTGTGGCTGAAATGCTATCTAGCAGCAAAACGGGCAAAGCTATGATTTTAGCAGACTGTTCATCTGCCAGGTTGAAGTAGGAGAGGTTCTGTTAATGCCGGTGGCGTCTGTTCTATTCTGTCGTGTGTCCGTGTGTGTGCAGTAGAGGCGGTGACTCCCGTGCACAGAACGCAGCCTTGCGAGCGGGCTTTCTACTAGTTATTGTTTTCCTTAGCAGTCAAAACACACGGATTGATTCGACAATTCCGCATAGTATCGTGGGTATTTTTTCAGTAAGCAGTAGCTTATAAATACATTAATGAAACAAATGAAATTGCATATTTTTGTATCCCTGTTGAAAGAAAGCTCTATATCTGATGATAGCTTCTTATTGTAGCTATGAGATGGAAAAAAAGAGCTTTAAAGTGATAATTGAAGAATACAGCAACCAAAGGTGTCTGTATGACCTAACAGATATTTTGTACCACAATAAGGCAATCTACAGATCTACAAATGTTTCATTCTGCGTTTATACAAGTTAATGTGCTTATCATTTTACTTTTGATAGATATGTGTGTGTATATATATCACATAAATTGGGGAAAGTAGCACATGCCTTTGGTTCTGTAGCTGTATTATTTCGGCACGCCAGGAAGGAAAGCTTGGCCAGAATAGGAGAAAAAGTGAGAAAAGTTGTGTGTGGTGTGACGAACGAGGAATGTGAAGCATGCTTAGCCTCCTTACGTTTGCATTATTCAGCTGAACTCGAAAAGATGTGGGGAAAAAATGCGCAGTAGCTCAGTCGAGACCACCCATAAACCAAGCGTGTGGTGGTTTGACCTATTGGCGTATTTGAAAGGCCACGTAGTGCCTAGAAAACTGCTGAAAAATATCCCAATCTCTGTTGTGCGTATTAATTTTTGTCGCTCTGTCATTACACGTTTTCTGCAGTCTATAAGACAAGCGTATACTGTTGCAGGAATCTACATTGATATCAACAGTTAATTTCTGATACTAAAAATATACTTCACAGGGTTTGGTCACGTCCACTTAGTGTAGAAATTGTTGATTTGTGCAATGATAAGCTAGTGCTTTCAAATACTATGCTTCCACTTTGTGTGTGCTCTTCGTGTCATTTCTGTGTGTGAAAACATTCACATGTGAGATGCACAGTAGTGGAAACTTTGATTCAAGCACACTGGTAGTAATAAATGAAATCAACTTAAAACACCCGAAATACATGTAAGGCAGAACGGTGGATTGTGAGCATTTTTTGTGGTCTATTGTGCAGAAGTACCCACTAGACTTTCTGAAAAATCTGATACATCTCTGTGTGTACTAGTTTGCAGAGATGCTCCTGTATCAGTTTCAGAAGAGGTAATGTCAATGATCTTTAAGAGGAACTGCTGAGCAATTTATTTGTTTGTAACATACTCTAATGCCTTAAACGATCAAAAGCAATGTGAAGTTGGATTGCAAAATTCACACCTATCTGTCATAGGTTGACTTACTTGATATGTACAGCCGATCTTCTTCTCTGGATTGCCGGCTCCATCGATCTCCAAAACCTTCTTCTTCAACGAATACTGCTGGTTAACAGGAATTTGTAAGGCTGGCTCGCTCTCTCTCTCTCTCTCTCTCTCTCTCTCTCTCTCTCTCTCTCTCTCTACTTTTGAAATAATTTAGTACTCAATGAATACTTTTAGTTCAGTCTTGGTACATTCCAGCTTCCACAAATAACATATTCTCCATTTCCCACATCAATATTTGAATGTATACAAGTCAACCGATTCGTCTCGCATTAGACTCAATAAAATACATCTACAGTAAAGTTGATTTAACGACGACATAATTTATGAACCTGTCTTACCTCTAGAGAGTCCAACACGTGAAGTACTTAAAAATCTGGAAAAAAATAAAAATCTATTTTACACTTAACTCTCACTTCTTGATACTTCATTTAGTCCCTGGAGTCCTCCTCTACTTTCGACTTCTTTACTCTTAACAGATACTATGTCTACCTATACTCCGACTCGACATTCCTTAACAATTATCACAATCGATTCCTCTCAGGTTTATGCTCTTCCCTTACTCCCGCCTCCCTAACTACTTGACATAGAATCCTTCTAGTTATATGTATATATACAGGGTGGTCCATCGGAAGTTTCAGATGAGATTATCTCCAAAATTATCGAGTAAAAACTGTGGATAAGAGATGTTCGTAAGATCAGAGGAGGACATAAAATGATACTACACGTGATCCACAGCCCCCTCCCTTTTCAGTGGGGTGTGGGGCAGCTTTCAAATCTTAAATGGAAACACCCATTTTTTATTGCAGATTCGGATTCTCCATAAAAAAGTAATCAAGTTTTGTCTGAAACATTTTTAAACCATTGACAGATGGCGCTGAAATCAAGAAAAATTAAAATTGGGAAGAACTCGGATTTATTTAAAATGATCAGAGGATGACGCATGAAATTGATACAAAATGTGCACCCATTCTTTCATTATGCCAAATTAAGCTTTTTTTTCCACAGTATTTGATGGAGGGAGGCGGGATGGTATTAAAATCTCGTTACGGAACTCTTTACAA
Organism: Schistocerca nitens; assembly: GCF_023898315.1. NCBI lineage: Eukaryota > Metazoa > Arthropoda > Insecta > Orthoptera > Acrididae > Schistocerca > Schistocerca nitens. The sequence goes on from NW_026045874.1 coordinate 1,089,358, forward strand.
TTTCATTACTCACCTGACTGTGGCGCTACCGTGACCAAACTGGCAACTATGGCTCAATATAGCGGTTGGTGTAATGTGATCAGACGTCACTTCACTTTCAGATTGTGAACCTTAAACATCAACTGACGAAAGTAAATTATTCTTTAGCAAAACATGGCTCACTTATCCTCCTACAGAGGTTGTTGATATGATGTTAATTTTAGGTGGATGCCACAACAAGTACGCTGCAGCTGCATAATTGTATGCGGATAGTTTCCCAAACAGATGACATCCAAGGGACAATATTATTGGACATTGCACTCGACGTGCTCGAAATGGATACATGCACCGTCCACCTCGTCATCGCGATTACAGTGAAAATGACGCTCGTATCCTACCATTCTCGCCCGTGTTCAACTGGATCCTGAAACGTGTAGTTGTGCGATTCAGACACAAACTGGAATATCGAAATCAACTGCTTTGAGGATTTTGAAGGCACATAAATATCATGTGTATCATATTACACTCAGTCCTTAATGCAAAAAGATATGCAAATACGCTTGCATTTCTGCCAATGGGCCTTGGAAATAAGAGGTGGCAATGACTTTTTTTAGGTAAGTTATGTTCTCTGATGAAGCCACATTCAAAAACAATTGCGAATTCAATCGTGATGATTGTCGTTATTGGTCCCCTGTCAATCCATGCAGACCCATTGACAATAAACACAAATGGTCGTTAATGGTCTGCTGTGGAATTTTAAACAGTAACTTGATAGGACCGTAATTTTTTTTGACCAAAATGTTATTGGGGAATCTTGTTTACAACTTCTCTGTGATGATATGTTGGAGCTAATGGAAGATGTTGATTTAGAAACTAGGCAACAAATGTGGTTTCAACAGGACGGAGCAGCTCACCATTATGCTAAAAATTTGCAGAACGTTTTAAATGTGCGGTACCCTGGTCGGTGGATAGGATGCGGTGGACCAATTCAGTGGCCTCCACATTCACCAGACCTAACATCTCCCGATTTTTTTTTTCTTGTGAGGTTATTTAAAAAATATTGTTAATGAAAAAGAGCCCACAACACGAAACCATACGGAGCAACGCATTTGAATAGCGTGTGTAGCCATACCACGGGATGTGCTGCTCAAAACTGTGGACATCTTACGCAGACGATTGACTTTATGCATTGGACCAAATGGGGATGATTTTGAACAATTTCTTTGTGGATAATTTCATTATTTAAGCACCCCAAATTGCGAGAGGCAAGGGGACTCACTAATGAAGCACCCCATGGGAACATCATTCTGCTATGTCCATATCATTGTTCCTGGGTAACGCTAAAAGTAGGATACAGTACATCTTGTACAACAATAGCTTAATTTGGCGAAACGAAAGAACTGGTACACATTTTTTATCGATTTGATGCATCTTTCTCGCACAATTCTAAATAAATAAGAGTTCTTCCACAATTTTACTTTTTCTCGATTTTAGCACCATCTGTCAATGGTTTAAAAATGTTTCAGACAAAACTCGATTACTTTTTTATGGCGAATCTGAATCTACAATAAAAAATGGGTGTTTCCATTTAAGATTTAAAAGTTGTCCTCCACCCCACCCAAAGGGATGGGAGCTGGAGGTCCCGTGTAGTATCATTTGATGATGTCCCCCTTAGACGTTACGAACCTGTCTTTCCCACTATTTTTTACCTGATGTACAGTTTTCAAGATAATCTCATCCGAAACTTGAGATGGACCACCCTGTATATTTTCCTATATATACATGCAATGTACTACCGACACAATAAACAACAATATGTGCATTTCCTGCTGTACACATACCTTCTCTCTCCAACACTTGATGGTTCTCACCTTTTGACAGGTTTGTAGTCAGTAGTTTCATTGTTCGTGTATCTTCGTGTGTGTGTGTGTAGCCTGAGTCTCGGCCTACTTATTTGAAGTAATTTGTAGGTTATTGGAAACCAGGAAGGACTTCTGCGATGGAAGTAGATGCATATGGAAAGAGGGACAAATAGATACGTCCTCAAACGAGAAGTAATAAAGGGGAAAAAAATAGATGTGGTTGCTAAGATCGAAGAAGAGAAGGAAGACAGCCCCAAAGACAGGAAACCCTTTCAACCCCCTTCCCCAGGACCCCTACCTCGCCGGTTCTCGAGTGACATGCTGGAGGAGGTTCCTACGGAACAGACATTCCCACCGTGACCTTTAAGGCCCCCGAAGAAAATCTTAGCAACCCTGTGGAAATAGCAGTGTCAAAGAATCACACACACTTGTTTGCGAGGGTTGTTTGAAAGGTGTGATGTGTGTGTTGTGTCATTCGTGATTTATCTGTTAGTTTGAATCGTGCTTTTACCTACACCCAGCCCTTTTTAAAATTGATACAAACCCTCCCGTCTATATCATATCTCATAAAAGGTATAAAATATTCTATGCAAAATAAAAAAATTATACACTACGATAAAATATTTGTTCTGTCTGTTACATTATATTACATTATCCATAAATATAATATTCTACTCGGTTCGTTTCATGCCTAGAGATCACTGTTTCTTCCGTGGTTCTCTTATGCCAGTCTTTACATTATGTTTATATCCAATTTGCTAAATAGTAAAATTATAGGATAGTTTCAGAATTCAGTAGTAAACTACAGATTCGTGTAAGATTTGAAAGGGAATTCAGTGCAGGAAAACTATTTCGGGAGAAACGCCGAAAACAACTCTGGAACCGACAGTCGTCACTCCGCTTGTTAACGCAGAACGTTAACGTCCCTGCGGGATAAATGTGACTCCGCCCGGATCCCATGGATCTGGTATTAACCTCACTTGAGCAAGTGCAAACCAGTAATTCTCGCTTAATTTTGTGTGGAAGTCCCCCCCACGGCAAAACAATCACCACTTAACTAGGTAACACAACATCAGGTAAAGTTATTCCATTTTCTACCCTATCCTGGATAAATTTGAATCCTTTCCACAAGTCACCTATAACCTTGCTGGTATTATTAATTTCGGAAGAAGCAATAGTCGAAATGTTCAATAGGTTACTCTCGTGGCAACTCCTCGATCTATCATTTCTTCAGATGGTTCCTCCAAGCTCCATACACTTCTAATAACAAAGCTGGATATATTCTCTTTGAAATTTCATCCTACATTATTTACTCGTGTACTGCCACCTGAAATTTGCTCTTTCGAAGTACTTAAACCTTGTGTTACATTATTGTATTCATTATAGTACACGTCTTTTAAAGATTCTAAGTTTCCAATGGGTTTCGTTCTACATTATTACATTAGGCATCAAATTCAGTTTCCAAAGCAGCCATGTCTTCATATCGATTACTAGATTCTTTGCTTTGAGTGTCTACTCTGATGTTCAACAAACCTTCAACAAACCTATGTTTGTCATCTGAATATTTAAAGTTTCATACTGATCCTTTAATTCAGAATCCATTGAGTTATTAAGTCTAGGTTTTTATTCAAAATCTCACTTCGAGCATCCAATTTAGAATTTAGTGATTTAATCACTGTGTCTATTTCTCTACTTAAATTAGCACTCTGTGCACCGAGTTTTTCACTTGAAGTTGCACTTATTTCATTTCTCAAAGAAGCACCCTGGTCATCTATTTTCTCATTTGAGTATTTACTGAGTCTAAATTAACTTTGAGCATTTAAAGTTTTATTTAGATCCTTTCTTAAAGAAGTATTTTGAGCAGTCAGTTTGTTTCTTGAAGCTGCTGAATCTGCACTTTGGTCATCAATTTTATCACTTAGTTTTAATCAAATTCACTAATTCAGACCAGTCTGGCACCACCTCACTCACTTTCATTGCTGTGCCTGATTCTGAAGTTTCCCCAATTCTCTGTGTAGTATCCATATTTGTCATAGTTTTTGATCAGGTGATCATTGAACGAATTAACTCTAAGCATTGTAGCTACACTAATACAGTCTAGTGACCAGTTTCTTCGACTTTGTACTCAAACAATTATTATTTTCCGCTCACCCGATGTGAGTTGAGACTGCATGGATGAGCAGGTGTGGAATCAGCACCGATGAACAATAACTGGTGCCGGTGGCATCGGTTGCTGGTTTTCGTGTCTGCATCGGTGTGCGGGTGTAGAATCAGCACCGGTTAGCAGCAACTGGTGCCGGTGATGTCGGATGTTGTCTCTGCATCTGCGTCCCTGCGATGCGTGTGGGAGCTGGACACTCCTCACACCAAATCTTCTTAGTTGAATTATTCTCGTTGCATCTCTTCTTAGTCTAATACATAGAGGTCTTCTTTTCATTCTTTTAACATTATTACTTTCGTACGTCTTTCACCGTGTTGCATTCACAAAATTTTTTATTTAAGTTTGGGACTTAATTCAATTACATGAAACAGTTCTCTTGTCTTGTTATTCCTGATTGCTATGGCAACACATCATATCTTCTGCTTCGATTTTCTCTCAAAATTCCCATTTTTCCAAGTCCTGTCACGGTGATATTTGACATTAGAAATTTAAAAAATATTTACCTATGTGCTTATATCTTTGAAAATAGCCTCTGAAATACGTACATAATTAACAAAGATTTAAATCACTTCATGCTTCCTGAAAGTTTTTTTACATATTTGAAAAGTTACATATGAAACATTACATTAATTTTTTGCTTCAAGGTACGCTGCACGTAAAATTTTAAATAAGTGACATTTTAGTTTATTTTTTAATGTGAAAGTGGACATGTTTTCTATTATCTTTATGTAGTTTGGCAGACAGTTGCATAGAAGGCATTTTGCTTTTACAGGCTCTTCGTCAGTTAAGTTGACCCAATTTCCTTCAGTATGTTTTTTTAAATTTTGTTATAGTTGTGGATATTTCTGTTTAACAATGCAGCATGGTGACTTTTTATGTTAATACATACACAAACTTTCTTAGTAAAGAAAAAATGCCATATTCTGATTGATGCTTAGCACGGATTTAGCACAGGTAGATCCAGCAGTACAGCAACAGCTGAATTTTTACTGTATTCAACTATGGCACTAGATTGACAAAAGAAAGTTTGTGGTATGTTTCTAGACATATTGATATTAATTGCACATTCTATTATTTTAGATGAGACAGGTGTAATAGTTGTTGTTTAGTAATTTCCTGGATCTTTCTTGCTGCACTTTGGAAATGGGGATCACCTTACTCTTTCTTAAACATGTCAGGGATAATCTTCCAACCATGGCTAAATTTATTAAAAAAAGTTAGAGGCTTTACCACCCATTGCAGTCTAGTAGATATAACATCTCATCTGTAAGTATTTTTGTTTTTTAATCGATGTATTTTTACTAGTTCAGATTCATTTATTGAGAGAAAGAGAGAATTTCTTCACGAGGAGTACTTCGAATGATTGTGTCAGTAAAGTTTTGCTTTGTAAGTTTGCCCACTGCCTCACCATAATGTTGATTTATAATATCACAGACTTCTTCAGTGTTTTTCTTTATAGAAAATAAGAAAGAGATTCAACACTGACCTCTCCATATTATTGTATAAATTTATTGCAGCAAGCCAGTGCTTCAAACATCCATGTTATTTACACCAATAATTTTATACAGTCTAGTGTATTTGGCACAATCAATTTTAATTGTAATGTTATAACTTGTTTACAGTGCAATATTTAATAAATTCCTTTTTTTTTCCTAGTACTCAAGAGACATTTACAGTGGGGTGTGCAGTTGAGAACAGTTCTCCATCTACCCCTCAGTGCTCACCAGAATTATTCAAAGTGGGGCACTATGCCACTTCCAAGAAGCAGGCCAAAGATGTCCTGGTAAGCAGCACATTGTCAATGCTGCGAGACAAACAAACAGCAATGAATGGGAGCAATGAGGATGGCAAGTTGGGCCAGTGTGTTGGAGCTGAGCTGATTACAACTAAAAATAGAAAATTGAAGGCAGAGACGAAGTGCCTTATCACGAATGCCATCATGGGTGCAATTCAGAAAGTTACTGATTGTTAATTTTTAAATAAAAGATTGAAAATTAAAAATTGTGCTTCTTTATAGCTTCCCACTGCCAGGGTACATACCCTACAGGATTGAAATATTCACAGGATTCTCACTCACTTCTGTGGCACGTGATGATGTCCTGTTTCCGTCCTGTTGCGGTAAGCTTGAAAGAGATTTTTCACACTGCGAAGACCCATTCTCTGTAGCATACAGATCTGTGTCTTCGACATCAGTACTTGCCAGATAAGTGCTATCTGCATCATCAATTGAATAATTGTGCAGCAAACAAACAATGGAAAATCTAGGATGGAATGTAACAATATTATGAAATGAAAGTTGCCACTCACCATATAGTATGTTGCGTACACACACACACACACACACACACACACACACACACACACACACACACACACACACTCTCTCTCTGCAGTCTCTGGCAACAGAAGCCGCACTGAGTGGCTTCAGTTGCTAGAGACTTTCTAGAGACTGCAGGAACTGATCTGGCTGTTGACATAGATCCCCCCCATCAATTACTCTGCCGTTGCAACCAATACCAAGGGTGAACCTATCTATACCTAGAATCTAAAACAGCCAGCAAAACAAGGCTGTAAAATGGTTTTTAGTTGTAATATGTCAAGCCAGCAGATCGTAGAGGGATAGGCTCAACATGCTTCCTGTCCATTGCACCTAAGGAGAGAATTTGTACAAATATTTAATAATGGACACATTTATATTGCCAATTGCAGTAAACTGCTGAAAAGTCCTACTGGTGAAGAATATTTGAGATACAATTTCTTTTTTATACATTTATATTCACTTTGGGAATGCCAGGTTTTCAATGGTACATAGCTCAATTTTGTGGCTTACCAATACAGCTTGATTCCCTTATGCTTGTGTTGTTGCGGCCTGTTAACAATTTAAACAAAATTAGCTACTTAGCGCCACCTAAAGGTACTCCCCACTTCAAAAATAACGCTAGTTTACCTTCAAGTATTTATCTTTCAGTGTGATGCAAATTTCAGCACACACCTGCACAATAATTTTTTGAAATGCTTGGCTGTGAAATTCTATGACTGAAAGCTAGGCTCTAAATGATTCCCTAGTTGCCAGGAATCGAAGTGTGACAATCGACCCGAAACATAGTAGGGCATAATGGAGGTTGTCAGTGATATATGATGGTCAAATCATAAAACACAAGTTAAATGGTCCGATTCTTACCTCCGACTAGGTGAAATAGCTTCCCTCAGCACAGTGTCACACACACAAATCCCACCGTGTAGCACGAACAATAGTTTGTCAAAACAGGACACATCCATCCTGGCTAAATTCTGAATTCCAGAGGATCTTCGGGCCTAAACTCTTTCCTTAACAGGGAGTCTATGACCCTCCCTGCCTTCAGCCCTTCTTTGCAGCCAAGGCAGAACCCAAACCCTGCCCCCGGCGTTACGTCACCGTTCAGTCTTAACTACTGAAGAAGCTACTGTTACGGCAAATGCAGCTTAAATAATACCATCGTCCAAGTCTAAAACACTGTGAAACAAAAGCGAAAGTAAACACAGTTAATAATAATAATTTTCTTGCACCACCAACAGAACGGTTTAGTGTACAATTCTGTATAACCATGACATAATTTCATTCTAGTGCTACTTAATAAATATGAAGCTAGGTCACTCAGAAGATTTAATGAGTAGTATCAGTTCTAAGAAACGATAAATTTGCATACTCGGCAACATAAACAAGACTGTAGTTCAGAGTATGTTCTCTTGGGGCACTAGGGTAGGCATACACAGTAGGTGTATCACACAATCGGTCGAAGTGCCACACTTGTTGCTTGGGGTGCTGGTGCAGATTTGTATATGTTAGGTTGTTCTTGTAATACTGGCTTAAGACTAGTTTGCTCGTTCAGACATATGCCCGTGTTGGATTTTTTTCATAGTTTTGTTCATTAAGAAATTATGACTTATATAGAAAGGAATGGTGACAGAATGAATGCTTGTGATGAATTCTTCTCGGGTTAACAGCCGAGTGGTGGTGTCGTCTTGTTGCAGTGTTTCAATGAGTTTTATACCCGTCATCTTTGCCAGAAGGTGATTGGTACGAAACTCATTGAAACGTCGTGACAAGATGACGCGACCACTCGGGTGATGACCCGAGAAGAATTCATCAGTGGAACACGCCGAGAAAGACTGCAATTGCGTAGAATGCATGCTTGTTTGGTGCCTGTCGGAATATGAAAGAAATGGGTGTTCCTATCTTCTGTTCCTTCCTCTCCACCACAGAGCCGCCAATTTCTGGTAGGGAAAGGGGAGGGGGGAGTCAAGGAGTTGAAGAATTTAATTAAGTAGTCACTCAAATTGATGCGAGTGAGAGGGGGTGTTATTCATTTAACTCATGCCTGAAAGTGTTCCTGTATCAGTGAGGGGGTGGGGGAGTGTTGGAGGATTCCTGAGGCTTGGTAGGGGGAAGGGGGTGAAACAATAGGTTAAAGACCTGCCAATCAAAAGGAAGGATTATCCTCTGTGAGTCAATCAAAAGAGAACAATAGCTTTCACCCTGAATGCGTACTTGAACCTGATGTAGGCAACCTACACAAGCAAATTGCTCTGAAACATAATTTTTGCCCCTAGGGCAAAGAAAGTGCAAAGACAATTTGTTAGAGCAGGTTGACTACATATAGGGCAAGTATGCACTCGGGGGCAAAACTATAGTTCTCTTTTGATGGTTATGACCCCCTAGGGATGATCCTTCTTTTCATTGACATGTCCTTAACCTATTGTTCCCCAATCCCTCCCCCTCCCCCCCCCCCAACCCCCTGGAAACCTCCAATCCCCCCCCCTTCCCATCAGTGATGCAAGTACATCACATCTTCAGGCCTTAATTAGTCGAATAGCTCCCTCACACACTCATCAATTGGATTGACTGCTTAATTAAATTGATCCCTTATTAATCCCCCCCCCCCCCCCTCTCTGCTAAATCCTCAGCTCTTCCTTACCTGGAAATTGGCGGCTCTGTACTGGAGAGGAAGGATCTCGTGACAGGAAATTCGTTTACATAGCAGAGGGTATTATAAAAAAATTCAGTTTGAAGGGGTCGGATCTCTCTTACTCACCATTCTCTACTGGTTGGAAAAATGCAGGTCTTGTAAAGAAGTAATTAAATTCATCACTTTTTTATTCTGATTACACAAGGAATACAGTCACGAAACACCCATTACATGTAATTATGCTGTTAAAAACCATTCGGTCACGAAGCGTGCACCGTCCGTCGTGCCGTCGCACCACCTGCACAGGCTGCCCAGAATCGGGGTGCACCGGCGAGAGACTGAGAGGCAGCCGTGCCACGCGCAGGTGTATGCTCGGGCCCTACGACTGACAGACCGGATGTCACACTAATCCCCGAACAAAAGCGTGTGAGAAATTCCTGTCAAAACACGTGCTCTTTCTGTCTTTATCCTCACGTTTTGCCGGGCCTGCATGTGCCGTCGGTCGCAGTCGGACCGAATTGCAAATAAAGCAGCGTATACCCAGTAAATGCCTGTGGAATACCGATACTTGTGAGAACTGGTACTGGTTTCTGAAAACATTAATAAGATATTCAGGAATTTCGTGTAGGTTTACAGTATTCCATACTTATTCTTGGAGTGCACTGTGAAATGCTTTTTTAAAAGTGATGGAGTTTATGTGCAGTGGCCAGTTGAAGTCGATGGACTATTCTATTTTGCTAGCATTGAAAGCAGTGTGACACCCCTCCAACTTGTATCTGTGGTTAGATAGCTGAACAATGATGCCACACCTGCAGACTTCTAGAACTTGCTTTGTTTGCCAAAATACAACTTGGTTTTTTGTTGAAAAAAAAAACCCGAAGCAGCTTAGGTGACACTCAGGTCAGTGATTTAGTTTAATACACATGGGGTCGCAAATGTTGGGAAATAATCAAAAGTAGATGAGAAATGTTGAACCTTTGATGTGTATCACATTTGCAACAGTTGGTCTTGGGTGTGAAGGGATGATTGAGTAATGCAACACTGTCGAGCAAACAGTGCAAATTTCGAACATCTTTTGCAAATGTAAACTGTTGTCAACACAGAGCTTACAAAATTATTGTCCTCACTGTAACCGAGTAAATGCTGTTCTCATTTTGTTTCCCTTATGTCCCTTCTTGTTGTGTTTAAGGACACTATTTAGTAAGAAAAACTGGTCATTTACTGTTAACAATCTGATTCAGCAACTTGTATTAGTTTACTTGTGACCCAATATAGTAGGGTGGTTGTCCTGTATTTTGCAATAAACCAGCAGAGACTGCAAGTCTGACAAATAAATCTCAGTGTGAACACACAACTATGTCATGCAATAAAAGAATTACTGCTTTCAGACACAGGACTCGAACCCTGAGCTCCCCGCATCAATTTGAACACACAGCTCTGAGCGATATCAACATGAGTGCTTAACTTGTCAGGATGATCACGTGCAGAATGGTACGTCGTGTGGTGGCGTCTCACGTCCAATACTTGTCACCCATTATTGGGGTATTAACTGACATATGCGACCCATGTGTCTTATATTAAATTCCTTGTTTCAGAGGTTTTTAAAAGTTTGTAGTAATAATCATAGCGTACGTTGCACAGTTTAGTAAGGTGCTGAATTAAGTTCAGGTCTCCATATTTTAGAATTCTGGCAGAGATTTCATACAGGTAAGCTGCTTTATTGTTTTTAAGTGTCTGGATTGCTGCACATGTCTGCTTCTGTGGTATCACCTTCTTTGACCATTATGTCGTGCATTTTTGGGCCATTTTCAAAGTTGTAAGCATTGAGTGGCTTGGTCTGTTTTAAGGTTTCTCCAAAAAAGTCAACCCATTGTGCAGCTCGTTCGTCTTTTGTGATCAGGAATTAGCCATTTTTATCCTTTACTGGGCAGTTTGAAAACTTTTGGAAATGAGTTAACTCTTCAATATGTGATGTTAACAATGAGAGTGAGAATAAAGTTTCATAAAGGTTTTAAATTATGTATAAAGTTTGTTGCAAATCTGTAAGATAATTTGAAAACCCACATACTGACTATAATAATGATTTAACAGGGTACCTTGTGGCCCCACACTCACGTCAGATTTGCTAAAGTGATTGAGAGAAATAAAACTATTGCCATTTGTTGCTGTGGCAACCACTTAATTAATGTGTTAACATATTGTGATGAAGTTGACGAAACCTGTATACAGACAACCATGCAAATAAAGCATCTAATGTGTGCAGTACACACCAAAGCCTTTCACAGCTCCTTGGTCAGTCATTAGAAGATTGTGCTGGTAAGAGAGGGTGAATAAAAAAAAAAGTCGGAGCATACATCTGCTTTGAGGCAATGTTCTACCAACTCAGTTCTGTTTGTAGGATTACCTATACACATCAAATGGAATACTTTGGCTGACCAGGCTTTCGTCATGTTGACAAAAATAAGTTTTGATGAGATAAATTTTAATACAGCCCCTCTCATCTATCTCTGTCAATTGAAACTATAACTGTATGGCTGTCACTTGTAGATAAGTTAATTAATCAACAGCTGATTCAATGACATTGATTTTAAAAATAAAAAAATTTGTACCCCAAGTAAGAACAAAAATATTTAATTGCAAATGCGGCCTCTGTAATGAAATTGCTGCTTAACATTTACAACTCAATTATTCATTACAAAACCAGTTATTTTCCAATATTCCATAGTTTTTTCCCTTGCAAATGTTACCTTATATAAATGTTATGTGGTTTAAGCTCAGTCAGTCAATAATTGTAATTGATCTCTTGCCCTAACAATAGCTTACAAAGAAGGGGGAGCTATATTGATGAAATCTTTTACGATACAGAGTGGCGCACATAGAACAGGCATGAACCGGATTGTGAACATGCGTGAGTAGCATTACTAGCTTGTCAGTTTCTTTGCCACCTTCCAACAGCAGTAGCGTGTACGTAGTTCATACGGAAAGTAGTCGTTATAAACCGTGTACTTCATTGTCGTGCCTTTCTCCATTGAAGAACGTGTGTTCGTTGTTGAAGAACATGTGCGGTCTGAATCCATTAAAATTGTTCGTAACACTTTTCGTGAAAAGTTTCCCGAAAGTAAAATTACTGCAAAATCAACGATTCAGGATCTAGTGAGAAAGTGGCGTTCGACAGGCATTTTTGTTAACTCAAAGAGAATTAAGACACAGACTGTACGTACACCTGGAGTTATGGCAAATGTGGTGGCACACATTGAAAGAAGTCCCTACAAGTCAACATGACGATTATAACAGCAATGAGGAATCTCTCGCAAGTCGTGTCAACACATCCTTCGTGGCTTAAAAATGAGACCTTACCGTGTGAGTGTTGTTCAGCAAATAAAAGAAGCGGACAATTGTAAGCACACACATTACTGTAATTGTTGCCCGAAAATGTCGCTGGGGGAAAATCTTGATCTGTTCCACCTATTTACGAGGGGTGAAGCTGGGTTTCATCTGTCGGGTTATGTTAATTCACATGACACTGGGCTACAGAGAATCCCCTTGGCATACTGCAAAAGCCATTACACGATTTAAAAATTGGTGTATGATGTGCTGTATCGGGCCATTGTTGTTCAATGAAACTGTCAACATGCATATTTTCTTGCAACTCTACAATGAATTTTCGGTTCTGTTAACTCCAACTGAAAAATGTTGTGCATATTTCCAACAAGATGGGGCAACTTCTCATACCACAGATTTGTCCTTAGCTCGTATACATACTGATATTACGGAAGAGAGTACCATTACTAAACGCTTGTGGCCACCCCGCTCTCCTGACTTGTCACCATGACTTTTACCTCCGGGGACTTCTAAAGGCTAGAGAGTACCGCAACTATCCCAGACACTTGACACATTAAAAAAGAACATACATGAAGAAATTTTGAACATTCATGAAAGAGTACTGAAAAGTGTTTTCCTTAACACGCTTTGACGCGCACAAATTTGCTAGGAGGTAGGTGAACATATTGAACACAGACTTAAAATTTCTTTCTAAAATATGCTTATTGAAATAATAAAAGTAAATCTGTTACTTAAATGGTTAATTACACTGTTAATAATGAAACTGTACAATAAAAATGTAAGAAAGCGATGATGTATGTTGATTTTCTTCATTCATATTCCTTTCAGTGCAGGGGCTGGTTTTATGTGCAACACTCAGTATTATCTTCAAATATCATGGCTGCTGCCTTGTGTGTTACGTGCTTGAAATCTTGTGTTGGGACAGTGCCCTGGTTGGTTCTTGCCAGTGCTGCAAGGGAGCACTATAGTCTGTTCCCATGTGCTGTCATTACTTGAAAAAGATAGAAATATAACTGTGTCAATATATGCCCCTGCATCCCATCTCTTACATATAAGGGTTCATATTTTGCTGCCGAAAGTAAGTCAGTGATAGTTGAGCAGCACAGTTTTCAGGTAATTAAATAAATGGAAGGCTGCTTTGTTTTTTAATCTCCTGATATCCTGATGCAATATACTAACATTATTTTTCACTGTGCTTTTACGCGAATCTTGTGACATACTAACATATTTTTCACTGCACTGTTATGAGTATTTTGTGGTATTTTAACATCTCTAGTACCTGCCTGCCTGAGCTTCTCTTTAAGCTTAATTTCAATCGACGTCGGATGACGACACTCGTTGTAAACCGTGGTTGAATCCAGGCAAACCATCGACATCCACTGCGAGACCAAATTGCTTTGGACGGTGGTCTGGGTTTGGTGGGATCATGAGTGTTTGGTGAGATCAGAAAGATGTCATCTATTATGAGCTGCTAAAACCTGGTGAAAACATTAATGCTGATCACTACCAGCAGAAAATTATAGATTTAAATTGAGCATCATGTGAAAAACGACTGGAATATGGAAAAGTGAAACAGTCATATTGCTCCATGATAACACCCCATCACACACAGCAAAACGGGTCAGGAAATGATCAAGGCATTCAGTTGGAAAACATTGGGGCATGTGGCTTATCCTCCAGACTTGACTCATCCGATTGTCACCTATTTGCATCACGGGGACACGCTCTCGTTGAACAATACTTCAACTCGTATGAAAATGACTCGCTGACTGGTTCACCTCAAAAAAAGAACTGTTTCTTTTTTTGTGTGGCATTCACAGCCTGCTAGAGAGGTGGGAGAAATTTACAAATAGCAATGGAGATTATTTTGAATAAAATATTGTTTATCAGTTTCAAACAACAGACATGTAATGGTTGTAACCAAATTCTGATTTCATACTTCTACACCTGGTAAGAAATCAGTCTGGCAAAATGTGTCATGAAATGAGTTTCTCAACCTACTGCTGTCATGTGAAGTAGCCTTAATACGGTATTACGATTTGCACAATCGAAAGTCTTCAACAAATCGCAGGATGTCGCCAATGTTTAATAGTTAATAATTTTAAATTTTTTCTTGTGTTGAGAGGTATCAATAATTACCTCAGGATGGTAGATTTTTTGAAATCCAAACTCTGGTTGTGAGTCCTTTACTAAACAGGTGAGTGACAACCCTCGAGTATATTATCGTCAGAAAAGTGTGTTGTTTGAAATCAGTGCAGTCACCTTTCCCATTGTAACGTTGAATCAGTTGAACCTATCAATATGTGATGGGACTTGGACACATGATGTAATTTTCTGCATCTACATTCCTAATTAGCAAGCCACCGGTGGTGCATGGCACAGGGTGCCTTGTACTGCGGCTTATCGTTTCCCCATTTCCTCTCCTGTTCAAACCGCAAATGCACCTAGGGGAAAAGACACACTACATGCTTCCATGCAAGTCTTGATTTCTATTATCTGTAGCCAGCAATCCTTATGTGAAACGTTAGTTGGTGGCCATAGAATATTCTGCTGCCTGTCACAAATGTAGGTTCTCAAAAATTTGTTAATAGTATTTCGTGATAACGTCATCTTCCAACTAGGATTCCTATTTGAGCTCATAAGGATTATTTGGTTACAGCTACTGGTAACAAATCCTGCAACCTCACCTCCAGGGATCCCAAACACTCAAGTAGCACAATCTGCTTTATAGATGAACTACAGTTTCCCAGAATTCTCCCCCAATAAATCGATGTCAACCATTGGCCTTCCCCACAACTGACTTTATGTACTCATTCCATTTCAAGTCTTCTTGCCGGGTGATGCATAGATATTCAACCAAAATGCAACAGACCACTAATATTGCACTTGAAACCGACAGTCTGTTGTTCCTACTCATCTACTTTAACTTGCATTTTCCCACATTAGAGCAAGTTGCCATTGATCACACCAAATAGATATTCTGTCCAAGTTACCATCTACCCTTCTACAAGAGTGAATCAAATATAAACCTGAAATTTTGTTTTAGTGCCTGTTTGTAGATGGAGAGTGGTGTAATTTCTGCTCATTGTCGTTTTCATTTCCAGTGATTGTGTTTCACAGCCGGAACATTGTCATACCATTTCTTTAGCCAGAATCTCGACGTCAGAGTGAGAGCTACCATTATCTGTCATGCACCACATTATAATCATGTTTCTCACAACAGAGGAATACAGCCGTCTGAAATTTTGAAAAGACTTGTGGCACAGTCTGGGGTTAACATCCTGAGAAACACTCGACTGTATGCTGGCACAAACAATTTTTACGATGTTCATAAACAGTTGAGAATGCAATTTATCGACACTGTCTGACGTCCTGTCTAATAGAGGAGCATATTCTCACTGTTAGGCAGTGTAATGAAGGTGACTGACATACAATGGCTGCCGAAATTGCTCCCGAGACGGGCATACCCTGCAGCAGTGCTCGAACGATCATTACCGACAACCTCACATTTCGGAAAATGTCTGCAAGGTTGGTGCCTTGTCTTCTCATCACAGAACACACAAAATTTAGAAATTGTTCTGGACACAATGGAACATCCTCCCTTCAGTCCGAATTTATCTCTTGCAATTTGCCTCTCCTTGGACCCATAAAGGAAGCAGCCATGACACAGATTTGATGACGATACGCTGAACTGGTGATGTGTAACTGGCTGCTGTAACAGCCCCACTTATCTTACAAACAAGGGATCGAGAAACTGCCTATCCACAGGGGAAAATGTGTTTCCCATTCAGGATACTGTATGGAAAAAGAAGTTTATGTGCATGGATTTTTCTGTAACCTAAATAAACATATAAAAACAAATTCCAGTTTGTATTTGATTGACGCTCATACAGTCACCAAACGGCTCCCTCTCGTATACTACAGCCACATCAGCAAGCAATCATATATTGCTGCTCACTCCAGCCGTCAAACCATTGATGTATATAAACAAGCAGTCCTACCATATGCCTTGTAGCACACCTGATGATGTCCTTGTTTCGGATGAATATTCATTTTCCAGGACTACGTACAGGGTTCTATCAAAGTGTTCATGCTATGAGAGATATATACCACATAAATTAATAAGTTATAGCACTGATCCCCCGTGGTACACAAAACGGGTCAGATCGCTGTTGCAGAAGCAGCGAAAAAAGGATGCTAAATATAAAAGATGCAAAATCCCCAAGACTGGCAAAGTTTTGAAGAAGTTCGAAATATAGTGCGTACTTCAATGCGAGATGCCTTTAATAATTTCCCCAACGAAACCTTGGCTCGAAATCTGGCAGAAAACGCGAAGAGATTCTGGTCATACATAAAGCACACCAGTGTCAAGACGCAATCAATGCTTTCACTGCGCGATAACAACGGTGAAGTCACCGATGACAGTGCCACTAAAGCAGAGTTATTAAAGAAGATTTTCCGAAACTCCTTCACCAAAGAAGATGAAGTAAATATTTCTGAATTCCAATCAAGAACAACCGCCCAGATAAGAAACATAGAAGTAGATATCCTAGGTGTCGCAAAGCAGCTTAAATCACTTAATAAAGGCAAGACTTCGAGTCCAGATTGTATACCAGTCAGGTTCCTCTCAGAGTATGCTGATAAAATAGCTCGATATTTAGCAATTATATACAACCGCTTTCTCACAGAAAGATCCGTACCTAAATATGGGGAAATTGCTCAAGTCACACCAATACCCAAAAAGGGAAGTAAGAGTAATCCATTGAATTACAGGTCCATAACACTAACGTCGATTAGCAGTAGGGTTTTGGAACATATACTGCATTCGAACATTTTGAAGTACCTCGAAGAAAACGGTTTATCGACACAGTCAGCACGGATTCAGAAAATATTGTTATTGCGTAACATAACTAACTCTTTATACTCATGAAGCAATGAGTGCTATCGACAGCGGATGTCAAATTGATTCCCTATTTTTAGATTTCCAGAAGGCTTTCGACACCGTTCCTCACAAGCGATTTCTAACCAAACTACGTGCCTACGAAATATCGCCTCAGTTGTGTGACTCGATTCGTGATTTCCTGTCAGGAAGATCACAGTTCGTCGTAATAGACAGAAAGTCATTGAGTAAAACAGAAGTAATATCCAGCGTTCCCCAAGGAAGTGCTATAGGCCCACTGTTGTTCCTGCTCTATATTAACGACATAGGAGACAATCTGAGTAGCCGTCTCAGATTGTTTGCAGATGATGCTGTCATTTACCATCTTGTAAAGTCATCACATGACCATGTATGGTGCGAAAAGTGGCAATTGACCCTGAACAAAGAAAAGTATGATGTTATTCACACGAGTATTAAAAGAAATCCGCTAAATTTCGATTACGCGATAGGTCACACAAATTTTGAAGGCTGTAACTTCAACTAAATGTTTAGGGATTATAATTACAAAAACCCTAAATTGGAAGGATCACGTAGATAATGTTGTGAATAGAGCAAACCAAAGACTGTGATTCATTGGCAGAACACTTATAAAGTACAACAGAGACTGCTTACACCACGCTCGTCCGCTCTATTCTGGAGTATTGCTGTGCTGTGTGGGATCCGCATCAGGCGGTATTGACGGATGACATCGAAAAAGTAAAAAGGACAGTTCGTTTTCTATAATCACGAAATAGGGGAGATAGTGTCACAAACATGATACGTGGGTTGGAGTGGCAATCATTAAAACAAAGGCGTTTTTCGTTGCGACGGGATCTTCTCGTGAAATCTCAAGTGCTCATTTTTCCTGCGCGCCGTTCGTGAGTGGAACGGTAGAGAGACAGCCTGAAGGTGGTTCATTGAACC
Organism: Schistocerca nitens; assembly: GCF_023898315.1. Taxonomy (NCBI): domain Eukaryota; kingdom Metazoa; phylum Arthropoda; class Insecta; order Orthoptera; family Acrididae; genus Schistocerca; species Schistocerca nitens. The sequence continues at coordinate 1,107,490 of NW_026045874.1, forward strand.
CTCTGCCAGGCACTTTATTGTGAATAGCAGGGTAATCATGTAGACGCAGATGTGGGTGTTGTGGAACCTATTCAATGTTTGGACCTTCAGTTAACAGTCTGCTGTGGGGCACATTGTCAGGTGCTTCCCATAGATCTATAGTTCAATTCTTTTATCTTGGCGGCTCGCGCATGCCCGCCCAGACGCGGGAGATTGCTGCGTTGCCAGTTGCACACGACGCACGCACCAATAGAAGGAGACAGGCATCTAAAGCTAGCGAAATGAGGGATGCTCAACTACCGGACCTACCGATAGATGGCTCTAGCGCGTGCCGGAAAGAGATTATATCATTGAGTGTCCGCCATATCTGAATTTGGCAAAAAACGAAGTGTCAAAACACGGATGAAAATGTTTTTCGTTGTGCGCCCTCATAAGTATTTTATATTGGATGTTCTAGATACATACACATCAACATAATGAAGTGTTTCTAATCTAGCGAGAAAAAACAGTGACAGTTCTGCTATGAAATTCCTAAATTCGAGTGTATTTTGAAAGTTTGACAAGCTGACCTATAAATTGTTTACTATTTTATGAGTGCTTTACTTATTTGCCCGTTTTAAAACACTATTTAAGATTCAATGGAGGCCAACAAATTACCTTACTTGCCGAAGCTTTTAACTACTGGTATAATTCGGAAAATCATGTGTGGACAACAGTGAAGACGTCTCTTGAAAAAAAGTTGACATCGTTTGCTTTGGGGTATCTTTACTGACAACAGAAATTACAACTGAACTATTAAAGTATTACTTACGTATAAACGGAAAAAATCGCTATTTTTTTCTTTATCTGAAGTGATGCATTACCGATCTGCATATATGCTGACACTGTAATTGCAACATGCACTTACGAATTTGGCTCTCTCTTTGATCAGTAATTTAAATGCCATGATTTTATTAACTCTTTGGAGCACGGTGGTATACATAGTATACCACCTTTTGAAAATTTTCTTGGCTCTTTGCACAGTGGTTTAACTGCACGACCACCACTCTAATATGCTCACCTAGTTCTCTACTTATCAGACAGATGGCACTCACTGCCTATAAGGAATCAGTTCCCGCCAAGAATTGCATAGATTACAACTGTGAAAGCTGCGTGCTGAGTTGTGCATGGTTTTTGCGTGTGAATAGTGGTTTATAACGAATTTCTTGTTGCGCCTGTGTTTTTTCCATATCTTGGACGTCACAGCTACGGTATGAACCCATGTATACATTCATATGCACAATCTTCCGTTATTTATATACAATTTATTTTGGTGGTATATTATTTGTACCACCGTGCATGTAGCAGTATTCTATTGCATTTCGTTTCCTAGTATAAAATTCGAAATCCTCCGCTACAAAGTTTAGTTTTTAATTGTGTTGTGACTTATTTTAGCTCTTTCTCCATTTTGTTTTGCTTACGTATTCTTTACTTGGATTCAGGCTGTTGTTTGAAAATGAAAATGTCAAGAAGAGGCTTACGAGATGAAGAAATCGAACGATTATTGTGTGAAATTCCATCAGACGAGGATTCCACTGTTGACACCACAGATGACGAATCTGATTATGAAGCAAGCATTGTTGCGGAGGCTATTGTGTCGTCTGAAGGCGAAGTTTCAGAGAGCGAGGAAGAAAGTGAGTCCACTCCGCCAAAACGCGCTGCTGACACAGCGCCAACTTGGGGACAACAATTCAATGCTACCTCAGGAATGCAGTTCGACAGTGAATCAGGACCAAGTGCTTTTATTAGGGACATTGATGATCCAGAACCTATCGATATATTCGAAAAAATATTTCCAAAAGAGCTAGTTGAGCTAATCGTTTTCCAAACAAATTTATATGCGACGCAATCTGGCAAGTCTTTCACTCCAACAACTGACAATGAAATACGAACTTTCCTGGGAATCAACATTTTGATGGGTATAAAGCGTATGCCAGCATACAGAGACTACTGGTCTAGTGCCCCAGAACTTCATGATCGTTATATTGCATCTCTGATGGCAGTAAATCGGTTTGGATGGTTACTGAGGAACATTCATCTGAATGATAACACATTGCATCCAGAAAAAGGACACCCAGGTTATGACAAACTGTACAAGCTGCGACCAGTGATCAAGATACTATCTGAATCTTTTTCCAAGTGTTACCAACCCAGCAAACACCTAGCAATTGATGAGTCAATGATCAAATTCAAAGGCCGCAACAGTATGAAACAATACATGAGAGATAAACCCATAAAGCGTGGTTACAAAGTGTGGATGCTGTGTGACAAGACCTCTTACAACTTGAAATTTGATATTTACACCGGAAAAGTAGGTGACACAGTGCAAACAGGCCTTGGGGAGCATGTAGTGCTGAGTTTGTCCTCTGAACTCGTAAATAAAGGCCATTATCTTTATTTCGACAACTATTTCAATAGCTATAACTTGTTGGCTGGTTTACAGCAGAGAAACATATATGCCTGTGGGACAGTTCAACCAACAAGGAAACATTTACCCAAATTAAAAACAGACAAAGAATTAAGCAGAGGTGAATTTGACTGGAGGGTCAGCAACTGTGGCATCCTCTACTTGAAGTGGAAAGATAAGAGAGCTGTTCATCTCCTTTCAAATTTTCACAGTCCTGAAGTTACTACAGTGACTCGCCGTGAAAGAGATGGTTCACGCATAGAGCTACCTTGTCCTCAAGCAGTGATGGATTACAATGCACACATGAACAATGTCGACAAGTTCGACCAACTGAAAAAATCATATGAAATAAGCCGGAGAAGTAAAAAGTGGTGGCACCGAATATTCTTTCACCTGCTTGATGTCAGTATCGTCAACAGCTATATAATTTGGAAGGAACTAGGCGATAGAGAAAAAATGACTGCCAAAGTCTTCAGGATGAGTATCCTGCAAAGCTTAGTAACCCAGAAAACACCATTGAGGCCATCTAGACTTCATGAGAGTCAAGTCCACGTAAAGAAAAACAAGCCATATGTTTCCTCACGCCAGCGTCTCGACAATTCATCCCACCAGCCAGAGCGTACTACCGCCAGACGTTGTGCGAAATGCAGTACAAAAAAGAAGCAAGTGCGCACTTTCTGGATGTGCGCTGAATGCAAAGTGCCTTTGTGCCTTAGCAAAACAAAAAGGTGCTTTCAAGATTTTCACAAAAAGGAATAAGAAACATATTTTATTTGTAAGGTTTGTAATTTGATTTTGTATTGTAAATGACCAATTGCCAGAAATAAAATTATTTTACATTAATTATACTAATTATTACTGCTTAGAGTAGAATTTAAAGGTGAGTTACAAGCACAAACCAAGATATCTCAAAAACTTTAGGTACGGCCCTAAGTGGCATGGTGGTATATTATATATACCACCATCTAAAACCAAAATCAATACAATAAAAAATTTTAATTCATGTTTTCCTTTATTAGCAACCCCACCAGACATAGAAAATGCATGTTTTATTAAAAAATTAATTAAACATAAAATCTGTGCATCAAAGAGTTAACGCCTGTACATGACACGGTGTATTTAAACTGAGTGATATGGTAGAAGCACCAGTTTTTAACAGTGCTTCAGTCTTTGATACGAGACAAGAAATACATTTAAATGAGACAATCACAAAGCCCAACGTTAAGGCTCCTCTTAAATGCATGACTTGTATCATTTGGAAGTTAAGTCTAGTAATAATATTATATTGGACTGATCCATGATGATATAGGAAGTGAAGGAACTTGTTGAAAATAACCTCGAACACAGCTGTTAATTTTAAGGTTGGGGTGTCTTAAAACTGTAATTTTCCAGTCTGACACCCAAACAATTTTAAAATTGAATTCAAAAAATGTCAGTGAGCAAAATTAATTACACTTTGAATTACAACCATAGAATTCTATTTCTATTAATCTTGGTTCCAGTCTTTGACATGGTGTCAATCACTGGAATGACTGGTTGTCAGTATACGGCCCAAGCAAAAAACAAACCTGAAAGTGAAAGCTGCAGAAGCTGGCCAGACAGGCACCCCAATGGTTGCTACAATCTGTGTGAGACAAGGTTGACATTATATTGCAAATTTAGTGTAAAAAGTTGCATATTGTCTGAATTTGTCCTATACTGACAGGACAATCTAGTCCTGTCGATTTTCTTACCTGCAAAAGTACACTAGCCAATACCAGTGGCACAAAGGTAGTGCCACATTACAAAGTATCTGGTAACAACAGAAGTATTGGTGGACAATGCACAGTAAATAATATGTAATAACCTGAGAAATTCAAAATTGGTTTGAAGAAATAGGACAGTATTTGGAAAGAGATTAACATTTTGAAAATAACAAATGACGCAAGTAGAGTTTTCAGTTATGAAAGCTCGCTTAAATTTCCCCCCCCCCCCTCTCTTTTTGATTGTCAAGGGAAAAATGTGATAACATAAAAGTGCAAGAAAGTTGTGTACAATGTTGGAAATGATGAAAAAGAAAATCTCACTATGCTTCCTCCTCCATGTGAAGAGTATTCCTGTAATAATAGCTAATAGCATACCAAGAACATGAGGGTGTCACAGTGGAGATTTGTTTTCTGGTACAGACATCTGATACAACTATTCCACAACAAAACGTACTTTCAGTAGGTGTGGTACCAGTGCACTCCCATAGGATAACAGAATATTATGTCCTCCAGGAATCACATTGGGTACACCACATACAGCATTAACTGTACAGCAACTACAATGCTTTGTGAGCAAGTAATAACAGTCAGTATCTTTAATTTTAACATAAGTCTTGACTCCCTTAATTACCTGCTTATACATGTGCTTGTACTACAGGTTATTGGTAAAGCAAATACTTATTGAATAGGTCTTCACACTTTTAATACTAAGCAGAAATTCTGAAAAAAGTAAATTGTTTTATTACTGTATCACCTCTATGGTGAATTAAGAGGTACTGACTGGGTTCTTTGAACATTTAATAGAAGCCTTCTTTTTTACCTGCTATTGATAAAGAGCCATTCCAAGTTCTGTACAGAACAATCTCTCGCATTTTTCATGAGGTTTGTTATTCTGTACACTAATATTTATTCTTCTAAATGGTAAATAATGCATTCAGACAGTGCTCGTATTAAAGGTAAATCATGAAATAAATTATGTTTAAACCGGAAAATTAAAGATTCCACATGGCACATGAAAAGTACCTTGCTACACACATGTATGTACAGATTCCAAAATGTCTGTGAATTTGAGTTACAAACTTTTTTAAATAGAAATATGAAGATCACAATACTTTGGGTCTGCAATAACTCAAACGTAAAATACTTTAGTTCCCTATGGGAAACTTTGTTCTTTATGTGACTCGTGCAACTGCTTTCACTCTTAATGGAAAACTAAATGGTTCATGTTAAAGTTAACTAGCAAAAAGTGTAACCATTGTTACATAATTTCTGTGAAGTAAGATTCCTTAATGTTATTTCCTTCCTTTGTCATCATAACTCGATAATTTCAGTTCCGTATGGGACATATGAACTAACAAAATGAAATGCTTTTATTACTATGACCAAACAAAATCTTTTTAACATGTAGTACACAGTTCAAGTCAGCAAAAAGTGTAACCGTATAATTAAGGTAAATGTTGTTGAAAATTAGGCATGTATCACTGTATTCTGTACTTTGTAGTGCTAGAAAGATAATTTTACATGATTATTTGCATTCTCTCCACCCCCCCCCCCTCAACACAGGAAAATATAATAGAAAGAAATCCTAGCAAAATGAAGATAAAATTCAGAAAATTAGGTTTTGCCTGACTCAGGTCCCCTTATTCTAGAATGGTTATAAAGTAATAAGAATGCTTATGATCAACTGGAACATTGTGTTCATTATAGGAAATATTAAAACAAGAATTAACAGAGTAACAATTTTATTGCTCTTATGTTGCAGAGTATCGACAAACATTACTGTTTGAAACATAGGGCCACTGCATACTTCATTAGATCACACCCATCCTGTGATTAAACTGTTTTCTTAAAGTGAAAAATTCAAGTTAACATAGTTATTGAGGGAAATATTTTCTCACACTGAAAGCCATCTGTCAAATAAGTCTCAGAACATATTTTTCCATTAATTTCACACAAATCACCCGTTTTTAATGCAAGTGCATATTTTGTAACACCAAACATCTTAAAATAAGCTTATATAATAAACAATTATAATTTTGTTACAATATCTACACAGGATGTAAAGACTTAATTTTACTTCAATGTGATTCATCTTTTGAAGTTCATCATTACACAACAACAAATCTATGGACAAAATAGTTTTAAAAAATCTGTCAAAATGTCACACCCATCTGCATGGAATGTTCCATTACATAATTTTTCCAATTTGAGCACTATACATGATTAAACAGTATGAGTTTATTTAACTTCTGCCTTATACTTGATTTGTTGTTTAAAATTTTCTCAGCAGGCTTTTTTTCCACATGTTTTTAAGCGTATGCAGGAGTATAGGGATGCAATCTTACAAACAAGTTGAGTCTGATGTAAGTCCTCAATCCTAATTTCATAATGGTAATCATGACCAAGAGCAGGAAATGGGTAATCTACAAATTTATTTTTAGCACAATGCAAAATCTTGGCCTGTATATATTTCTGTCACATATCCCCAGTAATCACAAACATCTGAAACAGTTTCTGAGTATTTTACAACAGAGTACACGCAGTCACTTGTTTTAACGAGTTTTCCTCGGTTAACAAAATTTACAAATGCATTTTTATTGTCCATATTGGGAAAAGCATAGAGAGAATCACATTCTAATGCAGATTTAACTACTGGTGGCTTCAGTATGTGAAGACAGTCTTTGCATGTGATCTGCCTTGAAAGGCGCAATGACACATACCCTGCAATATAATAGAGTATGTTTTACTTGTGAAATGAGAACTTAATCTTATCATCAAGAAGTGCACACCACTCCTTTACTTCATTTTCAGCAGCACTTTCATCACTTTCTACTACATGCTTTCTTGTATGAAAATCGTAAACAGGTGGCAAACAACACACATTAAAATTTGAGCAATTCCCATTCATTGCAGTGACACTGTTACCCAAGAGCAACTTTCTCATGGCACATTTGAACTCGTATGCATTTGGATTGTTGTTCCAACCACATCTGGACCGAATGCAGGGGAATAAAAGCTCTATGTGGTCTTGTGACAGTTTATATGTTAGCAAATACTTCAAAGGAGATACAACACGAAGAGAAGAGAAGGAGGGAGGGTGCCGAAAGAAACGGACACCGGAAGTGGGGGGCGGGGCAGGGTCAAAGTTGATAGGAGGGGTAGATGGAGGGGACGAGGGAGAGGGAGCTGGCGGAAGACACCTTGGGAGAGGGTAAGGAGGGTGGAGAGATGGAGACCGGGTGAGACGTGGGAATACAGGCGCGGCAGCGGGCGGGGGTGGGAGAGGATCGGCGACACCAGCGGGTGAGGAGGATCAAGTTTACGAGAGGTGTACAGGATCCGTATCCTTTCAAGGAAAAGGAGGATGTGGGGGAAGGGGATGAGATTATACAGGATCCGCGTGGGGGAGGGGAGACGGATGCGATAGGCAAGGCGGAGAGCATGGCGTTCAAGGAATTGGAGGGATTTATAAAAGGTAGGGGGGGGCGGAGATCCAGGCTGGATGGACGTAACAAAGGATAGGGCGGATGAGGGATTTATAGGTGTGGAGAATGGTGGAGGGGTCCAGACCCCACCTGCGGCCGGAAAGGAGCTTGAGGAGATGGAGTCGGGAACGTGCCTTGGCTTGGATTGTCTGGAGATGGGGAGTCCAGGAGAGGCGACGGTCGAGGGTGACGCCAAGGTACTTAAGGGTGGGAGTGAGGGCGATAGGACGGCCATAGACGATGAGATAGAAATCAAGGAGGCGGAAGGAAGGGGTGGTTTTGCCTACAATGATCGCCTGGGTTTTGGAGGGATTGACCTTGAGCAACCACTGGTTGCACCAAGCGGTGAACCGGTCAAGATGGGATTGGAGAAGGTGTTGGGAGCGCTGCAGGGTGGGGGCAAGGGCAAGGAAGGCGGTGTCATCGGCAAACTGGAGAAGGTGGACGGGGGCGGACGGCGGCGGCATGTCCGCCGTGTACAAAAGGTACAGAAGGGGGGAGAGGACGGAGCCTTGGGGCACACCGGCAGAGGGGAAAAAGGTGTAGGAATCTGCGTTATGGATCGTGACATAGGAAGGACGGCGGGAGAGAAAGGAGCCGATCAGACGGACGTAGTTAATGGGAAGGGTGAAGGTTTGGAGCTTGAAGAGGAGACCGGAATGCCATACGCGGTCATAGGCACGTTCGAGGTCCAGGGAGAGGAAGATTGCTGAGCGACGGGAATTAAGCTATTCGAAAAGGAGATGAGTGAGGTGAAGGAGAAGGTCGTCGGAAGAGAAGGACGGCCGAAAGCCACACTGGGTAACGGGAAGGAGGCAGTGCTGGCGGAGATGCTGGTGGATGCGGCGGGTGAGGATAGATTCCAGGACCTTGCTGAAGACCGAGGTAAGGCTGATGGGGCGGTAGGAGGCGACGGTGGACAGCACTTTGCCGGGTTTAAGGAACATGAGGATACGGGAGGTTTCCACAGGTCGGGGTAGTAACCGGTGGACAGGACTACATTGTAGAGCCTGGCCAGGGTGGAGAGGAAAGAGACAGGAGCTTCACGAAGGTGACGGTAGGTGACACGATCGTGACCAGGAGCGGTGTTGCGTTTTGTGCGGAGTGTAGCAATGAGATCCTGTGTAGTGATAGGGGCATTGAGGTCCGTGTGTGCAATGTTGTCCAAGTACCGAAAACCAGGAGCGAGGGGAGGGACAGAGGTGTCAGTTCGATCGCGGATATCCGGGAAGAGGGAGTAATCGAACTGGGGATCATCGGGGATGGAAAATACATCGGAGAGGTAGGAGGCAAAGTGATCGGCCTTACTAAGGGCGTCAGGGAAAGGGTGATCATCATGGTGAAGAGGATAGTAGGGGGATGGTTTAGTTCCGGTAAGGCGACGGAAGGCTGACCAGAACTTGGACGAGTTGATAAGTAGAGTATCAGTTAAACGGGTGCATGTCTGTCGGGAGTCCTGGCGTTTCGTAGCCGCGAGCAAATTACGAATGTGTCGCTGGAGTTGCCGGTGGCGTCATAGTGTGTCCGGGTCACGCGTGCGGAGGAAGGCACGGTAGAGACGGCGGGATTCACGGAGGAGGAGGACGGCCTGTGGGGGTAAGGTAGGACGGTGGCGACAGTAGGGACGAGGGCCTCCACCGCCTCAGACAAGGTCTGCTGGAGAAAGGAGCCGGCATGGGTGACATCATCGGGGTGGTGGTAGATGAAAGGGTGGCTATCGACCTGGGTGGAGAGGGTATCCCGGTAGGCATTCCAGTTGGCACGGGAATAGTTATGGACGTACTTAGGGGGAGGGTCATGACGAGGGTCGGGGCGGGGGCAACGACCGTCTGAAACGGTGAGGAGGACAGGGAGATGGTCGCTACCAATAGGCTCCAGGACATTCACCGTTATGCGGCCAAGGAGGTTGGGGGAGGAGAGGATAACATTGGGAGTGGAGTTGGATTTGGGACGTGTGTGCTGGGGGATGGGAATGAGGTCGCCTTGAAGGGAGGAGAGGAACCGATGCCACCGCCGTAACTGGGCAGCGGAACGACTATGGATGTTGAGGTCGGCGGCGATCACGTAGGAGGAGAAGGTACGGTCGATGTGGGAGAGGAAGTCGAAGGGAATAGGGGCGTTGGGGCGGACATAGATGGTGGCGCAGGTAACGGTAAGGCCGGGGAAGAAGACACTAAGGATCTGGTGTTTGGTGGGGTCGGGAAGGAGAGGTTGGAGCCGAACGGTGATCTGGCGGTGGTGCCCAATGGCAACTCCGCCACGCGCAATCGGGAGGGGATTATCGGAGCGGTGGAGGAGGTAGGGCGAAGTGTGGACGGTGTGGTGGGGTTGGAGGAAGGTTTCATTAAGGAGGAAGGCATCCACGCGGTGGGTGGCAAGGGTGTGCAGGAAGAGATTCTTGTTGGCGGGAAGGGAGCGGATGTTGTTGAAAAGGATATGGTGCTGCCGCGCCATGACAGGGATTTAAATGAGGGTGTCAAGACGGGAGAAGGTGAAATCAGCCTGGTTGTTCGTGTAGGTGGCGTACATTTTGAGGTGGAAAACGGAACGGGCGGCGAGGGAGATCTGTTGGAGGGTGTGTGGGCGCTGAGAAGGATGAACATTCTGAAGGACAATGGTGAGGAATCTGATGATGTCCTCAGCGGTATGGGGTGGGCGAAGGGAGTTGCTGGTAGGGGTGGGGGCGTCCAGAGGGCGGACAGGAACGGTGAGTTCAGGAGTGGCAGGAGGGGGTCGGACCTTACACTTCTGGGAGTAGGTGGGATGAGGGAGGTTAAGGTATTACAGGAGGGGAGGGGGACTGGAGATTGGGGCACTGCCATAAAAAGTGGGCTTGCCTACAGTGCGGGCAGGTGGGGCCCTCGCGGCACTCAGATGTTGGGTGCGCATTATACCGCTAGCACCTTTGGCAGTGGAGGGATTGAGGAAGGGAACGGGAGGGGTCAACTTTATAACGCTGGTCCAAAAGGAGGGCACCCTCCTTCAGGAGACGGTCTATGGAGGGGGTGTACTCAGAAAAAACCCGCATAAGGCGGGTGGAGCCGGCAGCATTGTGGATGCAGCAAACCGCACGCACCTCCAGATGGGGATGGCCCTGAAGCTCCGCCAACACCTCCTCCTCCGTTATCACTGGACTGAGCAGAGTGATCACGGTGGTGAGGGTCGGCGGGCGACGTGGTTGTTGGGGTTGGCGGGAGGGAGGTGGCGAAGGAGCAGGGGTGAGGGAGGCGTGAGGGCCAAAGCGGGTGACAGGGATGCGGGAAAGGAGGTCTGTGTGGAGGTTAGGGCTGGGGGAGGAGATGAGTACCGAATCACGGCGAGGAGTGAGGTGGGAGATGGGGCAGCCAAGACAATTCTGGCGAAGGAAGAGGGTGAGGTTCCGGGCTTCAAGGAGGGAGGGATCCGGACGGGAGAGGAGGTAGCGGTAGGAGGAGTGGATAGAGGAGGAGGAGGAGGGGGCAGGGACGGGCGGGGAGACATCCATGGCATCAGGGGTGGGGGAAGGGGGATGAGGCGGAGCCTTTTTGGGAGCAGACGAGGCAGGGGTGCCACTGGGGTGCTTGACGGCGGCGGAGGAGGTGTGGGGGATGGGAACAACTGGAATGTGGCGGGGAGGGGCAGGTCCCGGGGCTGGAGTCGGCGCCGGAGACGGTGAGGGCGATGGCGATGGGGAAGCCGATTACGAAGATGATGAAGGTGAAGGGGAGAGTGGAGCATGGGCAGTAGCCCGCCGGGCGACCACCCTGGCGGGGGCCGCAGAAACGGAAGGAGCAGAGGAAGGGAGTGGAGGGAAGGGATCAGAGGAGGCGCGGGAGGGAGGAGCCGGGGACGGGGCGACAAATAGGGAGGGAGATGAGAGAGTGAATAGTGGTGGGAGGGACTGAGGGGGGAGTGAAGCGGCACACCACGTGATAGTGGTGGCAGCAGCGGAGGGGGAGGTGTAGATAATGGCAGTGGTGGTGGCTGTAGACGAGGTGGTGGGGGTTGACATGATGATAAGGGGGAAAAAACACAGTACTAGACAAAGGAGCAAACGAGAGACACAGAGGAGAGAGGGACGGAGAATGACGAAGGAGATTGGGGCCGAAGCCCCACTGTGCTGCCGCTGGCTGGTGGGAATGCCTCTGCTGCTGCTGCTGCTGGGGGCAGCTAGGACCACCGCTGGCCGCTGGCTGCAACCGCTGGTGGCGGGACCGCTGCTGGCCGCTGGATGCTGGGTGGTGGCCGCTGGCTGCTGGCTGGGGCCGGCGTAGGCGAGGACCGCTGCGTGCTGCTGGCGGGGACGCTGCTGGCGTAGACCGCCTCTGCCTGCTGGTGGGGACCGCTGCTGGCTGCTGCACGTCGATGGGCCGGACGGCTGGCTGGCTGGCTGGCATCTGCAACACCTAACAACTTTGATCGGTACCAGAAGAGCACAGATCGAAGGGCGGTATTCGACTGAATTACCGCCGAAGATGTATGGACTTGTACCACTATTGAAATAAGACCTTCATATGCACACACAGCACATCGATCTCGTGAGGCACAAGGCTCTCATAACGAAGTACGTACGTCGGTCAACAGATGGCACTAGGAAAAGTATGTTAACTGCGCTTTTTAGTTGCTACTTGCGACTCTTAGTTGCGATTTGTCACAGAAATCGCAGTTTGACTCAGTAGCGAATAGTGTAGTACGAACTTTGCTCAACAGATGGCAGTGCTAACTGCGCTTTTGAGTTGCTAGTTGCGACTCTTAGTTGCGACTTGTCACGGAAATCGCAGTTTGACTCGATGGCGTGTCGCAGAGATGAGCGTAGTATGAACTTTGGCCTACAGATGGCACTGTTAACTACGCTTTTTAGTTGCTACTTGCGACTCTTAGTTGCGACTTGTCACAGAAATCGCAGTTGGACTCGATAGCGTGTCGCAGAGAAGAGCGTAGTACGAACTTTGGCCAAAAGATGGCACTGTTAACTGCGCTTTTTAGTTGCTACTTGCAACTTCTAGCTGCGACTTGTCACTGAAATCGCAGAAAGGAGTATGGAATTCGGCCAACAGATGGCTCACGGCGTTGAATATGAAATGCTACTTGCGACTGCTAACTGTGACTGAAATCGCAGTTAGATTTTGTAAAGTTGTTATTGTGAAATCTGTGACATCTCAATCACTGTGATTTCTAACAGATACGCGATTTCCTGCCCACCATTAGGGTGTAGAATTCCTGCCTGTGTTGTCTGCGCGCCTGACACGCCACAGCTGAATGGGACGACCAGACTGACGCCATTAAGCGAAAGATTTGTTTTCCTTCGCTTTATCATCGTAACAATACTTTAGCGGGAGAAGACTCACCCCGAACCAGCTGATCCGAAAACAGCAACTTATGTAGCACTTTATGATGTAAAGTACTCATTGGTGCAGCGAATTTCATTGAGTGAAACGAAGAAATACCTGACATAATCCTATGTGATGCAGGCGCCTTCAGGGGCTCTCACACGTCCAGTAATACTGTCAAACCGTCAATATACTGACCGCCTGAGAGCCCGTACACTGATGAGCTGTATTGATGGCCTTCAAAATATTCTCGATATTGTTAATTTATAATAAACGTGTGAGGTTAAGTATTGGCGGTTTGACAATATTCTCTATTCAGATGTTGACAGAGCTTCAGGTATTGCCCACTCGGCATTAGTTTTCTTTGTCAGCTTTTAATTCGCCTTTGTTCATATCACACATAACATTCAATTTTTGAAGTGATCTATTAACATAGAACATTTTTAATAGACCGATGCGATTGTAATCACTGTATATACCACTTTAGGATGGTCAACAGATGATTGATTCTCTATGTCAATGCTTACCTTAGTATAGTATCGGTTGATGAATTACATAGCAGTCCGAAAAAGACCTTTCTCTTACAAAAATACGTCATAAATCTGAAATGACTCGTAAGAAATCCGCGAAAAGAATATCAGTTTCGCCAAATTATTAATAAACGTAAAAAAAAAATGTTTTATGTCTGTTGCCTGGACGTATCCTTGCTGGGCAGATATAATTGCTTCACAAGCTTCCCTAAAATTTTAGTAATTATGTTTGCTGGTACTACAGAACTAGTATTCTAAAGACCTACATGTCGCCAGAAATCTCTTTGTTACTCGTAATTTCTCGTCAACTGAGACTGACTCTCTCGTTAACGTATGTTGCTTCTCTGATTTATGTCGTCTCAACATTAGTAACTTGTTGTATCTGTATGGCGCAGGACTCACCAGAGACAAAACTTCTGGGTCCATGGTTCTGATTATCTGTAAGTTAACACAGGGACAGTCGGTCCTTTTTTCAACCATTCCCACACCCATTTCGTCTTTTTAATCTGTCATCCACTGCTTGCAAGCTGTATGTAATATAACTGCAACACACACTCTTCCTTTCCCCATGTTCGACATCTTAGCTTGTAAAACTAGGCTGTCAACTGAGGATTTTTGTCGGTATTATTGATTATGTGAGATCACTTCAGTACATTGCAGGTTTGACAAACTATTATTATCAATAAATATTGAGCACGCGCAGGCCCCTAACAGTTGTCTACACTATGCTGTCGGCGTCTAGTTTAAAAAAACTAGAGTACACTAAGAGTGTACGATAGTAAGTTCCAAAGTATACCAAAAATTCAGTTAGAACATGACTAAAGTAACGTACAACAACGAATTGATGAAGGTAATAACTTGCTAAGAATGTTCTTATTTATAATAACTGAAGATGATGAGTTGCAAAAGAAAATAAACAAGAGATTGAAAATGATTTGGGGCTGCTGACCTGAAAAGTAAGGGGGCTTCCAAAACTACAAAGAGATTCCTCACTGTACTCGAAGAAATATGACGCACTTCTTACCCGAAGTTCGGACGAGCTCGTTGCATTGCATCAATAGGTTCGGTCATACTTAACCCGAACCTTACAAAAATTGTCAATTCAAATTCCACCTCACAGCCTACACAAGACAGGTTTCAATTTGCCACATATAATAAACATATTAGCAAGAATGTTGCTGGGTGTGAAGTACATTCCTTACAAGATGGCCATAGATATGGACATTTATTCAAATTTTCTGAAGCAACTGGAAACAAGTAATTGATATCGGTAAGGACATCGTTCTTTTTTTCAGCATTTTCCTGCTGAACAGCTTATTGCGAGATCCAGTACACAGCCGTTACGTCCTGCACTGTTGCTCGACGTCGCCGACAGATGTCAGCTCGAAACGCTGTCGGGGATAACATGGCGATCATTTTATCCGTGTCTCCTGTCGCCGTCTGCAGTTCGTGACTACCTGTAATCCAGTCACATAGCATTTTCAGCCACATTGATTGTGTGTAGTATGTTAACTTTTAAGAACCCGTTACGAAAAAACAATTTGTGAAACTGTACCACGTTAACCAAAAATTTGACGGTGTATAGAGCTAACTGCCGTTTTCGTCACAGGCGTCTAAAGTTAGCGAAATGAGGGATGCCTAACTACCGGACGTACCGATAGATGGCTCTAGCGCGTGCCGGAAAGAGATTATATCATTGAGTGTCCGCCATATCTGAATTTGGCAAAAAACGAAGTGTCAAAACACGGATGAAAATGTTTTTCGTTGTGCGCCCTCATAAGTATTTTATATTGGATGTTCTAGAAACATACACATCAACATAATGAAGTGTTTCTAATCTAGCGAGAAAAAACAGTGACAGTTCTGCTATGAAATTCCTAAATTCGAGTGTGTTTTGAAAGTTTGACAAGCTGACCTATAAATTGTTTACTATTTTATGAGTGCTTTACTTATTTGCCCGTTTTAAAACACTATTTAAGATTCAATGGAGGTCAACAAATTACCTTACTTGCCGAAGCTTTTAACTACTGGTATAATTCGGAAAATCATGTGTGGACAACAGTGAAGACGTCTCTTGAAAAAAAGTTGAAGTCGTTTGCTTTGGGGTATCTTTACTGACAACAGAAATTACAACTGAACTATTAAAGTATTACTTACGTATAAACGGAAAAAATCGTTATTTTTTTCTTTATCTGAAGTGATGCATTACCGATCTGCATATATGCTGACACTGTAATTGCAACATGCACTTACGAATTTGGCTCTCTCTTTGATCAGTAATTTAAATGCCATGATTTTATTAACGCCTGTACATGACACGGTGTATTTAAACTGAGTGATATGGTAGAAGCACCAGTTTTTAACAGTGCTTCAGTCTTTGATACGAGACAAGAAATACATTTAAATGAGACAAACACAAAGCCCAACGTTAAGGTTCCTCTTAAATGCATGACTTGTATCATTTGGAAGTTAAGTCTAGTAATAATATTATATTGGACTGATCCATGATGATATAGGAAGTGAAGGAACTTGTTGAAAATAACCTCGAACACAGCTGTTAATTTTAAGGTTGGGGTGTCTTAAAACTGTAATTTTCCAGTCTGACACCCAAACAATTTTAAAATTGAATTCAAAACATGTCAGTGAGCAAAATTAATTACACTTTGAATTACAACCATAGAATTCTATTTCTATTAATCTTGGTTCCAGTCTTTGACATGGTGTCAATCACTGGAATGACTGGCTGTCAGTATACGGCCCAAGCAAAAAACAAACCTGAAAGTGAAAGCTGCAGAAGCTGGCCAGATAGGCACCACAATGGTTGCTACAATCTGTGTGAGACAAGGTTGACATTATATTGCAAATTTAGTGTAAAAAGTTGCATATTGTCTGAATTTGTCCTATACTGACAGGACAATCTAGTCCAATCGATTTTCTTAATTGCAAAAGTACTCTAGCCAATACCAGTGGCACAAAGGTAGTGCCACATTACAAAGTATCTGGTAACAACAGAAGTATTGGTGGACAATGCACAGTAAATAATATGTAATAACCTGAGAAATTCAAAATTGGTTTGAAGAAATAGGACAGTATTTGGAAAGAGATTAACATTTTGAAAATAACAAATGACGCAAGTAGAGTTTTCAGTTATGAAAGCTCGCTTAAATTTCCCCCCCCCCCTCTCTTTTTGATTGTCAAGGGAAAAATGTGATAACATAAAAGTGCAAGAAAGTTGTGTACAATGTTGGAAATGATGAAAAAGAAAATCTCACTATGCTTCCTCCTCCATGTGAAGAGTATTCCTGTAATAATAGCTAATAGCATACCAAGAACATGAGGGTGTCACAGTGGAGATTTGTTTTCTGGTACAGACATCTGATACAACTATTCCACAACAAAACGTACTTTCAGTAGGTGTGGTACCAGTGCACTCCCATAGGATAACAGAATATTATGTCCTCCAGGAATCACATTGGGTACACCACATACAGCATAAACTGTACAGCAACTACAATGCTTTGTGAGCAAGTAATAACAGTCAGTATCTTTAATTTTAACATAAGTCTTGACTCCCGTAATTAATGCTTATACATGTGCTTGTACTACAGGTTATTGGTAAAGCAAATACTAATTGAATAGGTCTTCACACTTTTAATACTAAGCAGAAATTCTGAAAAAAGTAAATTGTTTTATTACGGTATCACCTCTATGGTGAATTAAGAGGTACTGACTGGGTTCTTTGAACATTTAATTGAAGCCTTCTTTTTTATCTGCTATTGATAAAGAGCCATTCCAAGTTCTGTACAGAACAATCTCTCGCATTTTTCATGAGGTTTGTTATTCTGTACACTAATATTTATTCTTCTAAATGGTAAATAATGCATTCAGACAGTGCTCGTATTAAAGGTAAATCATGAAATAAATTATGTTTAAACCGGAAAATTAAAGGTTCCACATGGCACATGAAAAGTACCTTGCTACACACATGTATGTACAGATTCCAAAATGTCTGTGAATTTGAGTTACAAACTTTTTTAAATAGAAATATGAAGATCACAATACTTTGGGTCTGCAATAACTCAAACGTAAAATACTTTAGTTTCCTATGGGAAACTTTGTTCTTTATGTGACTCGTGCAACTGCTTTCACTCTTAATGGAAAACTAAATGGTTCA
The DNA here is from genome assembly GCF_023898315.1 of Schistocerca nitens. NCBI lineage: Eukaryota > Metazoa > Arthropoda > Insecta > Orthoptera > Acrididae > Schistocerca > Schistocerca nitens. Next base: position 1,125,158 of record NW_026045874.1, read on the forward strand.
TGTTAAAGTTAACTAGCAAAAAGTGTAACCATTGTTACATAATTTCTGTGAAGTAAGATTCCTTAATGTTATTTCCTTCCTTTGTCATCATAACTCGATAATTTCAGTTCCGTATGGTACATATGAACTAACAAAATGAAATGCTTTTATTACTATGATCAAACAAAATCTTTTTAACATGTAGTACACAGTTCAAGTCAGCAAAAAGTGTAACCGTATAATTAAGGTAAATGTTGTTGAAAATTAGGCATGTATCACTGTATTCTGTACTTTGTAGTGCTAGAAAGATAATTCTATATGATTATTTGCATTCTCTCCCCCCCCCCCCTCAACACAGGAAAATATAATAGAAAGAAATCCTAGCAAAATAAAGACAAAATTCAGAAAATTAGGTTTTGCCTGACTCAGGTCCCCTTATTCTAGAATGGTTATAAAGTAATAAGAATGCTTATGATCAACTGGAACATTGTGTTCATTATAGGAAGTATTAAAACAAGAATTAACAGAGTAACAATTTTATTGCTCTTATGTTGCAGAGTATCGAGAAACATTACTGTTTGAAACATAGGGCCACTGCATACTTCATTAGATCACACCCATCCTGTGATTAAACTGTTTTCTTAAAGTGAAAAATTCAAGTTAACATAGTTATTGAGGGAAATATTTTCTCACACTGAAAGCCATCTGTCAAATAAGTCTCAGAACATATTTTTCCATTAATTTCACACAAATCACCCGTTTTTAATGCAAGTGCATATTTTGTAACACCAAACATCTTAAAATAAGCTTATATAATAAACAATTATAATTTTGTTACAATATCTACACAGGATGTAAAGACTTAATTTTACTTCAATGTGATTCATCTTTTGAAGTTCATCATTACACAACAACAAATCTATGGACAAAATAGTTTTAAAAAATCTGTCAAAATGTCACACCCATCTGCATGGAATGTTCCATTACATAATTTTTCCAATTTGAGCACTATACATGATTAAACAGTATGAGTTTATTTAACTTCTGCCTTATACTTGATTTGTTGTTTAAAATTTTCTCAGCAGGCTTTTTTTCCACATGTTTTTAAGCGTATGCAGGAGTATAGGGATGCAATCTTACAAACAAGTTGAGTCTGATGTAAGTCCTCAATCCTAATTTCATAATGGTAATCATGACCAAGAGCAGGAAATGGGTAATCTACAAATTTATTTTTAGCACAATGCAAAATCTTGGCCTGTATATATTTCTGTCACATATCCCCAGCAATCACAAACATCTGAAACAGTTTCTGAGTATTCTACAACAGAGTACACGCAGTCACTTGTTTTAACGAGTTTTCCCCGGTTAACAAAATTTACAAATGCATTTTTATTGTCCATATTGGGAAAAGCATAGAGAGAATCACATTCTAATGCAGATTTAACTACTGGTGGCTTCAGTATGTGAAGACAGTCTTTGCATGTGATCTGCCTTGAAAGGCGCAATGACACATACCCTGCAATATAATAGAGTATGTTTTACTTGTGAAATGAGAACTTAATCTTATCATCAAGAAGTGCACACCACTCCTTTACTTCATTTTCAGCAGCACTTTCATCACTTTCTACTACATGCTTTCTTGTATGAAAATCGTAAACAGGTGGCAAACAACACACATTAAAATTTGAGCAATTCCCATTCATTGCAGTGACACTGTTACCCAAGAGTAACTTTCTCATGGCACATTTGAACTCGTATGCATTTAGATTGTTGTTCCAACCACATCTGGACCGAATGCAGGGGAAAAAAAGCTCTATGTGGTCTTGTGACAGTTTATATGTTAGCAAATACTTCAAAGGAGATTCAACACGAAGCATACTTGTCAGAGCTATGTGCCTTACTGATTGCATATTGAAAATTATCCCTAACGCAAAAGTATTTCTTGCATGGAGCAGCAATGGAACACCAATGATTTTTAAGCTTTTGATATAATTTTCAGTGTCTGAAAATACCAACGTGTTGACTGGGTGTTGTGTGGTGTCCTTAGGTTAGTTAGGTTTAAGTAGTTCTACGTTCTAGGGGACTGATGACCATAGATGTTAAGTCCCATAGTGCTCAGAGCCATTTGAACCATTTTTTTTTTTTTTTTTTTTTTTTTTTAATACCAAGCCAATAAGATTTGTTGTCGAGTCTCAGGGGGCTCTTATACCCTTTACCTAATGGATTTCTGGAGTTCAGAATATCAAAAATCCTATCAATATTGTACAAAAATTCTACTGTTGCTTCACTTCCTTTAATATTTGGATCACCAACCCTCCTCAAAACTCTATACTATCTGCCACACTAGAACTGTGGAGCGAATGAAACATTCATTTTTCTATTTACATAACTTATATGTTGTCCTGATAGTTTGTTGGCAAATGTCATACCTTCTTCTTGTTGTACCTTGTTCAATTGCTCAATGAAATGCCATCTAATAATGCCAGTTGGAGACTCAATAGCAGAGACTTCTGCTAGAGCATTTCCGGCAAACTTAATCATATGACATGTCCAAGATACAATAAACATTGTAGCTCTTAAAATCAGCCTTGGAAAAATTTAAAGTACAGCCAAGTGTATGTAAAGTGCTTATATTTACCTTGCAGCCATCACATGTAACACATCAAACCCTAATGTCAGAACTATGCAGCCTCTCTAAAGTGGATTTTATCAGTGTGGCCTGATTATTTGCCTGTACACCATTGATAAAGAAATATGCAATCGGGCATATAAATTTGCCTTTAATAGAGACAAGCATGAAAACCAGAGCCTCGGATGCCTCTATTACTTCTTTTGACTGAGGCACTTCCCCACCAAACTCTAAAAAACCTGTGTATTGCTTAGTTCCTTGGTCCCAAACTACTGGCTTCCTAAGTGCCGCACTGTCTACAATTAGACATGAATCGCTGAACTGGTCCCTTACAATTGGGTTCGAATCAACCTACTTAAAAACATCTTTTAAGAAGCCAGTTTCACAGTCGACACTTGCACCCATTTGGAAATCAATGATTTATGGGTCAGAGGCATTAATTTTTGCAGGTATTCATATGCTGCTGGTGAATAAAAGTACACAGTCATCGCAAATATTTTCACATTTGTTGTGTATCTATTACCCTTTGACGAGAGAGAGTTGTCCACTAAATTGCACACTAATTCCACTTGTGTTCCTTTCTGACGATTGAGGAAGTTATGTAACTTCATAGGAAGATGCCCCTTCTCCTTCAATGAACCTATGATGTCATCCATGGAAAACACTTTCTTCTCTCTCCTTCGAAGTTTTTCACGGACACACTTCAGTTTACGTTTTAATTCGTGCACAATGTCTGAGAAAAAATTGCAAGTTTTCGCCGCCTTGTCTTCCATTTCTACTTTCGACTGTATACCACAATAAATTACTTGAGAACCAACTGCACTCTGAAATAAAGAAATAATTTCGTTATATATGCTTTAAATAACTCAAGGCTTGATGAAAAAATATTACAAGAAAACTTTGGGGGTGTGAAAACATCCTTATACTAAAGCTTTCGACACAATTCGCAGTCGAGTTCGCGATGCCGACGAGCGAGGACGATGCGCGCGCGGCCGGGGCAGCCGCCTCGGACGCGTCGGAGTCGGCCGCTGGTCGGTCGGTAGGGCCTGGCCCGCCGGACGCCCCAGCGGCCGCTCCACACAGGACGGATCCCAGGTTGACGACCCAGGCTACGGCACCGGTGCATGACAGGATAGAACGACGATCGACAGGCGCTATTCGACCGCAGAAGACTACACACCGCACGACGAAACCGTATTCGGACGTCGGCCATACATCACATCACAACGGACGCAGCAATGAAGACGACCGCCAGGACTACGCCAGAAGACTCGATATATGTCGGGAGGAGGACAAAGAAACGCTGAAGGACATACAACGCCTTATCCGCTATTCACGGGAAACGCAAGAGCAGGATAACGACACCTGTCTGGCATCTCCATCTGTGGACTCAGATGTCGAATCACAGCACTCCCACCAAACGGTCGACGACGCGGAGATGGCAGCGGCCTTTCTAGCAGAAAACGACAACGACTCCCCACACGCAGAGGGGGACTTTACGCTCGTACACAACAAACGGCGCAGAAGCAACGCATTAGCCAAGGACTTAGCCAACCCAGCTAAGAGACGAACGGAGACCATCCCCACAACGAACCGATTCGCCCCACTGACACCTCAAGCTGCGCCTCCATCAACCACCAACAAGCCGCAGGCACAAACTTCTAATGCCACAGAAGCCGTGGACAGAGACAAGAATGTGCTTCGCAAAGTGCCCCCAGTCACAATTTATTACACAAAGGATTACGTTCACCTCAATGAAACGCTCAACGGACTTCTAGAGGGCAACCTTAAAGCTATATACCAAAAGGACCGCATCAAATACCACTTTGAGTCCTTCGAAGACCAAAGGCGTGCAATAAAATACTTCACGAACCACAGCTTCTCCTATTTTACGCATCAAGCACCAGACGACAGGGAACTGAAAGTAGTTGTCAAACGCCTTCCGGCGGAAGTTACCGAAGAACAACTTTACTATGCCCTCAAGGAAAAAGGCTTCAACGTGCTACAAGTCTACCAATTTAAGGAACGCGACGAGAAGACGAAACAATTGATACCGCAACCTGTGTACCGAGTCACCCTCCCATCCGGAAAAGACAGTGACAAGATATATGATGTCAAATACCTGCTCTACACACGAGTGATAATAGAAACCTATAATAGTAAAGAAGGACCAGTCAAATGCCGACATTGCCAACGTTTCGAGCATACAGCGAACTACTGCAGCATGCCAGCACGCTGCGTCCGCTGCGGTGGCTCCCATAAATCATCGACTTGTACCCATCCTAGGACAGCGCCCCCAAAGTGCGCCAATTGTGAACAAGAACATCCAGCGACCTTCCGTGGCTGCCCAAAATTTCAAGAACTCCTACGGAAATATACTAGAAGGACACCAAAGAAGTCGACCCCACAACGGCCTATAATTGCTAAGAACTCGGCCATGGCAGCGATTCCGGCCACCCAACAACAAGCGGCACCTCTTCCTGTGGAAACAATCGCCTCTCGACCACAACCGGCACCCAGAGTGACTCTCCGACAGACAAGACAACAGCGCTCGTACTCCGAAGCACTACGTGCCCATCCACCGACGCCAACACCAGCGGAGACACCATCTGCCTGGTCGACCACTTTTACACCAGCGTTAACAGATATTCTTCAACTACTCACCGCCCTCCAGCAGAAGCTGACGTCTATCCTCTCGCTTGTAGAAAGCGTACTGACAGCTTTTCAAACACCCTAAATGGACAGACGGCATCACACGAGGCATCTTAACTTCTGCATTTGGAATGCCAACGGCCTGAAACTGAAGAAAATAGAATTCACGGACTTCTTACATCGATACAAGATTGACGTAGCATTTGTCTCCGAAACACATCTCCGCGAGTCAACCGACCTCCGCTTGAGGAACATGCACATCTACCGGACGGACAGACGGGACCAATGGGGTGGAGGGACCGCAGTTCTGATCAAAAAATGTATTCGTCACCACCAAGAACGTTTACCCCCACTCCAGACTTTAGAGGCCACGGCAGTAACAATCCACACGACGCTCGGAAACATTACCTGTGTTGCGGCTTACCTTAGCCCAAAGAAGCCTCTCCACCCAGAAGATCTTTACTCCGTTACAGAGGGTTACGACAAGATCCTCCTTGGAGGGGATCTTAATAGTAAACATGTTGCCTGGAATTCCCGTAAGACTAATCCAAAAGGACATATGTTGTTTGCACTGGCTGAGAATTTACATATTTCCGTCCATGGACCATGGGAACCGACAAGGATACCTTACGTCCAGACACAAGACCCTGATGTTCTAGACATCGCCATAATCAAGAACATCAACCCGAATCTCCATCTGCGGACGCTGGATGATCTTTCGTCGGACCACAGACCGGTGTTAGGACTCATAGAGAGGGCTACTTTGCAACTCCCACTGCCGACGACAAGAACTTACGACTGGCAGCAGTTCCAAGCGTACCTCAACAACAATGTGCGACCAACCCAGGTTGTTACTACCAGAGAAGCGATTGATGTGGCAGTCGCAGTACTCACAAAGAAGATTAACAATGCGAAACAACGAGCACTCACGGATCACCTGCAACCAGAAGTCAATTATGACGAGTTTCCACCACCACTGCAGGAACTTAAGGCAAGGCGCAATCGATTTCGTAAACGATGGGTCCGCTACCGGCATCCGGACGATAGACGGGAGACTCACAGTCTAACCCGAGAACTCCGGCGGAAGGTTCAGGACTGGAAGCAACACACGTGGGAACTCAAAATGGACAACTTTCTATTACGCACCAAAGATGAATGGCGAATAGTTAAAAGTCTCAGACAACAACAGCCCCCCAAAAGGGCAATTCGAGGACCCCATGGCCTCTTGTACGACTCACTTGCGCAGGCGGAGCTGTATGAGGATACATACCAACAACAGATGACTACGCCCCCCACGGAGGATGGAGATGATGCACTCCACCGTGCAGAGGAGGACACAGCGGCGGAATGGGAAGCTATTCGGGACGCCCCGACTACCGCTATGCCCCGGCTGACAACGCCGGAGGAAATTCGGAGGATTATCAAGTATAGCAAACACACCTCACCTGGAGCAGATAGAATCAGCAATACGGAGTTGAAACACCTCCCGAGAAAGCCTGTTGTGCTTCTCACCCGGATAGTGAACAGCTGCCTCAGGACTGGATACTTCCCAGAGGCATGGAAGATTGCCAGAATAGTGCCAATACCAAAACCAGGCAAGGATCTCTCCCACCCTGACAGCTACAGACCCATAAGTTTACTGCCGACGCTGGGAAAGGTACTGGAACGTGTCCTACTGAAACGCATGCTGGACATCCTTGTGGCACACAACATCATCCGGCCGGAGCAGTTTGGCTTCCAGGCGAAGCTATCGGCTGAGTTACAACTACTGCGCATCACGGAATCCATCCAAGACAATTTCAACAAGAAACGACATACTATTGGAGTCTTTCTCGATATAGAGAAGGCTTACGATAAAGTATGGCGACGCAACTTGATCGTCAAGCTCCGACGTACCACTCCCCTACCAGACTGCTATTTAAAACTTCTCGACAATTTTCTTCAGGATCGCAGATTATATGTTCGCATTGATGACAAGAATTCAACAACACGGCCTGTCCTTGAAGGACTTCCACAAGGATCGGTAATCTCTCCACTGCTGTTTAATTTATATATTAACGACCTCCCGACGGTGCCACATGTTACTGCCAGTTTCTATGCCGACGACACAGCGCTCCTGACTGCAGGCACCAGAATGGACCACCTCGTCACACGGATGCAGCGCCAACTAGATGTAGTGGACCACTGGACCCACATGAACAAAATAACGATCAACACAGAGAAAACCAATGTTATTGTCTTCACACGTCGGAGACCTATCGTCAATGAACGCCTACGGATATCGGACCAGCCACTCCCCTGGGCAACAACTGTAAAATACCTGGGAGTGCATCTGGACGCCAAACTGTTGTATAGTCATCACATTATGGAGAAGAAGACGTCTGGCCTCAAAATGCTGGGAGCTCTCCTCCCATTTCTGAAGAGCTCATACCTCAGCCAACGCACGAAACTCCAGTTATACCATGCCACAGTCGAACCATCTATTTTGTATGGATCAACCTCTTGGGGTACTACGTGTGCCACTAACTACAAGAAGTTACAGGTTGTACAAAGCAGATGCCTATGATGGATCACAGGAGCCCAATCGTGGATCCGAAATCAGGACATTCATCGAGCCTTAAGCGAATCTTACCTCTCAGACAAGGTCAAGGAGAAGGCACGAACCTTATTTCAGAAGTTGGACATGATACGTGACAGTACACCACAACTCACTTCAGTAGGTACGGTAGAACCCTTACGCAACCACAAATATAAAGTACCGAAGGCGATAGTATTTGAGCCTCCGTAAATGATATCCCTACGTACTTCTCCATAATTTAAGGACATATCGTCCTTTAGCACTTCTCCACACATGTTTTCAAATACACACCAAAAGCAGCGAGTTAAAGGACCCTTCTGTGTGCCCAAACTAAAGCTGAAAGAAGAATAAATAAATAAAGAGAAAATTTTTACCCCTTCCATTCCCTACAGAAGTAAAAATCAACGAAGTTGATCAGACTTCAGCACCACAAAAAAAAAAAAAAAAAAAAAAAAAAAAAAAAATCGCAGCTTCTGCATTGGATAAATGGGACATGCTTTCCACGGAAGAATTCTCATTGACAACATTCTCCACGCAATCAGTAGCTTCTGCTGAGGGCAAATCAAGCACGGATTCCAGGACAGAACGCTAAAAACAAAAATATGGAAGTGTATTACAACATTGCTTAGACCTATGCAGCCCATTTGTGTCCGTACGAAATAAATTCACAAAAGTCAAAACCACACACATAGCAAGGGAATTAATTAGCTACCTCAAATGGAGAAGCATCGTTGTCACTCAAAATCCTAACATGTCGTCGTGGCTGTTTATTTGGTGGCATCAAATGTGTCGGAAAGTCAAAAACTGATGGCACTGCTTCGGGTCTGAGACGTTTCTTCCACGTTCCAGGGCTCACTATGTAATCATCTTGTCGGAAAAGGTTTCCGCAAAGAAAACTGCAAGATGTAGGTTTAAAATCTTTCCGCTTCACGGAAGTAATCCACTTCTTTAGCAGCTCTGGGTGCTTTAGAGGAAACCTGTTCAAAAACACCGAATTAGCAAACGCACTAAGTCTGTATTGTTGTCGTATTGTATCGGTAGTTCTATTACCTGTGAAATGGTATGTCACTTTCCTTACTCCATCGCTTCGTACAATTGAAAGCGGAACAAGAGATCACCATTCCGATAATCCTTAATTCCTTATACACCATACAGACCGAGAGAAACTTCTTGTCAAATTCAAATATGGCGGGCAATACAGACGATAGTAATCAGCTGGTAGAGCCATCTATCGGTAGGTCCGGTAGTTGAGCATCCCTCATTTCGCTAGCTTTCGACGCCTGTTAGAAGGAGCGCCATAGTATAGTATAGTTCGCAAGCTTACGTCTAGGGGGGAGCGCGCAGTTCATGAAGTAAAGTCACCACGGCCGCATTAACCCTTTCGCTGCTACAAAGACGTGCTCCCTGCATTCCACGCTGTGCGCGATTTTGTCACTGCACTGCTCGCCTGTGCAGACACATCGTGTTCCGACTGCTTTGACACAAAAACTATTTGGCCCAAAAATTTGATTTTTACACATCTTCTTGACTGATACCTCCCCCCCATAAATGACTTAATTTTGTTTCGATGTTCAACGCAGTTATTATGCAGCATTAAATATAGTAAACCATTGCACGAAATTTTGAAGAGTTTGCAGAGGTAAAAGTCCATAGAGTAGCCGGCCGCGGTGGTCTAGCGGTTCTGGCGCTGCATTCCGGAACCGCGGGACTGCTACGGTCGCAGGTTCGAATCCTGCCTCGGGCATGGGTGTGTGTGATGTCCTTAGGTTAGTTATGTTTAAGTAGTTCTAAGTTCTAGGGGACTTATGACCTAAGATGTTGAGTCCCATAGTGCTCAGAGTCATTTGAACCATTTTTTTCCATAGAGTATACTTTCCGTATGGTCGATTTTAGTTGCCACAATGTTGAGAATGAAATGTGGACAAGATACCTAAATTTCATATTAAATTTACTGTATAACAATAGCTCATTTAAGTACCACATAGGTGTCGTATGTAATATTGAGAAATATTCCGTCTTTCGCGACTGTACAAAAGTTTTATTTACACTGAGCACGTTTGGCTTTATTTTAAAGCACTTCAATCAATCAAAAGGAAGTAGACAAAATACATTAAACAAAACTGTGGACTTACAAAAACATTAGGACTTGAATATACCGTCTATCAGTGAAGTGCTCTGAGCTATGTCAAATATAATTTTTGTGTGTGGCACACACGAACATCATTTATTTGCTAAAACACTGATCTGCCAACACAAACGTTGAATATTGTGTTACCGCAGCACAAAACTACGAAAGGTGACTTGGCAATGGAGGAGACAAAATACTGTCCACTGAAGATGCTTCAAAAGAGAGAGACGCGTCTGGTTAAATAAGTCGCTTATTACAGTTGCAGAAGAGGAATATATTTCAGTACCATTGGTAAAACTGCAACTGTGGAACAAAAACAAGAAAGAGAACATGAGTACTATTGTGTAAGTGCCATACCTTTCCTTGATTGAAGTGCTTTAAAATAAAGCCAAACGCGTCCGGTGTAAATAATATTTTTATTACAGTCGCGAAAGACGGAATATTTCTCAATATTACATGCGACACCAATGTCGTACTTAAATTAAATGAGATATTGTTATACAGTAAATTTTATATGAAATTTAGGTATCTTGTGCACATTTCATTCTCAACATTGTGGCAACTAAAATCGACCATACGGAAAGTATACGCTATGGACTTCTACCTCTGCAAACTCTTCAAAATTTCGTGCAATGGTTTACTACATTTAATGCTGCATAATAACTGCGTTGAACATCGATACAAAATTAAGTCATTTATGGGGGGAAGGTATCAGTCAAGAAGACGTGTAAAAATCAAATTTTTGGGCCAAATAGTTTTTGTGAAATCGAATGATAAGTGTGTCAAAGCAGTGGGAACACCATGTGTCTGCACAGGCGAGCAGTGCAGTGATGACAAAATCGCGCACAGCGCGGAATGCGGGGAGCATGTGTCTGCAGAAGCGAAAGGGTTAATGAAGAGACAAAGCACTAGAAATTTCAAAAAATTGCATTCAAACGAATATAATTCGTGAAGTAAGACACTTCGATATTGTTTTTAAATAATGAAAATATTAAGCACCACATAATGTTTCAACTCATAACCTTTCGCGTAGCAGCCCAACACCTTAACTGTTACGCTAACGCACCTCGTCCGACTACATAATGCCATGAGCACTATAACACGTCACGCAAAATACTGACAAACACTGTTGGTATGTTTATGAATTACTCACGCTTAGTCGAAGTACAATAGGAAATAAACAATTACCGCTGTTCTTTATTGCGAAAAAGCGGTTCGTGAGAGTGATACAAACACCTTTCCTTCCTATCGCCTGAATTAGGAGTCTTATTGGTTGTTTGATTTAATTAATTAATAGAATATGAAGCAATTGGTATAAAGAATGCTTTTTCCAAACTTTCTATAAAAGAATGTCTGCTATCAAGACATTGCTTTTGTTCTATTACTTTATTTATGACTGAACGTTTCTAAAACTGAAGACACTCGTCCATGCTCTGCACTGCAGTCGAGATGTGGCAACGTCGTTCTCTGTTCATTGGCTGACTGTGTTTTGTGACGTCAGATGCGCAGAACAAACCTAAACTCGGCCGCCAACATAAATGACGTGCACTATAGCAGCATGAAATCTGTGTGTTGCTCTTAATCTATCATTCACACGATATTGTGTGAGAAAAGAGCAAGTTGAGTTTCACATGAGCATTGCTTTCAAAATCTATGTTGATTTGTGGATAGAAGCTTTCCTGTTTGAAGGAAATTTATTGTATTGTGGCTAACAAGGGATTTTGATTTGAAAATGTTTTACTTCAAAAGTATTAATAATTAATATCTTACCTTTTGACTGTTGGCAGTCTGTTAGATTTTTGCTCCTTAATACAAAGCTCCTTTCTGAACTGTAGAGCAGGAGCTATAGTCTGTATGGAAAGTATTTTTGTTTTTGGCAGTGAAAGTGACATTTTGTACCAAACTCATTACTTACTACAAATAGCATTAGCGAGTATTTCGATTGGTGCACAAATGCAAGAATTCCTCTGATGAAGCTCCTGTTTTACTTACAATATCAACTTTTCATAACATATTTGTTGCACATCTATGTAGAATACTTTTTTGTTCTTAGCTGCAACAATCCACAAGAATGTAGGACAGGACTGAATTAAAGTATGTGAAGTGTGCTACTATTTCTTATCTGCAATTCGACAGTGTGAGAGAGATTACTAAGTGCAAAGCGGGCAGAATCATAGTCATCAAAGAGTTTCTATCCCTTGTTTCTGAATCTTTGGTTTTTACCAGTTTATTTCTTAGTTCTGTGTCAAAAATTTTTAAGATGTCCTGTTGCAATGCACTTCATATTGCTATGACCACAGACGTTTAACGTGCAGCATGTAAATAACCTTCATAGCTACTCATTCTCCAACCAGTTTGCTTTGTGTTATACCAATTGTTTCCCAGGTGTTTAGTTTTTCCAGTGCGTCTAGTTTATCCAGTCCCCCCCCCACACACACACATAGAGTAAAATGTTCCTGTTCTTGTAAACATTTTTAATTGAACAATATACTCCTTCATTCCCCCCCCCCCCATGAACCATGGACCTTGCCGTTGGTGGGGAGGCTTGCGTGCCTCAGTGATACAGATAGCCGTACCGTAGGTACAACCACAACGAAGGGGTATCTGTTGAGAGGCCAGACAAACGTGTGGTTCCTGAAGAGGGGCAGCAGCCTTTTCAGTAGTTGCAAGGGCAACAGTCTGGATGATTGACTGATCTGGCCTTGTAACAAAAACCAAAATGGCCTTGCTGTGCTGGTACTGTGAACGGCTGAAAGCAAGGGGAAACTACGGCCGTAATTTTTCCCGAGGGCATGCAGCTTTACTGTATGATTAAATGATGATGGCGTCCTCTTGGGTAAAATATTCCGGAGGTAAAATAGTCCCCCATTCGGATCTCCGGGCGGGGACTACTCAAGAGGATGTCGTTATCAGGAGAAAGAAAACTGGCGTTCTACGGATCGGAGCGTGGAATGTCAGATCCCTTAATCGGGCAGGTAGGTTAGAAAATTTAAAAAGAGAAATGGATAGGTTAAAGTTAGATATAGTGGGAATTAGTGAAGTTCGGTGGCAGGAGGAACAAGACTTCTGGTCAGGTGACTACAGGGTTATCAACACAAAGTCAAATAGGGGTAATGCAGGAGTAGGTTTAATAATGAATAGGAAAATAGGAATGCGGGTAAGCTACTACAAACAGCATAGTGAACGCATTATTGTGGCCAAGATAGATACGAAGCCCACGCCTACTACAGTAGTACAAGTTTATATGCCAACTAGCTCTGCAGATGACGAAGAAATTGAAGAAATGTATGATGAAATAAAAGAAATTATTCAGATAGTGAAGGGAGACGAAAATTTAATAGTCATGGGTGACTGGAATTCGAGTGTAGGAAAAGGGAGAGAAGGAAACGTAGTAGGTGAATATGGATTGGGGCTAAGAAATGAAAGAGGAAGCCGCCTGGCAGAATTTTGCACAGAGCACAACTTAATCATAGCTAACACTTGGTTTAAGAATCATGATAGAAGGTTGTATACATGGAAGAACCCTGGAGATACTAAAAGGTATCAGATAGATTATATAATGGTAAGACAGAGATTTAGGAACCAGGTTTTAAATTGTAAGACATTTCCAGGGGCAGATGTGGACTCTGACCACAATCTATTGGTTATGACCTGTAGATTAAAACTGAAGAAACTGCAAAAAGGTGGGAATTTAAGGAGATGGGACCTGGATAAACTGAAAGAACCAGAGGTTGTACAGAGTTTCAGGGAGAGCATAATGGAACAATTGACAGGAATGGGGGAAAGAAATACAGTAGAAGAGGAATGGGTAGCTTTGAGGGATGAAGTAGTGAAGGCAGCAGAGGATCAAGTAGGTAAAAAGACGAGGGCTATTAGAAATCCTTGGGTAACAGAAGAAATATTGAATTTAATTGATGAAAGGAGAAAATATAAAAATGCAGTAAATGAAGCAGGCAAAAAGGAATACAAACGTCTCAAAAATGAGATCGACAGGAAGTGCAAAATGGCTAAGCAGGGATGGCTAGAGGATAAATGTAAGGATGTAGAGGCTTGTCTCACTAGGGGTAAGATAGATACTGCCTACAGGAAAATTAAAGAGACCTTTGTAGATAAGAGAACCACTTGTATGAACATCAAGAACTCAGATGGAAACCCAGTTCTAAGCAAAGAAGGGAAAGCAGAAAGGTGGAAGGAGTATATAGAGGGTCTATACAAGGGCGATGTACTTGAGGACAATATTATGGAAATGGAAGAGGATGTAAATGAAGATGAAATGGGAGATACGATACTGCGTGAAGAGTTTGACAGAGCACTGAAAGACCTGAGTCGAAACAAGGCCCCCGGAGTAGACAACATTCCATTGGAACTACTGACGGCCTCGGGAGAGCCAGTCCTGACAAAACTCTACCATATGGTGAGCAAGATGTATGAAACAGGTGAAATACCCTCAGACTTCAAGAAGAATATAATAATTCCAATCCCAAAGAAAGCAGGTGTTGACAGATGTGAGAATTACCGAACAATCAGTTTAATAAGCCACAGCTGCAAAATACTAACACGAATTCTTTACAGACGAATGGAAAAAATAGTAGAAGCTGACCTCGGGGAAGATCAGTTTGGATTCCGTAGAAATACTGGAACACGTGAGGCAATACTGACCTTACGACTTATCTTAGGAGAAAGATTAAGGAAAGGCAAACCTACGTTTCTAGCATTTGTAGACTTAGAGAAAGCTTTTGACAATGTTGACTGGAATACTCTCTTTCAAATTCTAAAGGTGGCAGGGGTAAAATACAGGGAGCGAAAGGCTATTTACAATTTGTACAGAAACCAGATGGCAGTTATAAGAGTCGAGGGGCATAAAAGGGAAGCAGTGGTTGGGAAGGGAGTAAGACAGGGTTGTAGCCCCTCCCCGATGTTATTCAATCTGTATATTGAGCAAGCAGTAAAGGAAACAAAAGAAAAATTCGGAGTAGGTATTAAAATCCATGGAGAAGAAATAAAAACTTTGAGGTTCGCCGATGACATTGTAATTCTGTCAGAGACAGCAAAGGACTTGGTAGAGCAGTTGAACGGAATGGATGGTGTCTTGAAGGGAGGATATAAGATGAACATCAACAAAAGCAAAACGAGGATAATGGAATGTAGTCTAATTAAGTCGGGTGATGTTGAGGGTATTAGATTAGGAAATGAGACACTTAAAGTAGTAAAGGAGTTTTGCTATTTGGGGAGCAAAATAACTGATGATGGTCGAAGTAGAGAGGATATAAAATGTAGACTGGCAATGGCAAGGAAAGCGTTTCTGAAGAAGAAAAATTTGTTAACATCGAGTATAGATTTAAGCGTCAGGAAGTCATTTCTGAAAGTATTTGTATGGAGTGTAGCCATGTATGGAAGTGAAACATGGACGGTAAATAGTTTGGACAAGAAGAGAATAGAAGCTTTCGAAATGTGGTGCTACAGAAGAATGCTGAAGATTAGATGGGTAGATCACGTAACTAATGAGGAAGTATTGAATAGGATTGGGGAGAAGAGAAGTTTGTGGCACAACTTGACCAGAAGAAGGGATCGGTTGGTGGGACATGTTCTGAGGCATCAAGGGATCACCAATTTAGTATTGGAGGGCAGCGTGGAGGATAAAAATCGTAGGGGGAGACCAAGAGATGAATACACTAAGCAGATTCAGAAGGATGTAGGTTGCAGTAGGTACTGGGAGATGAAGAAGCTTGCACAGGATAGAGTAGCATGGAGAGCTGCATCAAACCAGTCTCGGGACTGAAGACCACAACAACAACAACTCCTTCATTTTGTTAGTGCAGATGGCTGTTGGATATCTTTCTGATCAGTTCTGTTGTATGTTAGAACTTACTAGCCTTTCCCATTTCCCCCTCCCTCTCCCAAGATATCTCTCTCTCTGACGTGGATTCCGTTTTCTCAACCAAAATTTTGAGAAATCTTTCTTTGCAAATTGTGTAAAAGACCTGAATAATTGTTTGTGTTGGATTTGTTGGACACAGTGCAAACTCGCTTTCTGTGTCAAACTTCGTGTATTGTTCTACACAGTGAGCCAGACAGTTTACTTCAGCCAGGAGCTGTTGACAGATGCTGTGAGAAGCTGCTCCATAGAACGCTGAGCTGACGTGTGTTAGCGGTTTTTTTGTGTGTGGGCTACAGTAGATTGTCGGGACTGTTGCGAAGTTTTGAGTAAAATGGTAGACAAAAGTATTGATATTAACCTTAAGCAGAATGCACTGATACTGAAAATATAATACAGTTTAGTTTGAAATAGTTGGAGATTAAAGTAGGACCAAATTTCACAGTGTGTTATAGTGTACGAGTTATTGAGCTTTAAAGAAGTTTTCTTATGGTGGTGATAAGCAATTACTTTTAGCTGCGTACCGAGCATGCCACGTCTCCACGTAGTAGCCTCTGGAAGAAGACTCTGCTGCCAGTGTAGTGCAGGTTGTAGCACTGGGCAGCTTGTCAGAGAACACACGGAGGCAGACAAGAGTGTGGACACGTAATCACTGCCGTGTTTCAGCAGTGGGGGAAGGACGCTGCGCAGATGTAGTGAGAAGAAGTGTAAAGTGGACACTGTTTTCGTCGGATGTTTCACCAAATTATTAAAAAAAAACGTAAAACGATGTTTTACATCAGTTGCCTGGGCGTATCCTTGCTAGGGAGGTGTAATTGCTTCACAAGTTTCCCTAAAAGTTTAGTAATTATGATTGCTGGCATTACAGAAGTAGACTTCGAGCATTCAAATTACCTAAATGTCGCCATAAATCTTTGTTACTCCTAATTTCTCGTCGACTGAGACTGACTCTCTGATTTATCTCGTCTCAACATAGTAACTTGTTGTACCGGTACGGTGCAGGATTCGCCAGAGAAGAAACTTCTGGGTGCATGATTCTAACTGTCAATAAGTTAACATGTGGCCAGTCGGTCGTTTTTTCAACCATGTCGTCTTTTTTATCTGTCATCCACTGCTTACAAGCTGTAGCTAATATAACTGCAACACACACGAATCCTTTTCGGTGTTCGACAGCTTAGGCTGTAAGACCAGGGTGTCAACTGACGATTTTTGTCAGTATTATTTATGATGTGAGGTCACTTTAATATATTGAAGGTTTGACAAGCTATTATTATCAATAAATATTGAGCATGCACAGGCCTCCAACAGTTGGCGATACTATGCCGTCTGCATCTAGTTTTAAAAAAACTTGCACCATCAAGGTAAGAGTGTACGATAGTAAGCTCCAAAGTATACCTGAAATTTCAATTAGAACATGACTAAACAACGTACAACAACGAATTGACGAAGTTCATAAGCAGCTACGAATGAGTTTCCTTAATTTATTTATAACAACAGAATATGATGAGTGGCGAAAGAAAATAAACAAGAGAATGAAAATGATTTGGGGCTGCTGACCTGTAAAGTAAAGGGGCTTCCAAATCTGAGCTTCCGACCTGTCCGAAACAGAGGGTTTGTGAACAGTGCAAATAGGAGGTTGACTTTTAGCAACGAGATGTCGCGATGTTCTTTAAATGCGGGAACGGGGGGGAAAAAAAAAAACATTGGGTCAGGGACCAGGCTGGGGTGGTGGACGTAAGAGGCGTGTTGGACGTTGGTTGATTGTGAAATCAGAAAGATGGATTACATAAATGTGCCGCACATCGAACGAGTAAGTTCTTTCCTGCATCCGAGGAAATATGAAGCACTTTATATATATATATATATATATATATATATATATATATATATATATATATATATATATATATTTTAATTTTTCGTCAGGTTAGCGCGAACGCCATACCGACTTAAAAATGCACCAGAAAGTCGCGCTTTTGTTGTATTTATTTATTTATTAACTTTACATCAGTACAATGTAACACCTTTACAATTATACATGAACAGGAGTATAATGGTCAGTGCAGCTTAATCTTAGACTAAACCGAAAACCTTTTAAAAAATAGAAAGTAATAAACAAATTCATTTTCTTTATAGTAAACAAACCGTTAAACGAAACACAATGATCTGTAGACAAAGAGGTTCAGACATCCGTAGTCCGAACGTTCGAAAAATTAAAGAGTTTACTCATTTGTATAGTCAAGGGATGCAGCTACCCTTTTTTTTTTCTTTATTGTGATTTTAACACCTTATACGAAGGCGGGCTGTCAGCAGCACAATACGCTGCTCTTCAGCCTTGAGTTTGGCAACAAGTAGTACAGAAAGGTGGCACAGAGTAGACAGTAATAACGGTGGGCAAAAAATGTAGACACTAAAAATCGAAAAAACATGGAGCCGGCCACGCTGGACGAGAAACATCACTAACACTGGGCGACACAGTGCACATAACACGGATGATGGCGACGGCGAACAACACTACAAACGCAGGCACACACACGAAACACTGACGGCGATGATGCAGCTACCCTTTTTTTTTTTCCTTTATTGGATTTCAATTCCCCATCGGGGCGGGCTGGCAGCAGCATAGGCGCTGCTCTTCAGCCGAAAGACATAGAACAAAACAATAGAAGACATTTAAAAACAGCAAAGGAGAGAATAAGGTGAACATAGATATAAAAAAGGGGAACATCATGGGAGGCAATAGACAAAAAAACGGGGTGACTGTAAAATGGAGATAAAAAAACTGTTTAAAAGTAGCACACATAAAAAGCCACACACTGCGACGGTTAAAAGAACACAAGGCACAGTAAGACTGGAGCATAAAGGTAGCGACGGACGGCATAGCACATAACGTAACACTGGCGGCGAACCTCAAGGCAGGACACAATTAAAACACACCTCTTGACGCACACGAGAAACAGCACTAAACAACACTGATGTGGCACACTGATGAAGAGCAACACAGAGGAGCTGCCAGGCGCTAGGAGATGAGGGAGACCTGGAGAAGGGAGGGAGGGGATGAGATGGGGGAGGTGAGCAGGGGGCGCGCGGAAGAGGGCCAGGTAGGGAGGGATGTGGGAAGGAGAGAGGCAAGTATGGGGTGCAGGGTCTCAGGGGAGGTGGGGACGGAGGAAAATCCGCTCTGGGAGAAGGAGGAAAGAGGAAAAGGGGGCCCTGGGGAGGGGGGGGGGAACAAGACCAGGTTATAGTTGGAGGGAAGGGTAGATGTCACGGCGAAGTTCGTCATCCGGGAGGGGGAGGCGTTGGAAATTGCCCTGATGTAGGAGATGGAGGGTGTGGCAAGCCTGCGAACAATGTAAAGGATGCGGAGATGTTGGAGGAACAGGAGGAGGTGGGCAGCTACTCTTTTTTTTTACTTTATTGTTATTTTAAAACCTGGACAAATCAGGTAGGCTGGCAGCGGCACATTACGCCGCTCTTCAGCCATGGCGTGTTTCAAGAGTATAAAAACGGAGAATGATAATTAACAAAGTGATGGGCAAAAGAGAGAGGTTACAGTGACACAAAAAACACGGAGTCGTTCACACGTGACGTCAACAACACTGAAAACACGTTGGCACGGCGCACAGAACACTGACGAATCCGACGGCACAAGTGAACGAAGTAGTGGGACGGCGGACACCAAAAACACTAAACGACGTCACACACACGAGACACAGAAGGCGATGATCTCCGGTGCGCGAATGTTCACTATGCGTGTGTGAGTCCGGGGACCTGCCAAGAGAGGAGGAGGAGGAAGGGGAGTGGGAAAGCGAGAGGGGAGAGCAGAGATGCCACGGGCAGGGGAGATAGGGGGGAGGGAGGAAGGGGGAGAGGAAGCCCGGGGGAAGAGGGGGGAGGGAGGGGATGGGGACAAGGGAAAAGAAGGGAAGAGAAGGGAGGGAGGGTGCCGAAAGGATAGGACACAGGAGGTGGGGGGGAGGATCAAAGTTGATAGGAGGGGTAGATGGAGGGGACGAGGACATCATCAGGGAGGGGGAGCTGGCGGAAGCCACCTTGGGAGAGGGTAAGGAGGGTTGAGAGATGGAGTCCAGGTGGGACGTGGGAATACAGGCGCGGCAGCGGGCGGGGGTGGGAGAGGATCGGGGAGACGAGTGGGTGAGGAGAGTCGAGTTTACGGGAGGTGTACAGGATCCGTATCCTTTCAAGGAAGAGGAGGAGGTGGGGGAAGGGGATGAGATCATACAGGATCCGCGTGGGGGAGGGGAGACGAATGCGATAGGCGAGGCGGAGAGCATGGCGTTCAAGGATTTGGAGGGATTTATAAAAGGGAGGGGGGGCGGAGATCCAAGCTGGATGGGCATAACAAAGGATAGGGCGGATGAGGGATTTATAGGTGTGGAGTATGGTGGAGGGGTCCAGACCCCACTTACGGCCGGATAGGAGCTTGAGGAGACTGAGTCGGGAGCGTGCCTTGGCTTGGATTGTCCGGAGGTGGGGAGTCCAGGAGAGGCGACGGTCGAGGGTGACGCCAAGGTACTTAAGGGTGGGAGTGAGGGCGATAGGACGGCCATAGATGGTGATGTAGAAATCAAGGAGGCGGAAGGAAGGGGTGGTTTTGCCTACAATGATCGCCTGGGTTTTGGAGGGATTGACCTTGAGCAACCACTGGTTGCACCAAGCGGTGAACCGGTCAAGATGGGATTGGAGAAGGTGTTGGGAGCGCTGTAGGGTGGGGGCAAGGGCAAGGAAGGCGGTGACATCGGCAAACTGGAGAAGGTGGACGGGGGCGGACAGCGGCGGCATGTCCGCCGTGTACAAAAGGTACAGAATGGGGGAGAGGACGGAGCCTTGGGGCACACCGGCAGAGGGGAAAAAGGTGTAGGAATCTGTGTTATGGATGGTGACATAGGAAGGACGGCGGGAGAGAAAGGAACCGATCAGACAGACGTAGTTAATGGGAAGGGCGAAGGTTTGGAGCTTGAAGAGGAGACCGGAATGCCAAACGCGGTCATAGGCACGTTCGAGGTCCAGGGAAAGGAAGATTCCGGAGCGACGGGAATTAAGCTGTTCGGAAAGGAGATGAGTGAGGTGAAGGAGAAGGTCGTCGGAAGAGAAGGACGGCCGAAAGCCACACTGGGTAACGGGAAGGAGGCGGTGCTGGCGGAGATGCTGGTGGATGCGGAGGGTGAGGATAGATTCCAGGACCTTGCTGAAGACCGAGGTAAGGCTGATGGGACGGTAGGAGGAGACGGCGGACGGCGGTTTTCCAGGTTTAAGGAACATGAGGATATGGGAGGTTTTCCACAGGTCGGGGTATTAACCGGTGGACAGGACTACATTGTAGAGCCTGGCCAGGGTGGAGAGGAAAGAGACAGGAGCTTCACGAAGGTGACGGTAGGTGACACGATCGTGACCAGGAGCGGTGTTGCGTTTTGTGCGGAGTGTAGCAATGAGATCCTGTGTAGTGACAGGGGCATTGAGTTCCGTGTGTGCAATGTTGTCCAAGTACTGGAAACCAGGAGCGAGGGGAGGGACAGAGGTGTCAGTTCGATCGCGGATATCCGGGAAGAGGGAGTAATCGAACTGGGGATCATCGGGGATGGAAAATACATCGGAGAGGTAGGAGGCAAAGTGATTGGCCTTACTAAGGGAGTCAGGGAAAGGGTGATCATCATGGAGAAGAGGATAGTAGGGGGAGGGTTTAGTTCCGGTAAGGCGACGGAAGGCCGACCAGAACTTGGACGAGTTGAATGGTAGGGAAGCATTTAAATGGGTGCATGTCTGTCGCCAGTCCCGGCGTTTCTTAGCCGCGAGCAAATTACAAATGTGGCGCTGGAGTTGCCGGTGTCGTCGTAGTGTGTCCGGGTCATGCGTGCGGAGGAAGGCACGGTAGAGACGATGGGATTCTCGGAGGAGGAGGACGGCCTGTGGGGGTAAGGTAGGACGGTGGGGGTGGATGGCGACAGTAGGGACGTGGGCCTCCACGGCCTCAGACAAGGTCTGCTGGAGAAAGGAGGCGGCATGGGTGACATCGTCAGGGTGGTGGTAGGTGAAGGGGTGGCTATCGACCTGGGTGGAAAGGGTATCCCGGTAGGCATTCCAGTCGGCACGGGAATAGTCGTGGACATACTTAGGGGGAGGGTCATTACGAGGGTCGGGGCGGGGGCAACGACCGTCTGAAACGGTGAGGAGGACAGGGAGATGGTCGCTACCAATAGGCTCCAGGACATCCACCGTTATGCGGCCAAGGAGGTTGGGGGAGGAGAGGATAACATCAGGAGTGGAGTTGGATTCGGGACGGGTGTGCTGGGGGATGGGGACGAGGTCGCCTTGAAGGGTGGAGAGGAACCAATGCCACCGCCGTAACTGGGCAGCGGAACGACTATGGAAGTTGAGGTCGGCGGCGATCACGTAGGAGGAGAAGGTACGATCGACATGGGAGAGGAAGTCGAAGGGAATAGGGGCGTTGGGGCGGACACAGATGGTGGCGCAGGTAACGGTAAGGCCGGGGAAGAAGACACTAAGGATCAGGTGTTCGGTGGGGTCGGGAAGGAGAGGTTGGAGCCGAACGGGGATCTGGCGGTGGTGACCAATGGCAACTCCGCCACGCGCAATTGGGAGGGGATTATCGGAGCGGTGGAGGAGATAGGGCGCAGTGTGGATGGTGTGGTGGGGCTGGAGGAAGGTTTCATTAAGGAGGAAGGCATCCACGCGGTGGGTGGCAAGGGCGTGCAGGAAGAGGTTCTTGTTGGCGGGTAGGGAGCGGATGTTGTTGAAAAGGATACGTTGCTGTCGCGCCATGATAGGGATTTAGACGAGGGTGTCAAGGCGGGAGAAGGTGAAATGGGCATGGTTGTTGGAGTAGGTGGCGTACATCTTGAGTTGGAATATGGAACGGGCGGCAAGGGAGATCTGCTGGAGGGTGTGGGGGCGCTGAAAGGGATGAACATTCTGGAGGACGATGGTAAGGAACCTGATGATGTCCTCAGCGGTGGGGGGGGGACGAAGGGAATTGCCAGGAGGGGTGGGGGCGTCCAGGGGACGGACAGGGACGGTGAGTTCAGGAGTGGTCGGAGGGGGTCGGGCTTTACACTTTTGGGAGTAGGTGGGATGGGGGAGATTGCAGGTATTGCAGGAAGGAGGGGATTGGAGGTTAGGGCACTGCCTGAGGAAGTGCGCTTGCCGACAATGCGGGCAGGTGGGGGCCTCGCGGCACTCAGTTGTGGGGTGCGCGTTATAGCGCAGACACCTCTGGCAGCGCAGGGATTGAGGAGGGGAACGGGAGGGGTCAACCTTATAGCGCTGGTTAAAAAGGAGGGCACCCTCCTTCAGGAGACGGTCTATGGAGGGAGCGTGCTCAGAAAAAACCCGCATAAGGCGGGTTGGGCCGGCAGCATTATGGATGTGGCGAACCGCACGCACCTCCAGATGGGGATGGGCCTGAAGCTCCGCCAACACCTCCTCCTCCGTGATCACTGGACTGATCCGAGTGATCATGGTGGTGAGAGTCGGCGGGCGACGCGGAGGTTGGGGTTGGCGGGAGGGAGGTGGCGAGGGAGCAGGGGTGAGAGAGGCATGAGGGCCAAAACGGGTGACAGGGATGCGGGAAAGGAGGTATGTATGGAGGGTAGGGCTGGGGGAGGAGATGAGGACCGAATCACGGCGAGGAGTGAGGAGGGAGATGGGGGCACCAGGACAATTCTGGCGAAGGAAGAGGGTGAGGTTCCGGGCTTCAAGGAGGGATGGATCCGGATGGGAGAGGAGGTAGCGGTAGGAGGAGGGGGTAGAAGAGGAGGAAGAGGGGGCAGGGATGGGCGGAGAGACATCCATGGCATCAGGGGTGGGGGAAGGGGGACGAGGCGGAGCCTTTTTGGGAGCAGAGGAGGCAGGGGTGCCACTGGGGCGCTTGACGGCGGCGGAGGAAGTGTGGGGGATGGGAACAACGGGAATGTGGCGGGGAGTGGCAGGTCCCGGGGCGGGAGTCGGCGCCGGAGATGGTGACGGTGACGGTGAAGGCGACGGCGACGATGACGATGACGGTGGCAGAGGCGGCGGTGATGGCGAAGGCGACGGAGAGAGCTGGGCGTGGACAGTGGCCCGACGGGCCACCACCCGAGCCGGAGCTGCAGTGACAGGCTGGGGGAGTGGGGGGAAAGGATCAGAACGAGAGGAGCGAGAGGAAGAAGCGGGAGAAGGGGCGACAAAGAGAGAGGGTGAAGAGAGAGTGAGGAGAGGTGGGATGGAAGGAGGGGGGTGGGATTGGGCACACCAAGTTATAGTGGTGGAGGCGGCGGAAGGGGATGTATAGACGATGGCGGTGGTGGTAGTAGTGACGGTTGTGGTGGGGGCGGACATGACGACAGGAAGAAAAAACGCACAGCACGAAAAGGAAAAGACACAAACTGTGAAACGGCGAAGACGCAGACGGACGAAGACCAGGGGCTGACGGCGGCGACGGCGGCGGCGAGCAACGGCTGGCGGCGACGGCGGCGGCGGCGGCGGCGACGGCGGCGGCGGCGGCGGCGAGCACCGGCTGGCGGCGACGGCGGCGGCGAGCACCGGCTGGCGACGATGGCGGCGGCGGCGGCGGCGGCGGCGAGCACCGGCTGGCGGCGACGACGGCGGCGGCGGCGGCGACGGCGAGCACCAGCGACGGCGGCGGCGAACAGACGGACGGACAGCAGGCGGCGGCGGCGGCGGTGAACAGACGGACTGACGGACAGCAGGCGAGATGGACAGCGAGCAGGCAGGCGGACGGACGGACGGACGGACGGACGAACGAACACCTACAACAGTAAGCGGCGGGCAGACAGCAGACAGACGGACACAATTTTCGAAAGCGGAGATTCCAACCAGAGAGTAGCCCAGGCTTTCGAATCTGGCGCCTTCGAATGAGGGGATCCAACCCTCTGATGCAGCTACCCTTTTTTTTTTTTTTTTTTTCTTTCATTTATTGAATTTCAATTCCCCCCGAAGGGGGCGGGCTGGCAGCAGCTTAGTATGCCGCTCTTCAGCCGACAGATTTTGTGACAAATATCAAGAGAACAAATAATAAAAAACAGGCGATAAAATCGGAGACTTAGAGAGTAACAAGGCGAAAAGAAATCGTGGAACTTAAAACAACAACAGAGGGATGATGATGCTAATAAAAATATATACGAAGCAGACAGGGAAAAAAAATAGACAATTAAAAAAACACGGCGAGAGTCGGGATTCTGTTCGCAAAGGACATTAAATTCACACCTAGCGACAGCATGGTTTCTGTTAGCAACACGAGAAAGACAAACAACACTGAATAGTCACTGGAACACTGCACTAAAAAGTTGGCAAATGTGACACCACAGTCGAGAGCAGGTGGGGGGAAACTGGACAGAAGATGGGAAAACAAAAAAAGGGGGGAAAGGAGAGAAAAAGCGAAGGGGGGAACCGGGAAAGGAGCTGATGGAGGATGGGGACCCATAAGAGGGGTGGGGGGCAGACGCGACAGGGAGTGGGGTAGGCAGAGGAGGGGGAATACAAAAGGACTGGGAGGTAGGGAGAGGTTTAGTGGGGAGAAAACAGGATGGAAGGGGGGGGAAGAGGGAGCCCAGGGAAAGGACAGAGGAAATGAGGGGGAGTGAGGATCAGAGTTGACAGGAAGGATAAATGGAGGGAGAGAGGGCATCATCCGGGAGGGGGAGTTGACGGAAGCCACCTTGGGAAAGGAGATGGAGGGTGTAGAGATGGAGGGTAGGGGGGACACAACGGTGAAGACGTGGCAGGGGGCGGGGATGGGAGAGGAGAGGAGCAACCAGGGGGTGAGGGGGTTCAAGACGGCGGGAGGTGTAGAGGATGCGGATATGTTCGAGGAATAGGAGCAGATGGGGGAAAGGAATGAGATCATAGAGGATCCGCGTGGGGGATGGGAGGCGGATACGGAAGGCGAGGCGGAGTGCATGACGCTCAAGGATCTGGAGGGACTGATAGAATTTGGGGGGGGCAGATATCCAGGCGGGACTGGCATAACAGAGGATGGGACGGATTAAGGATTTGTAGGTGTGGAGGAGGGTAGAGGGGTGCAACCCCCATGTCCGGCCAGAGAGGAGTTTGAGGAGTCGGAGGCGGTTGTGGGCTTTGGATTGGATGGAGCGGAGATGAGGTATCCAGGTGAGGTGACGGTCAATGGTGAGGCCAAGGTAGGTGAGGGTGGGGATAGGCGGACAGGACGTGCACAGACAGTAATGGAGAAATGCAGGAGCCGGAAGGAGCGAGTGGTATGACCTACGATGATTGCCTGGGTCTTGGGAGGATTGAGCTTCAGGAGCCATTGGTTACACCATGCAGCAAAAAGGTCAAGGTGATTCTGGAGAAGGCGTTGGGACCGTTGGAGGGTAGGAGCGAGGGCGAGGAATGCGGTGTCATCAGCATATTGCAAGAGGTGTACTGGAGGGGGGGGGGGGGGGTTGGGGCATATCTGCCGTGTACAGGAGGTAGAGGAGAGGGGAGAGGACAGAGCCCTGGGGCACACCGGCAGAGGGGTAGAAGGTGTGGGAAGTGGCATGATGGATGGTAACATAGGAGGGGCGGTGGGAGAGGAAGGAGGCCACCAGACGTATGTAGTTGATAGGAAGGGCGTAGGTTTGGAGTTTAAACAGGAGACCGGGATGCCAGACATGGTCGTAGGCCTTTTCGAGGTCAAGTGAGACAAAAATGGCGGAGCGACGGGAGTTAAGCTGGAGGGAGAGGAGATGAGTGAGGCGGAGGAGTTGGTCATCAGCAGAGAAGGAAGGTCGAAAGCCACATTGGGTGTTTGGGAGGAGGTGGTTTTGGTGGAGGTGGAGATGGATGCGCCGGGAAAGGATGGATTCCAAGAGCTTGCTGAACACCGATGTGAGACAGATAGGACGATAGGAAGAGGCATCAGATGGAGGCTTATTGGGTTTGGAGAACATCAGGATACGGGAGGTTTTCCACAGGTCAGGATAGAAGCCAGTGGCAAGGATGACATTGTAGAGGGTGGCAAGGAGGGAAAGGAAGGAGGGAGGGCAGTGTTTGAGGTGGCGGTAGGTAACGCAGTCGTGGCCGGGAGCAGTGTTGCGTTTAGTGCCGAGTGTGAGGCTGATGTCCTGTGTAGTGATGGGAGTGTTAAGTGCAGAAGGGGGGTGTGGCCCAAGTACTGGAAGCTAGGGGAAAGGGGAGGAACAGAGGTATTCGTACGGTCCATGACATCAGGGAAGAGGGAATAATCAAAGTGGGGATCATCTGGGATGGAAAAAACATCAGAGAGGTGGGAGGCAAAGTGGTTGGCCTTACTGAGGTTGTCAGGAAAGGGACGGTCATTAAGGAGGAGAGGGTACTAGGGGGTGGGGCGGTTCCCAGTAAGGCGGTGGAAAGCAGACCAATACTTGGAAGAGTTGATGGGGAGCGTGGTGTTGAGTTGTGTACATGTCTGGCGCCAGGCTCGGCGTTTCTTCGCAACAAGCAGGTTGCGGATGTGTCGCAGTAATTGCCGGTGGCGGGTAAGTGTATCCTGGGCACGAGTGTGGAGAAAAGAGCGGTAGAGGCGGCGGGACTCGCGAAGGAGAAGGACGGCCTGTGGAGGCAGGGCGGGGCGGTGAGGGTGGATTGCTTTGGTGGGGATATGGGTGGCGACGGCGTCAGACAAGGTCTGGTGCAGGAAGGCAGCAGTGCGAGCGATGTCATCAGGAGACTGGAGGGTAAGGTCGTGGCCGTCAACCTGGGTGTGAATGGAATCCCGGTAGGCATCCCAGTTGGCACGGGAGTAATCATGGACAAGTTTAGGAGGGACGGCAGGGCGAGGAGCGTGGCAGGGATGGCGACCGTTAGAGATAGTGAGGAGGACAGGAGCATGGTCACTGCCAATGAGGTCAAGGACATCCGCGGTGATGCGCCCAAGGAGGTTTGGAGAGGCAAGGACCACATCAGGAGTGGTGTTGGATTCGGGCCTGGTGTGCTGAGGCAGGGGAATCAGGTCTCCCTGGAGAGTGGTGAGAAACTGATGCCACCGCCGGAGGTCGGCAGGATCACGGCTGTGGATATTGAGGTCGGCGGCAATCACGTAGGTGGAGAAGGTGCGGTCAATGTGGGCCAGGAAATCGTACGGGATGGGGGTGCGAGGGCGGACATAAATGGTGGCACAGGTGATGGTAAGGGTGGGGAAGAAGAGGCTGAGGGTGAGATGCTCGGCAGGATTGTTAAGGAGAGGTTGGGGCCGGACAGGGAGGTGCTTGAGGTGGCCTATAGCAACTCCGCCACGCGCGAGAGGGTACGGGTTATCGGTGCGGTGTGGAGTGTAAGGAGCCGTGGAGATGGAGATACGGGGTTGAAGGAAGGTTTCATTTAGGATGAAGGCATCCACGCGGTGCTGACGGAGGGTGTGGAGGAAGAGGAGTTTGTGGGTGGGCAGGGAGCGAATGTTGTGGTACAGGATACGGTACGGTTGTTGTACCATGGGAGTGGAGAGTTAGACAAGGGTGGTGAGGGGGGTGAAGGTGAAGTGGGCCTGGTTGTGGGAGTATGTGGCATAGGTGGTAAGATGGAAGATGGAACGGGCAGCGAGGGCGATTTGGGAAAGAGTGTGTGAGCGCTAGAAGGGGTGGATGTTTTGGAGCACAATGGTGGTGAAACGGATGATGTCCTCAGCAGTAGGGGGGGGGGGGGCGGAGCGAGTAGTTGGGGTGGATGGGGTCATCAACAGGACGGACAGGCACGGTGAGCTCAGGGGTTACTGGTGGAGGTTTCGCTTTACACTTCGAGGAGTAGGTAGGATGTGGTTCGTTGCAAGTGTTGCAGGAGGGGGGGAGAGGTGAGGTTGGGGCAATGCTTGAGGAAGTGTGAAGCTTTGCAGTGGGGACAAGTAGGGGGGTTCTTGCAGGCAGAGGTAATGTGGTCGTTGTAGGTGAGACAGCGTTGGCAGCGGTAGGATTGGACTGGGGAACGGGAGGGGTCCACCTTATGGCACTGATTGTAGATGAGGGCTCCCTCGGTGAGGAGGCGGTCAATGGAGGAGGAGGATTCGCTGAATATCCGCATGAGAAAAGTCGGCCCGGCATCACTGAAGATGCGACGGGCCGAGCGGATTTCAATGTCGGGCCGGGAGTTGAGTTCTGCCAACACCTCAGCCTCCGTGATCACGGGGCTAAGCTTCGTGATCACAGCGGTGAAGGTTGGCAGACGCCGGGGAGGTTGAGGCTGACGGGGAGAGGACGGGGTGTGGTAGGGGGTGAGGGTAGCACGTTGGCCAAATTGGGTACGGGGGATGCGGGAGAGGAGATCGGTGTGGAGGGAAGCACTCGGGGATTTTATGAGGACCGAGTCCTTGCGAGGAATCAGTTGGGAGATGGGAGCATTGGGGTAGTATTTCCGGATGGCGAGGGTGAGGGAGCGGGCATCAAGGAATTGAGGGTCAGGATTGGAGAGGGCAAAGGTGTGGGTGGCAGGCGTGGCGGGGGCGGGGGTCGGAGCCGCGTCCATGGGGGTGGGTGGGTCACGGGGGTTGGGGGTTTTTTTGGAGGAGACTGCGGGGGAAGGGTCAACTTTCGGGCGCTTTGAAGGTTTCGTGGGCACGACCGGGTGGAGAGGGGGCAGGGGTACGTGTTGCAGGGGGAGATGGCGGGGGGCAGGACCACCCTGAACAGCGGATGACGCAGATGGAGGGGGCGTGGGCGTCACTGAGACTGTGGAAACGTCGAGCAGAGATCCGTGCTGGCTTGGAGCCTGTCGGAGGTGGTGCGGGGAGCGGCGGAAAGTGAGTAGCTGTCGATGGGGCGACAGTGATAGGGGAGGAGGAGGTGGGGGCGGTTACAGCCGAAAGTGGCGCAGGGGTGGGGTGGACAGGGAGACAAGGAAGGACGGGAAGTGGGGTGGAGGAGGAGCTCCACGTGATGGTGGTTGGAGCAGCGGAGGGAGAGGTGAAAATGATAGTGGTGGTGGTGGTGGGTTGGGACATGGTGGCGGCGCGCGAGAAGGGCGGCGGCGGCGGCGACCAGACGGCGACGGCGGCGACCGGCAGGCGGCGGCGGCGGCGGCGACGCGCGGCGGCGGCGAGCACCGGCAGGCGGCAGGCGACGGCGGCGAGCACCGGCAGGCGGCAGGCGGCGACCAGGCGGCGGCGGCGAGCCCCGGCAGGCGGCGACGGCGGCGGTGAGGACCGGCAGGCGGCGACCAAACGGCGGAGGCGGCGTCGGCGGCGAGCACCGGCAGGCGGCGACCGGGCGGCAGCGGCGGCGGCGGCGGCGAGGAGGACCAGACGGCGAGCAGTATTGACGGCCAGCAGACGACACGGCAAGGAAACGGCGGGAATCGTCCACGTCGAAGTTGCAGTCTGAGAGTAGCCCAGGCAGTGATACTCTTCAATGAAGACGAGAGGGAATCCAAACCTCGAATGCAGCTACCCTTTTTTTTTTTTTTTTTTTTTTACTTTATTGTGATTTCGACACCTAAACAATCAGGTAGGCTGGCAGCAGCACAATACGCTGCTCTTCAGCCAAAGAGAGGACAATAAGAGAAACAGAGAAGAGACAGCACTTAGAAAAACGGCGGGTAAAAACAGTAGACATATGAACAGAAAAACACAAGAAGCCGTTCACACTCGATGACAATCCACACTACGAACTGTTGACACGACGCACAAACACTGAAGAAAACGATGGCACTGGTGAACGATGGAGTGTGACGGTGAACACTGAACACTAAACATGACGGCACACACGACACACTGATGGCGGCGATCTCCGGCGCGCGAATGTCCACTGAGCGTGTGCGAGTCCGGGGACCTGCCAAGAGAGGAGGAGGACGAAGGGGAGTGGGAGAGCGAGAGGGGAGAGCAGAGATGCCACGGGTAGGGGAGTTAGGGGGGAGGGAGGAAGGGGGAGAGGAAGCCCGGGGGAAGAGGGGGGAGGGAGGGGACGGGAAAATGGAAAAAGAAGGGAAGAGAAGAGAAGGGAGGGAGGGTGCCGAAAGGAAGGGACACCGGAAGTCGGGGGGCGGGGCAGGGTCAAAGTTGATAGGAGGGGTAGATGGAGGGGACGAGGACATCATCAGGGAGAGGGAGCTGGCGGAAACCACCTTGGGAGAGGGTAAGGAGGGTGGAGAGATGGAGACCGGGTGGGACATGGGAGTACAGGCGCGGCAGCGGGCGGGGGTGAGAGAGGATCGGGGAGACGAGCGGGTGAGGAGGATCGAGTTTACGGGAGGTGTATAGGATTCGTATCCTTTCGAGGAAGAGGAGGAGGTGGGGGAAGGGGATAAGATCATACAGGATCCGCGTGGGGGAGGGGAGACGGATTCGATAGGCAAGGCGGAGAGCATGGCGTTCAAGGATTTGGAGGGATTTATAAAAGGAAGGGGGGGCGGAGATCCAGGCTGGATGGGCGTAACAGAGGATAGGGCGGATGAGGGACTTATAGGTGTGGAGGATGGTGGAGGGGTCCAGACCCCACGTACGGCCGGAAAGGAGCTTGAGGAGACTGAGTCGGGAGCGTGCCTTGGCTTGGATTGTCCGGAGGTGGGGAGTCCAGGAGAGGCGACGGTCGAGGGTGACGCCAAGGTACGTAAGGGTGGGAGTGAGGGCGATAGGACGGCCGTAGATGGTGATGTAGAAATCAAGGAGGCGGAAGGGGTGGTTTTGCCTACAATGATCGCCTGGGTTTTGGAGGGATGCAGCTACCCTTTTTTTTTTTTCTTTATTGTGATTTCATTCCCCTGCCCCATATGGGCAGGGGAGGGCTGTCAGCAGCACAATCCGCCGCTCTTCAGCCGAGTGACATGACAACTAAAACAAGAATAAAAGAATACATACATAAGGAGGTAAAAAAGGGGAACATAAAACAGAGTAAGGGGAGAAAATGGAGGTAAAAAGACACTGATATGTAGACGTTCATTGGGGACAGTTAAAAAAAAAAGTCACCAGAAAGTTAAAAAACACAGTTGACGATTCTTAAAACACAGAAGTCACTGGATGCGCAGGCACAGGTTAAAAGTCGGCCACAGTATTAAAAACACTCCGAAACAACACACTTAAAACCCACTTGGAGCACACACGACGAAGAATAAAACTACCAGGTGGGACCTGCCGAGGGAAAGGTCAGAGAGGAGGGAAAAGGAGGGGAGAGCATGGGGCAGCCGGGGAAGCAGCGGGATGAATAGAGGAGGGGCAACCGTGGGTTCACGAAGAGGCAGGAGACACATGGGGCGGGAGAGGAAAAGGGAAGACAGGGCAGGAGGGAGCGCAGAGACACTGAAAGAAGGCACAAGAGATGGAGGGGGAGTAGGAGGGAAAATCCGCTCAGAAGGAGGGAGGGGGAGGAGAGGGAGCCCTGAGGAGGAGGCAGGAAGAGGGGGTTAGAGTTGGTAGGAAGGGTAGATGTCAGGGCGAAGCTCATCATCCGGGAGTGGTAGACGGTGGAAGTTACGTTGGGAAAGGAGATGGAGGGTGTGGAGATGGAGAGAGGGAGGGACACAATGGTAAAGGCGCGGCAACGGGGCGGGAGTGGAGAGGAATGGAGACACCAGGGGGTGAGAGGGATCAAGGCGATGGACAATATATAGTATGCGGATGTGTTCCAGGAAAAGGAGAAGGTGGGGGAAGGGGATGAGGTCATAGAGGATGAACGTGGGGGACGGAAGGCGGATGCGGAAGGCGAGGCGGAGTGCATGACGTTCGAGGATTTGGAGGGCGTTATAGAACCAGGGAGGGCGGCAATCCAGGCGATGCTGGCATAACAAAGGATGGGGCGGATCATGGATTTGTAGGTGTGGAGGATGGTGGAAGGATGCAGACCCCATGTCCGGCCGGACAGGAGTTTCAGGAGGTGGAGGCGGTTGTGGGCTTTGTTTTGGATGGTAAGGAGATGGGGAGTCCAGGTGAGGTGGCGGTCGAAGGTGAGGCCAAGGTATTTGAGGGTAGGAGTGAGGTGGATAGGACGGCCATAAATGGTGAGGTAGAAATCATAGAGGCGGAAGGAGCGGGTGGTGCGGCCTATGATGATCGCCTGGGTCTTGGAGGAATTAACACGGAGGAACCACTGGTTGCACCAAGCGGTGAATTGGTCAAGGTGGGTTTGGAGAGTACGTTGGGACCGTTGAAGGGTAGGATAAAGGGCTAGGAAGGCGGTGTCATCAGCGAACTGGAGAAGATGAACAGGAGGGGGAGGTTTGGGCATATCAGCAGTGTACAGGAGATAGAGGAGAGGGGAAAGGACAGAACCTTGGGGCACGCCGGCAGAGGGGTAGAAAGTACGGGAGTTGGAATTGTGGATAGTCACATAGGAGGGACGATGGGAGAGGAAGGAAGCAACGAGACGGACGAAGTTGATGGGGAGAGCATAGGTCTGGAGTTTGAAAAGGAGCCCGGGATGCCAGACACGGTCATAGGCGTTCTGGAGGTCAAGGGAAACAAAGATAGCAGAGCGACGGGAGTTAAGTTGGAGGGAAAGAAGATGGGTAAGGTTAAGGAGCTGGTCGTCAGCAGAGAAGGAAGGCCGGAAGCCACATTGGGTAAGAGGAAGGAGGCGGTGCTGGTTAAGGTGGCGGTGGATACGGCGAGAGAGGATGGCCTCAAAGACCTTACTGAACATGGAGGTGAGGCAGATGGGACGATAGGAAGAGGTAGCAGAGGGGGGTTTGTTAGGCTTAGGGAACAGCAGGACACGGGAAGTCTTCCACAGGTCAGGGTAAAATCCAGTGGAGAGGAGGACATTGTACAGGGTAGCAAGGACAGACAGGAAGGATGGAGGGGATTCCTTGAGGTGACGGTAGGTGATGCCATCATGACCAGGGGCGGTGTTGCGTTTGGAACGGAGGACGAGTGTGATGTCTTGCATGGTGATGGGAGTGTTGATGTCGGAGGGGGGTAGCCGATCCAAGTACTGGAAGCTAGGGGCGAGCGGGGCGACCGAGGTGTCAGTGCGGTCAAGGACAGTGGGGAAGAGGGAGTAATCAAAATGGGGATCGTCAGGAATGGAGAAGACCTCGGATAGGTGGGAAGCAAAATGGTTAGCCTTACTGAGGTTGTCAGGAAAGGGGCGATCGTCATGGAGGATGGGGTAATGCGGGGTGGGATGGCTACCAGTAAGGCGGTGAAAGGCTGACCAGTACTTGGAGGAGTTGACAGGGAGGGTGGAGTTGAGGCGTATGCATGTCTGATGCCAGTCCCGGCGTTTCTTTGCTGTAAGGAGGTTCCGGATATGTCGCTGTAATTGCCGGTGGCGGGTGAGAGTATCCCGGTCACAAGTGCGGAGGAAGGAGCGGTAGAGCCTGCGGGATTCACGCAGAAGAAGGACAGCCTGTGGAGGAAGCGTAGGGCGGTGAGGGTGGATGAGTTTGGTAGGGACATGAGCCTCAACAGCGTCAGTGATGGTCTTCTGAAGGAAGGAAGAGGCATGGGTGATGTCATCAGGGTGGTGGAAAGTGAGGGGGTGGCTTTCGACCTGTGAGGCAATGGATTCCCGGTAGGCATCCCAATTGGCACGGTGGTAGTCATGGACAGACTTTGGAGGGGCTGGTGGGCGGGTGGCTGCAGTGGCAGGACGGGTAGAGGAGATGGTGAGAAGGACAGGGAGATGGTCACTACCAACGGGATCGAGGACATCAACGGCAATGCGACCAAGGAGGTTGGGGGAAGCGAGGATGACATCAGGGGTGGAGTTACTTTCAGGACGGGTGTGCTGCGGGAGAGGAACAAGGTCACCATGGAGGGTGGCAAGGAACTGATGCCACCGCCGAAGGGTGGCAGGGTCACGGCTGTGGATGTTGAGGTCAGCGGCGATCACATAGGTGGAGAAGGTACGGTCAACATGGGAAATGAAGTCAAAGGGGAGAGGAGCTGCGGGGCGAATATAGATAGTGGCACAGGTGACGGTGAGGGAGGGAAAAAAGAGGCTGAGGAGAAGGTGTTCGGTTGGGTCATTGAGGAGGGGTTGTGGCCGGACAGGGAGATGCCGGAGGTGGCTGATAGCGACCCCACCTCGAGCTAGGGGAAGGGGATTGTCAGTGCGGTGAAGGAGATAAGGGGAGATGCGGACCACATGGTGGGGTTGGAGGAAGGTTTCATTAAGGATGAAGGAGTCAACCTGGTGCTGGGAGAGGGTATGCATGAAGAGGTATTTGTTGGCAAGTAGGGAGCGAATGTTGAGGTAGAGGAGACGATACTGTTGACGAGCCATGAGAGTGGGTGCGGGAAGGGTGCGGGAAGGGGAGAGAGGGGCTTAAACGAGGGTGTCTAGATGGGTGAAGGTAAAGTGGGCCTGGTTGTGGGAGTATGTGGCGTAGGTGTTTAAGTGGAAAACAGAGCGGGCAGCGAGGGAAATCTGCTGGAGTGTGTGGGGGCGCTGCAAGGGGTGGATGTTCTGCAGGACGACGGTGAGGAACCGGATGATGTCTTCTGCTGTAGGGGGAGGGCGGAGGGAATTGTTAGGGTGGATAGGTGGGTCAATGGGGCGAACGGGGACAGTGAGTTCAGGGTTGGTGGGAGGGGGCTTGGCTTTGCATTTGGAGGAATAGGTGGGGTGGGGTTCATTGCAGGTGTTGCAGGATGGGGGGGAAGCGAGGTTGGGACACTGTTTGAGGAAGTGGGAGGCTTTACAATGGGGGCAGGTGGGTGGGTTCTTGCAGTTTTGGGTGAGGTGGTCATTGTACAGAAGACAACGCTGGCAGCGGTAGGATTGAGGAGGGGAACGGGACGGGTCAACAGGGTGGCGGCGGTTGAAAATCAGGGCTCCCTGCGTGAGGAGGTGGTCAATGGAGGAGGCGGACTCTGTAAAGATACGCATTAGGAAAGTAGGGCCAGAGGAGTTGTAAATACGGCGGGCAGAGCGGATTTCCAGGGAGGGGTGGGCATTCAGTTCCGCCAACACCTCAGCCTCCGTGACCACAGGGCTGAGTTTCGTGATGACGGCAGTGAGGGTCGGCGGACGACGAGGCGGTTGGGATTGACGAGGAGAGGAGGATGTAAGGAATGGGGTGAGGGATGCGTGGGGCCCAAAGGTGATGCGGGGAAGGCGCCGGAGGAGATCAGTATGGAAGGATGGAGAGGGAGACTTGATGAGAACAGAGTCTCTGCGAGGGATAAGTTGGGTGATGGGTGCACTGGGGATGTACTTCCGGATTTCAAGGGTGAGGGTGCGGGCATCCAGGAATTTCGGATCAGGGTTGGCTAGGACAAAGGTATACAGGGAGGGGGCTGGAGAGGAGGGAGGTGGGGTGGTATCCATAGCGGGGTCAGTGGGAGGCGGGGGAGGTGGGGCGGGCAGTGGCTTTTTGGAGGGAGTAGAGGAGAGGTCGCCACTGGGCCGTTTGGAAGACTTTTTGGCGGGTGTTGCCTGGGAGGAGGGATGAGGGACTGGATGGATGGGGAGGTGGTGGGAGGCAGGGCCCTCTTGTGAGGCAGTAGTACCGGATGATAGGGTAGGGCGCTCTGTGGCGGCGACTGTGGCGCGGCGGGCGGAGACTCTGGCAGGGGAAGCAGCGGTAGTGGCAGGGGGGAGAGGGGGGAAGTCGTCTCGGCGGGCGACAGGAGTGGGAGGGGGGTCGGGAGCAGGGGCAGAGGCAGGAACGGGAGAAGTAGCAGGGGCAGTAGCAGGGGTAGGAGCAGGAGTGACGTACAGGTGGGGATACATCGATGGAGAGGAGATAGATGGGGAGGAGACTGTGAGTAGGGGAGGTGCATGAGACGGGTGAATCCCAGAGGAAGCACTCCATGACGTTACAGTGGGGGCAGGTGAAGGAGAGGTGTAGATGATGGTGGTAGTTGGGGCGTCCATGATCGCAGGCGGCAGCGAACACCGAGAGACGGCGGCAGAAGAAGCGACGAGCACCAAGAGACGGCGACAGCGGCGGCGGCGGCGGCGGCTGAAGAAGCGGCGACCAGGTGGCGGCGGCAGAAGAGGAAGCGGCGAGCACCGACAGTCGGCGACCAAGCGGCGGCGGCGGCGGCGAACAGACGACGACGGCGGTGGCGGTGGCCAGCAGTGACGGCGTGCAGACGGGCAACAACGCGACAAGCACGGTTGAGGCTCTTCCACGTCGAAGATACACCCTGAGAGTAGCCCACGCAGTGCGAGTCCTCGATGAGGAAGTGAGGGAATCCAACCCTCGAATGGCAGCCACCCTTTTTTATTAATACTTGTACAAAGCAAGTAGGCTGGCAGCGGCACACTACGCCGCTCTTCAGCCACAGCGGTTTACAAAAGTAGAAAAACGGAGAAAGACAATGAAACAAAGTGACGGGCAAAAGAAAGATGTCACATAGACACAAAAAACACGGAGTCGTTCACACGTGACGATAACAACACTGATAACACATGGGCACGGCGCACACAACACTGACGAATCCGACGGCACAAGTGAACGTAGTAGTGGGACGGCGGACACCAAAAACACTAAACGGCGGCACACACACGAGACACAGAAGGCGATGATCTCCGGCGCGCGAATGTTCACTAAGCGTGTGCGAGTCCGGGGACCTGCCAAGAGAGGAGGAGGAGGAAGTGGAGAGGGAGAGCGAGAGGGGAGAGCAGGGATGCCATGGGCAAAGGAGAGAGGGGGAGGGAGGAAGGGGGTGGGGAAGCCCGGGGGAGAGGGGAGGAGGGAGGGGGGAAAGGAAAGAGAAGGGAGGGGATAGGAGGGAGGGAGGGTGCCTAAAGGATAGGACACAGGAGGAGGGGGGGGGGATCAAAGTTGATAGGAGGGGTAGATGGAGGGGAGGAGGACATCATCAGGGAGAGGGAGCTGGCGGAAGCCACCTCGGGAGAGGGTAAGGAGGGTGGAGAGATGGAGACCGGGTGGGACATGGGAGTATAGGCGCGGCAGCGGGCGGGGGTGGGAGAGGATCGGGGAGACGAGCGGGTGAGGAGGATCAAGTTTACGGGAGGTGTAGAGGATTCGTATCCTTTCGAGGAAGAGGAGGAGGTGGGGGAAGGGGATAAGGTCATACAGGATCCGCGTGGGGGAGGGGAGACGGATGCGATAGGCAAGGCGGAGAGCATGGCGTTCAAGGATTTGGAGGGATTTATAAAAGGAAGGGGGGGCGGAGATCCAGGCTGGATGGGCGTAACAGAGGATAGGGCGGATGAGGGACTTATAGGTGTGGAGGATGGTGGAGGGGTCCAGACCCCACGTACGGCCAGAAAGGAGCTTAAGGAGACGGAGTCGGGAACGTGCCTTGGCTTGGATTGTCTGGAGATGGGGAGTCCAGGAGAGACGACGGTCGAGGGCGACGCCAAGGTACTTAAGGGTGGGGGTGAGAGCGATGGGACGGCCATAAACGGTGAGATAGAAATCAAGGAGGCGGAAGGAAGGAGTGGTTTTGCCTACAATGATCGCCTGGGTTTTGGAAGGATTGACCTTGAGCAACCACTGGTTGCACCAAGCGGTGAACCGGTCAAGATGGGATTGGAGAAGGTGTTGGGAGCGTTGCAGGGTGGGGGCAAGGGCAAGGAAGGCGGTGTCATCGGCAAACTGGAGAAGGTGGACGGGGGGTGGCGGCGGCGGCATGTCCGCCGTGTACAACAAGTACAGAAGGGGGGAGAGGACGGAGCCTTGGGGCACACCGGCGGAGGGGAAAAAGGTGTAGGAATCGGTGTTATGGATGGTGACATGGGAAGGACGGCGGGAGAGAAAGGAACCGATCAGACGAACGTAGTTAATGGGAAGGGCGAAGGTTTGGAGCTTGAAGAGGAGACCGGAATGCCATACGCGGTCATATGCGCGTTCGAGGTCAAGAGAGAGGAAGATTGCGGAGCGACGGGAATTGAGCTGTTCGGAAAGGAGATGAGTGAGGTGAAGGAGAAGATCGTCGGAAGAGAAGGACGGCCGAAAGCCACACTGGGTAACAGGGAGGAGGCGGTGCTGGCGGAGATGCTGGTGGATGCGGCGGGTGAGGATGGATTCCAGGACCTTGCTGAAGACCGAGGTAAGGCTGATGGGACGGTAGGAGGAGACGGCGGACGGCGGTTTGCCAGGTTTGAGGAACATGAGGATACGAGAGGTTTTCCACAGGTCGGGGTAGTAACCAGTGGACAGGACTACATTGTAGAGCCTGGCCAGGGTGGAGAGGAAAGAGACAGGAGCTTCACGAAGGTGACGGTAGGTGACACGATCGTGACCAGGAGCGGTGTTGCGTTTGGTGCGGAGTGTAGTAATGAGATCCTGTGTAGTGATGGGGGCATTAAGTTCCGTGTGTGGAATGTTGTCCAAGTACTGGAAACCAGGAGCGAGGGGAGGGACAGAGGTGTCAGTTCGATCGCGGATATCGGGGAAGAGGGAGTAATCGAACCGGGGATCATCAGGGATGGAAAACACATCGGACAGGTAGGAGGCAAAGTGGTTGGCCTTACTAAGGGCGTCAGGGAATGGGTGGTCATCGTGGAGAAGAGGATAGTAGGGGGAGGGCTTTGTTCCGGTAAGGCGACGGAAGGCGGTCCAGAACTTGGACGAGTTTATAGGAAGGGTAGCATTTAAACGGGTGCATGTCTGTCGCCAGTCCCGGCGTTTCTTAGCCGCGAGCAAATTTCGAATGTGTCGCTGTAGTTGCCGGTGGCGTCGTAGGGTGTCCGGGTCACGCGTGCGGAGGAAGGCACGGTAGAGACGACGGGATTCACGGAGGAGGAGGACGGCCTGCGGTGGCAAGGTAGGACGGTGGGGGTGGATGGCAACAGTAGGGACGTGGGCCTCCACGGCCTCAGACAAGGTCTGCTGGAGAAAGGAGGCGGCATGGGAGACATCATCGGGACGGCGGTAGGCGAGAGGGTGGCTGTCGACCTGAGTGGAGAGGGTATCCCGGTAGGCATTCCAGTCGGCACGGGAATAGTCACGGATGTACTTGGGGGGAGGGTCATTACGAGGGTCGGGGCGGGGGCGACGACCGTCTGAAACGGTGAGGAGGACAGGGAGATGGTCACTACCAATAGGCTCCAGGACATCCACCGTAATGCGACCAAGGAGGTTGGGGGAGGAAAGAATAACATCGGGAGTGGAATTGGATTCGGGGCGGGTGTGCTGGGGGATGGGGATGAGGTCGCCTTGAAGGGAGGAGAGGAACCGATGCCACCGCCGTAACTGGGCAGCGGAGCGACTATGGATGTTGAGGTCGGCGGCGATCACGTAGGAGGAGAAGGTACGGTCGATGTGGGAGAGGAAGTCGAAAGGAAGAGGGGCGTTAGGGCGGACATAGATGGTGGCACAGGTAACGGTAAGGCCGGGGAAGAAGAGACTAAGGATCAGGTGTTCGGTGGGGTCGGGAAGGAGAGGTTGGAGCCGAACGGGGATCTGGCGGTGGTGGCCAATAGCAACGCCGCCACGCGCCACTGGGAGGGGATTATCGGATCGGTGGAGGAGATAGGGGGAGGTGTGAATGGAGTGGTGGGGTTGGAGAAAGGTTTCATTGAGGAGGAAGGCATCCACACGGTGGGTAGCAAGGGTGTGCAGGAAGAGGTTCTTGTTGGCGGGAAGGGAGCGGATATTGTTGAAAAGGATACGATGCTGTCGCGCCATGATAGGATTTAGACGAGGGTGTCAAGGCGGGAGAAGGTGAAATGGGCCTGGTTATTGGAATAGGTGGCGTACATTTTAAGGTGGAATATGGAACGGGCGGCGAGGGAGATCTGTTGGAGGGTGTGGGGGCGCTGGAAGGGATGGACGTTTTGGAGGACAATAGTGAGGAACCTGATGATGTCCTCAGCAGTGGGGGGGGGGACGAAGGGAATTGCCAGGAGGGGTGGGGGCGTCCAGGGGACGGACAGGTACGGTGAGTTCAGGGGAGGTGGGAGGGGGCCGGGCTTTACACTTTTGGGAGTAGGTAGGGTGGGGGAGGCTGCAAGTATTACAGGAGGGAGGGGATTGGAGGTTGGGGCACTGCCGGAGAAAGTGCGCTTGGCGACAATGCGGGCAGGTGGGGGCCTCGCGGCACTCGGCTGTTGTATGTGCATTATAGCGCAGACATCTCTGGCAGCGCAGGGATTGAGGGGGGGAACGGGAGGGGTCGACCTTGTACCGCTGATTGAAGAGGAGGGCACCCTCCTTCAGGAGGCGGTCAATGGAGGGGGCGTCCTCAGAGAACACCCGCATAAGGCGGGTGGGGCCGGTCGCGTTAAAAATGCGGCGGACTGCCCGCACCTCCAGGGTGGGATGGGCCTTCAGCTCCGCCAACACCTCCTCCTCCGTGATCGACGGACTAAGCCGAGTGATCACGGCGGTGAGGGTCGGCGGGCGACGCGGGGGTTGGGGTTGGCGGGTAGGAGAAGGAGAGGGAGCAGGGGTGAGGGAGGCGTTAGGACCAAAACGGGTGATGGGGAGGCGGGAGAGGATGTCAGTATGGAGGGTCGGGCTGGGGGAGGAGATAAGAACAGAGTCCCGTCTGGGAGTAAGGAGAGATATGGGGGCGCCAGGGAAATGGCGGCGGAGGAGGAGGGAGAGATTCCGGGCCTCGAGGAAGGAAGGATCGGGACGGGACAGGAGATATTTGTAGAGACCGGGTGGGGAGGAGGAGGAGGAGGAGGAGGGAGCGGGGCCAGGTGGGGAGACGTCCATGGCATTTTGGGGTGGGGATGGGGGGCGGGGTGGAGCCTTTTTAGGAGCAGAGGAAGTGGGGGCGCCACTAGGGCGTTTGACAGCTGCAGATGGGCGGGTGGTGATAAGAGGGACGGGAAAGATGGGGAGGTGGTGGGAAGGGGCAGGTCCCGGCACGGACGCAACAGTCGGCGCCGGAGATGACTGTGACGGTGCAGGCGAAGGTGGCAGTGATGGTGACGGCGACGAAGATGGCGGTGGTGGTGGTGGTGGCGGCGGAGATGGCGATGGCGACGGGGAAAGCTGGGCGTGGGCAGTGGACCGACGGGCCACCACCCGAGCCGGAGCTGCAGTGACAGGCTGGGGGAGTGGGGGGAAGGGATCAGAACGAGAGGAAGAAGCGGAAGAGGGGGGGACAAAGAGCGAGGGCGAAGGGATAGAGAGGAGGGGAGGGATGGAAGGAGGGGGGTGGGACTGGGCACACCAAGTGATAGTGGTGGAGGCGGCAGAAGGGGACGTATACACGATGACGGTGGTGGTAGTAGTGACGGTGGTGGTGGGGGCGGACATGATGACAAGGAGAAGAAAATACACAGCACTAAAGGACAGGACACACACTGGCGGACGGCGGACGGCGGACGGCGGACGGCGGACGGCGGACGGCGGACGGCGGACGGCGGACGGCGGACGGCGGACGGCGGACGGCGGACGGCGGACGGCGGACGGCGGACGGCGGACGGCGGACGGCGGACGGCGGACGGCGGACGGCGGACGGCGGACGGCGGACGGCGGACGGCGGACGGCGGACGGCGGACGGCGGACGGCGGACGGCGGACGGCGGACGGCGGACGGCGGACGGCGGACGGCGGACGGCGGACGGCGGACGGCGGACGGCGGACGGCGGACGGCGGACGGCGGACGGCGGACGGCGGACGGCGGACGGCGGACGGCGGACGGCGGACGGCGGGAACGCTGCTGCCGCGGACGGGGGCGGCGGCGGCTGCTGCTGCTGCTGCTGCTGCTGCTGGCTGGCTGGACGGCGAGAG
The DNA here is from genome assembly GCF_023898315.1 of Schistocerca nitens. Lineage (NCBI taxonomy): Eukaryota > Metazoa > Arthropoda > Insecta > Orthoptera > Acrididae > Schistocerca > Schistocerca nitens. The sequence goes on from NW_026045874.1 coordinate 1,167,551, forward strand.
GCAGGAACGCTGCTGCCGCGGACGGGGCCGGGGCGGCGGCGGCTGCTGCTGCTGCTGGCGGGACTACTGCTGCTGCTGCTGCTGCTGCTGCCACCGGAGGGCTGGCTGGCTGGCTGGCTGGCTGGCTGGCTGGCTGGCTGGCTGGCTGGCTGGCTGGCTGGCTGGCTGCCCGACCACTGCTGCAGGCCGGGACCGGGAACTGCTGCTGCTGCTGCTGCTGCTGCTGCTTCTGGGCTGGCTGGCTGGCTGGCTGGCTGGCTGGCTGGCTGGCTGGCTGGCTGGCTGGCTGGCTGGCTGGCTGGCTGGCACCTGGAACACCTAACACTTCGATAAGCGCTAGAAGGGCACTATCGAAGGACGGTAACCTTGCGGTGTACCGCCGGAGATGCAGCCACCCTTTTCAATTTGCCACATATAATAAACACATTAGCAAGAACGTTGCTGGGTGTAAAGTACATTCCTTACAAGTTGACGATAGATATGGGCATTTATTCCGATTTCCTGAAGCAACTGGAAATAAGTAATTGATATCGATAAGAACATCTTTCTTATTTTCAGCATTTTCCTGCTGAACTTCTTATTGCGAGATCCAGTACACAGCTGTTGGGTTCTGCACTGTTGCTCGGCGCCGCCGACAGATGTCAGCTCGAAACGCTGTCAGGAAAACGTGGCGATCATTTTAACTCCGTCTCTTGTCGCCTTCTGCAGTTCTTCACTACCTGAAATCCAGGCACATAGTATCTGCAGCCACATTGATTGTGTGTAGTGTGTTAACTTTTAAGAACCCATTACGGAAAAACAATTTGTGAAACTGTACTACATTAACCAAGATCGCGTTGGAGTGTTTCCGCCAAATTTTGTTAGACGGAGAGTTTGACAGAATGGCGGACGTTGTTAGTATCGGTGTTTCGCCGCATATGGTTAGGGAAAAATAGTTTTATTACGATTTATCTAACTGTGTCACAGTATCGGCCACTGGAGATTGGTGGTGGAAAAAAAAAAAAAAAAATACTTGCCAAAAGTAGTAGTATAGTCGTCGGTATAGGACACTTCCCAAGTGAAAACCAAGTAAAAATAAAATTTCTAATCTTTTTCACTTGAAAAACTGACGGAATGGGACAAAATGAGTGAAAACAAAGTGAAAAATTTTCCACATTAAATTTTAAAACCTTTTTGCGCAAAAGTGGTCGCCTCTTTGATCCTGCATCTTTTTGGGCAGAAGATGGTGGATACTTTTAGGCGGTCACTGGTCACTTCTTCGCAAAATTCTGGCGACTTTTTGGCAGTCACGTTTCGCGCTCGCTTTTTTTTGTAATGAATTTTTGGCAGTCAAAAGTTTGAAATTTTGTAGGCCTTGACCTATAAAATTATCCTTAGTAGTGTTTATATGTCACCTTTATTATTTGCTCCGTTGATGAACGTCGTACAATTATTTCTGTATTGTCATCGAGTATGAGCTCGTACTAACGAGCAGGATCATCGATGTATTCTGTAATCACTGTTTCCATTTATATATACAAAAGTTTTTCTTTAGTAACTCGAGTGAAGGATATCAATTATTCCGCCTTTTTCCTCTCGGAGCATACGTATAACACAGTTAAATTTAAACTCTTTCGGTATAAATTTGTTCACAAAATTTTTGGTTTTCTTATCTCTCGTTACCATGTTTTTGCTTATGATAACCTAATCTTCAGAAGTCTGTATTAATTCAGTCATCGTATTCATGGTGAGTTTTACAGAATTTCTGTACTTTAGAGTCAAGCCATTAATTTTGGTAATGTGTTAGCCTTTACATATTTGATAAACATAGCTTTTTGGTCCAGTGCTTATCCATTCAATGCCAAAATTGTCTTTCCAAATTCATCTGTCCATTCGCAAAGCATGCAACCTGTTAGCACTGTGTTTGTGCCATCGTCAATGTAATCAATAGAGTCTGCGTCATAACATACAAGTTTATCGCCTAATCTATCGAACATGTCATACAAACTCATTCTAGATTTGGCGGCCTGGAAGTGCTTGTGCTATCTGCGACATAGAAATCATCGTAGCGATATGTCACCTTAATTATTTCATCGTTGATTGGTATCACAATAGTTATCTCTATTTTGTTGTCGAGCAAGAGTTCGTACCACCGTTTAACGTCGTCTATAAGTTCAGCCTCTGACCGAATTCCCCCAAAGAGAATTCAGGCATATTTTGGCAACAGCTCACTTGCCGGCGTTCGCTTCAATATTGTTAATATCGGACTCGATGTCTTGCTTTTCCTTGATAACTCGACCATCTTCTTTCGACTCGTAATCATCTTCCCAAGGACTAGTTTCCAATTTGATCTTTATCAGTGTTTTAATATGGTCTCTGAACAACTCATTACTTACTCCATCAAAATGCCGCACCTTGTAAATATCGTGTATTTTGTGCCCTTTTCCGATAGCCTTGTTGGGCTCTATCGTTGTCCTAGTTCCTAAACTGCTCGCTCATTGTCACTATGGCAGGAACTACTATGAGGCTTTTTTCTGCACATTTCGCACATAGAGCGAACAAAAGCTTTTCCTGTATAACTGGAAGCACAGGATCATACAAGCCTCGACGCGCAAGCTCTTTGCATTTAACAAAACCAAACCATTCTTCGTCGTATTTTTCTGGTCTCAGTATCTGTACAGGATGACCAACAGGATAATCTTCGTAAAACACCACTGTACACTAAACTGCAGATGTCTGTGTATCGCAGCTTCTTGCCTGAAACCTTCAATTTAGCAGCATTTGTTCTTCCACCGAAAAACGTGTCTCTCGGATTCAGTGGTTCTACGACATTGATTGCTTTATTTACGTTCTCTTTGTACCCCTTCGAATTTTTCCACTTACAACTCCACAGCTCGACAAAGTTATAACCCGCATTTCTCAACGCCTGTGTTCGCTCCGCCGTCATTGGAAAGAGATCATCCATTGATTCATTGTTCACATTGTTGATAGTATCTGGAGAATAACATTTAGGGCAACCGTGCCAAAAGCACTGATACACGTTTTTTCATGTTTGCGTCGTAACCGTCAACTTCTGCACCACATATTGTAACTTTCCCGCCGTTCAATGCATGTTGCACATTAGGGAACGAGTTTAACCACGCAATTGACTCTTTGCTGAACATTTCCTTCCTTTGATCTTTGACTACAGTAGCCGTGTTATTCTCAAGCAATTTTGTCCTGTAAGTAGCCATACATACACTAGCGATTGTTATGTACTGAAATCGATCAATATTTGCTATTTCCAGGAAATATCGCCCAAATTCAATACACCCAGACGGAATACGTCGACATCAAAGTGGCAATATTGAGCTAATTCGTTCCGGAAGTCAAACACGTAGTTTTGCAGCACCTTCTGAGCGTGCCATTCTAAGAACGCTTTTCTAGCTTCGGGTTTCTTCATGTCAACACCGTAGTACTTGGTCGGCCACATTGGATAAAATTTACGCTGTCAAATACTCTGAGGTTTAGGTTAGGTATTTTCAGCTCCATAAGCTTCGTCCATTGGTAAATGCTTTGATCTTAATTCCGTTACTGTCACAACAATGCAAAATGAAGCACGCATCATAAGCCTTTCCATTGTGTGCTACATACATATACTCCCTGTTACTGTATGATATCAACCATTTACAAAATTCATTGTTATTTCTATACTCGTATCTGTTTTCTTCGTAACCGTCCACAGCGACAGAGTTTGGCGTATGTACTCCCGTATCTTTTTCTGATTCGAAATAGAAAAAGTAGTACATTTCTGTGTAAGTGCATTTTTAAATCGTTTAGTGCCTCTCGCTTATCTTTACGTTTTCGTCACAATTTCGGCATTCATAGAAACCACAGTTGTGTCCACTTATGCTTCTACTGCATATCTTTTTTCACTTTTTGCACTTATAAACTGGTTTGTGGTTATTCATGCATTTCTTATCAAAACAAAATCTGTTGCACGTTTTACAATAAATTCTTGATCACTTACGTTCTGTATTATCATGCTTTGGTCTTAATCACAAATTGCACACATTTCGTTTATCTTTTTTGCAAGACTATTTGTCTTTGTGATCGAAGGGAACATCGCACTTCATGCTGTAGTATATGCTACCACTAAAACACTTCAAGTTGTTGATCGCATCATTGTGGTCGTTATTTAAGTACATGTAAATCGTTTGCTCTCTTTCCACACCTGAAGAATGAATTACCTTGTTAAATGCAGCAGCTGAAACGACCTTGATCTGAACAATCAAAAATTGTGCTGCATCGTTGATATCGGCAAGGGTGAACGCTTTTTTATAATTTTTTCCAATTTTCTCGCACAACTTCTTCGCTAAAACTTCCTGCAGAGCTCCCCCTTTCCTAATGCAGAGAACTTGATTACCCGTCAATTCCTTGCCCAATATGTTTCTAGTTTGGTAGGTAAGTGCTGTGATTATTGCTCGTGGACCGCACAGGCTGTCGGTGTAGGTTATACTGTTTATTCTTCACTTACTAAAGATATCATAGGCAATATTCACTATTTTCTTACGATTTCCTCCGTTTTCTCTGGTATTTTGTAGACTTCAAAGTAAAAAAGTAGTATTTTTTATGTCTACATTTTCATTAGTTGTTAATATTCTTTCAGTCTGTGCAAGTAGGCGTGAAGCATTGACTTTGAATTCCCTTTTCGACGAATTCGCGTGATTTGTTTATTTACAACTACCTTCATTTGATCGCCTTGCTTGAAAACAGTTAACTTTCTTACCTCCTTAATGCCTGTGTATACAGCTTTCCTGACAGCTTTCATCTACGATATTTCACGGGATCACCTTTCAAGTCTTTGATTTTAATAGTATATGTTGTCTGTCAGACTTTTAATTCAGTAACAGTAGCGCTGTTGCGGCACTATTATTATTATTATTATTAGCCATTTATTTATTATACAAAATATTTATATATTTCAATTACGCAATTCAATTTTTTGGTACAACTAGTATTTCAAGTGTTGCCACCTGTGGTGGAAGAGCAGTCGCCGTGTAACCAGATAAGAAGTAGGAAGTACGTGTGTGCACGGCCTTCGCCGAGGCTGATTGTGTTCTCTTCTTCTTCTGTCAACAGATGTCGCTGATGATTGCGCCATCTCAGGCTCCTCTTCAAACTCCAGACCTCTGCTCTCCCTATCAATTTCGTCCATTTCGTTGTTTCCCTTCTCTCCTATCGTCCCTCCTATGTCACTGTCCACAATTCCAACTCCTGTACTTTCTATCCCTCCACTGTGTTGCCCCAAGTCTCTGTCCTTTCCCCTCTCCTCTATCTCCTGTACACTGCTGATATGCCCAATCCTCCTCTGCTGTTCATCTCCTCCAATTTACTGATGACACCGCCTTCCTGGCCCTTTCTCCAACCCTTCAATGGTCCCAACGTACCCTCCAAAGCCACCTTGTCCAGTTAATTTGGTTCCTTCGTACCAACTCCTCCAAGACCCAGGCAATCACCATAGTCCACACCACCCAATCTTCCCGTCTCCATGATTTCTATCTAACCATTTCTAGTCGTCCTATCCACCTCACTCCCACCCTAAAATACCTTGGCCTCATCCTTGACAGCCACTGCACCTTGACCCATTATCTCCTTAATATCCAACACATAGCCCACAATACACTTTGACTCCTGAAACTCCAGTCCTGCTAGATGTGGGGATTGCATCCTTCCACCATGCTTATTCATTTCATTTTCTTTTTGTTGTGCTACTTTCAGATTCTTCAGTCTGCTGCTGTTTATATGGACTGCTTGCTAGGATTGGAGCTAACCTCGTTCCCTCTTTTGTGAAATAACTTGAATAGATTTGGGCGGCAGGCTGATGTCTTTGGGAGTAACCACAAAAGAAGAACTAGGCTGCGGTGACACTGTAGCTGGAATATGTGGTGCGTTATTTGATGTTGTAGATGGAACTGGTTCAATTTGCAGGTTTTCTGAATTGGAAAACGTAGGCCTACCGTGACAAATAAGAGGTCTGTCAGAGAACAAAGAGCCAGAGAAATTTGTTCTCTGAAAACATCAGGTTTAAAAGGACAATTGCCATATTTTATAGACATGTTAATGACTGTTATAGGTGTTGCCACCCCAAATATGCTCCTCCAAAGAGTCTGCTTGGCATTGGGTCACTTCTTGTCCATGATAGTTGTGGGAAAACTTCCCTATAGCAGACAAATAAAATGTGATAAGTGGAAACATGAATGACACATCCAATGGCTGGAATTTATGGCTTCAATGAGGCAGAATTACAACTGTTTTTCCCTGAATGCATTATGACACCCACGTTCTTCGTGTGTTAAGTGACTGTCCAATATGAGAGAAACAGGGTTCTTGACTGATGGGTTAGAATGGCTCAGGAAATGGTCAAACCATGAAGGAAAAGTATAAAGTTGCATCGAACCTGAAGAATTACAAGAAAATAATGTTTGTGGTGGATTACCATCAACTAACTCGGGTTTCGTACAGATGAACAAATCCCGGCCTAACAGTCCACGAATGCCCAACAGTACCGACCGGCCGCCGTGTCCCCCTAGCCTGAGGGCGTCATTGGATGCCGATATGTGGTGAGCACACTGCTCTCCGGACCATACGTCAGTTTACAAGATCCGTCCAAGCGGTAGCCCAGCCTGACAGCCCTTAACTGCAGTGATCTGACGGGAACCGGTGTTACCACTGCAGCAAGGCCGTCAGCTTTCATTCAGATGAAAGGGAAACTGATCTTTGGGGAGGGGGTGGGTTGGCGGGGTGGGGGTATGAAATGTCCGCATCGGACATACAAATAACTGTGTGGACAGAACTCCACGTTCTGTGGATGTAATGGTTCCTGTTTGCTTTTTTCCTGTCAAGACGAGAGCCTTACACGATTTTGATTGAACAGTAGGTACACCAATCTCATCTATATTAAAGATTCGATGGGGTGGAAACTGTTTTCATCTGAGAGAGTTTTTAATGTAGAGAGAAATTTATCTACATTATTCTTTTTAAAGGCCTGAGCTCTGGCGGCGAATGTCGCCTCAGGCGATAGCAGTGTAAGGTATAGGTGATAACTCTTGAATCCATAGAACCAATCTTCTCCAGCAAGACGTGATTCTTTATCGAAAAGATGTTTAATGTTGTTTTCCTTAGACCGTTGAATAGCAAGATTTATAACATCGCTAACTGCAAAACCAGAAGAACATCCCATTATCAAAATATAGTCTTTCAGTTCCTTCTCCTGTTCAGGAATGAAAACAGGTCGTTTTGAACCAAGGACTTTTTTCTCTTCGGTTGTCTCTTGCTTTAAGTTCTTGACTCGTCTCTTCAGTGGGAATGCTAAATATTTTTCGCAATTGCTTTCATACCCTGCCGCATTTTTGTGGTGAAGTTCTTGTGAGCTCAATTTCTAGCCATTTAAGAGCTATCTGCTAGAGAAAACTCGAGTCATATGTTTGAATGTGTTTGGAGCAAAGCAGTCCCCAGATAGAAAGGCAGGACCATCTTGCCCCCAAACGCTCTCAGACTAGAAAAACGTGACTACATGATGTCTAACACATTCTAATATCTCGAAACATAGAGGTGACTTAAGTTGAAGATGCAGGTAACCAAAATAATTACTATAAATAATAGTTCTCCCACGTAAATCTGATTTCCAATGAAACTGACCTTTCCTTACTTCAGTTTGTCACAAAATCGATTTTTTCTCGTTAGCTTCTAAACAGCAGCGAACATTCAACTGAGGCTTGGAACATAAGCAGGACATAGTAGAAAATTCCAGCGGCATATTACAAGGGCGTCACACCACCCATGGGGATGACGATACATGGGGCTGCCCTACGTCAGTTAATCTTCAATGTCTGCCATTCAGTATGCGTGTGAATGACAAACATAAGTTTGGAATAAGGTACTCTGATCACCTAAAGTAGGGAAGAGCGGAAATATATGCCTATACCACATTTGCAAAACACTTCACGCAACAGAATCGCCAGCCTACTGGCATAAAAAACGCAAGATAGCAGTAATAACGTCATCGTCAAAGGAATTTATATTGTGATCAAAGACTGGAAGAAAAGAACATTCAATAAGTTGTCTTTGTTTGCGTTTTGCTCTTAAGACGTGCGTACGCATTTTGCAGAAAACAAGACTTTGAAAATAAGGCTTATATTGTTATTAGTAATCCCCAAAATACGTAACAAACTAAAATGAACATTGGACGTTAGAGTCGATTTATTTCTCCGAAAGCGTAATTAAAAATACACTCGCAGTCGAGCAGCCGACCCGAGCGGAACGCTGCTCTCTGCACCTGGCGTAGCTGCCCGCTGATAGCTCCTCGGAGTGGTCTCTAACAAGCTGCAACTGGCGTTGCTGCCAGTGACGCTCTACTGAGCGGCACGAACCCGCGCAAGCCACTTAACGCTTTCGGGCGCTAAGTGGCAAGTGCTTCGGCTCAACTTCCTGCAACTTTGGTTGCAAATCTCCCCAGCGGGTCTCTCCCGTTCTTTGGTAGGGTAATCTCAGTGTCAGGGGCCCGTTCACGTCGGATAACCCCGCGCACTGTAGGCCGCTCTCTTCAACCCGCGCTCTCTTGCGCCGCGCATTGCACTCCGCGCAGATAGGTCGTAGGGACACCCCTCTTCTGTAGGAACACGAGACACAGCGCTTTCGCTAAAAAGCAAATATTGTCGCTTCTTGAAAAAGAGCAAAATTGTCGTGCATCCATCCTTCTCTATCCAAATAAATAAATACTCCCGAAACAGCAAAGATGTCCGATCTTTCCTGTGCTTCCCCACCACTCACCCGCAGCAAAGCTGCAGCACAAGAGGCGGTAATGCCGGCTACTCCCGCCATCATTTCCGTCCCACTGTCCACCTTCCAAGAGCAGGTTGCCTTGAAGGACAAACAGATCGCGGAACAGCAGGAGCTGATCGCAGAGCTGATGGGCAGTGAAAACACACAGACAGAAACACCCACACCACACACAAAGGCACCTGCTGAACAACAGAAGGACATGCCCCCTATTTCACCTCTGGCGGCCCAGGCACCGACGGAACCGGATCCAGAGCCGACAGAGGACACAACAAACACAGACGTAGACGGGCCGTGGCAGCAGGTCGGCCCAAGGCACAAACAGCAGCCACATACGCAAACAAGTGAGCCCACAAACTCACGAGGCAACGGCCCAGCGCTGCTGCCAACACCATCTACATCGAGAACAAACAACAATAACAACACAGGGACCAACACAAACAAACCTGCGACTGCAGCAACCACAAATACACAAGCAGCTACGCAGAGCACTAACAACACCGCGACTGGCTTCCCACCGGTCATCATTCACAACTACGGAGACCTGAGTCTCCTAAACAAGGAATTTAACAAAATACACAACCCCACAACATACTACTCTAAGCTCACCGGGGAACACGCCGCACTGTACGTGGCGAACAAGGCAGACTACACGAATCTACTGGACTTTCTCAAAGAAAGGAAGGTAGAACACTTCACGTACAGGACAGTCCTGGAGAAAACACAGCAGTACGTGATAAAGGGGATAGACTCACGAACCCCGACCGACACAGTACACAATGAACTCGCTGCTCTCGGGTGCGAGTGCATTCGTGTAAACCGAATGTCAGAGTTCGGCACAGCGAGACCATCTCACAACTACATGGCGGAATTGGCCGACACGGCCAAATCCCGCGACCTGCTGAAGTTAAAGCTATTTCTTCACATGGTCGTAAATGTAGAAATCTACAACACGCCGCGCACCCCCCAACAATGCCATAACTGCCAGCGCTTTGCGCACGCGGGTATCAGATGCGGCATCGCACCCCGCTGCCGCATTTGCGCTGGCGGTCACACGACCCAACGCTGCAAGCTCCCCCATACAGCACCTCGCAAGTGCGCCAACTGTGGTGCTGCCCATCCGGCAAACTACAGAGGGTGCATTGCTTACAAAGCAGCTCTGAGGCTCAAAATCGCGAAACATGCGAAACCTACCGCTATCACAGTTCCAAAACCGCCCCCGCGCCCAGTAAGAAGTGGAATATCCTTCGCTGGAGTGGTCGCTGGCAGCCCCAGCAGCGCGGGACGGTCAGAGGAGCCCCAGAGCTCAGAACACGCTCAGCAAACACCCCCAGCAACAGACACACAACAGACAAACACAACACCTGACACCACACCCGCACCGGGCACACCACACGAAACAAGCAACAACACCACCCTACCCCCTGAGATCGCGAACTGCAGCCCACCACAGGCTACAGAAAACGCACTTACACAGGGACAACCACAGCGCCAGAGGAGGAGGAGAAGGAGAAACAGCCGCAGCACGAGGAACACGACCACACCACAACAAGTACACAGGCAACAGAACACCAACACCCACGAATACATCCCGGACACCAACTCAACAACCCACTCACCACAGAGAATACACAGGCACCCACAACTGCCACACGAACAACCGACTCGCAGGCCAGCCCTCACCAAACGCCAACACTGGAACAAGCGGCCGTTAACACGACCAATAACTCGCAGGCCGACATGACCAACATTACGACAACATTCCAGAGAATAATGGAAACATTATTCCCCGTACGCACGACCACCGAAATAGTCACGAAGATTATGGGGTGTGTCTCACAACTCTTCATGCAGTTCATGTCGGGTACGCTCAACTGGACTAGCTTCCAAGCCACTATCACACCGCTTTTTACACTACTACATGGATAATACACCACACCAGCCCCGAAACGCAGACTTAAACACAATCACACAGATCCTGTTTTGGAATGCCAACGGGATCGCAAGCAAAAAAGCCGAGATGGCCGCGTTCATGGAGCGAAAGGGTATCCGAATCGCTCTTGTGAACGAAACACTGCTTACGCCTCGCAAACAACTAAACTTCCCAGGTTATTTCGTCTATCGTACCGACCGAGCGGATGGCAGGAGGGGAGGCGGCACGGCAATCATCATACACAGAGACATCGACCACACGAACATCGAGCTCCCAGCACTTGAAAGACTAGAGGCTACGGCCGTCAGGATCAAGTTCAACGGAGCCAACACCACACTGGTATCGCTATACAATCCTCCTAAAAACATAGTAACACGCGATATCAGCACAGTACTCAACATAGCACCGCGGGTAATAGCCGCTGGAGACCTCAACGCAAAACACCCTGATTGGAACTCACGAATACGAACCTCCAACGGCAAGAAACTGTACGAACACGCACTAGGCCGAAACTACATTATACTTGGACCGGACGTTCCATCGTTCGTGCCTACACAGGCCCGACATAGGCCAGACGTGTTAGACATAGCCCTTATAAAGGGCATCACATGCACACTCAACCTAACGGTTGAAAACGATCTGGACTCAGACCACATGCCTGTAATACTGCACATGGAAGTGACACTGCAGGACATCGTACCACGCAGGATGCTTAACTACAAGCGTGCGAATTGGACACTGTTCAAGGAAACGCTTGATAGTCGCATTCCTGACACCCACGAAATTAACAACACAGCAAATCGATGAGGCTGTGGAGGCTCTCACAACTGCCGTCCAAGACGCAATGGCTGACGCCATTCCATTTACAACACCAAGACAACGCTCGACGGCCCTGCCCCAGGAAATCCTGGGCCTTATCTCAATGAGGAACCACCTCAGGAGATACTGGCAGCGTACCAGGCGCCCGTTCTATAAACTGCACGTCAACAGACTCCAGGGCATAATACGGAATAAAATTCAAACATTCAGAAACGAACAATGGGGACAGAAACTCGCTGGGCTGGATACCACACGTCCTGGCGTGTGGCAGCTGGCCAGACACTTCACCAGGGAGAAACATTACATTCCCACGTTACAAGGACCAGACGGCCCAGCCTACTCCGCGACGGGGAAGGCAGAGCTTATGGCCACAACACTTGCAGCGTCTTTCATGCCGAATCTGGTTCCTTCAGACCCAGCATTCACACTTGAAACGGACCAGGAGGTTACACAACTTGTAGCCCAGCCCTCGCGCAACGAAAGAAGACGTACTAGCACAAATGAAGTCACATGGGCTATCAAGCACACCAACGCTAGAAAAGCCCCTGGGCCTGATGGCATTCAAAACCGTGTCCTCCAGGAGTTCACGGATAAAGCCGTAGAATACCTCACACACTTAACGAATGCCATCCTGACACACCAACACTTCCCTGACTTTTGGAAGGCGGCCAAGGTCCTGATGTTCAGGAAGCCAGGGAAAGACCACTCCCTCCCACAAAATTTCCGACCCATCAGTCTGCTGTGCTCGCTCAGCAAGATTGTTGAGAAGGTAATACTAAAACGTATCACTAGGCATTGCATCGCCAACGACACCCTAAGACCGGAGCAATTCGGCTTTAGGAATCACCACTCGACAACACAACAACTCCTCCGCGTAGTCGAACATATAACACACGGCTACAACATGAACAAAGCCACAGGGGCCGTGTTCCTAGACATCGAAAAGGCTTTCGATCGTCTCTGGCACAACGGACTCATACGCAAACTAAGCGAAGCTGGTTTCCCGGACGGACTCGTATGTCTCATACACTCATATCTCACGAACAGATGTTTCAACACTAACGTGCAGGATAAACAATCAACACAACACGGTATCCAAGCTGGAGTACCCCAAGGAAGCATCCTTGGGCCCATCTTGTTTAACCTGTACATTAATGACTTCCCAGCGACACGAAACACGACGTTAGCCGTCTACGCGGATGACACAGCCATCCTCGCGCAAGACTGGAAACCGTCGAACATCAACTCACGAATACAGACAGCACTCAGAACAGCTGAGCCTTGGCTGGAGCGATGGCGTATTAAAGTAAACGTCGACAAGTGCGAAGCAGTTCTGTTCACACGCAGACCGAAACTACTGCGCAAACACCAACACTGTAGACCAATAACACTACATACACGCCCAATACGTTTCCGAGAGAAAGTCAGATACCTTGGTGTCTGGTTGGACCGGAAACTTACATGGGGGGACCACATCGAATACGTTGCCAACCGAGCGCACGCGAGGCTCAAACAGCTCTACCCAATGCTCAACAGGGAAAGCACACCGAATAGGAGGGGATCGAGGTCCTTATACATGACACTGATTAGACCTCTGATGACGTACACAGCTCCCGTCTGGGGATATGCAGCTCCCACACGACTGCGCCGCCTGCAGATCATACAGAACAAGGTGCTACGAATCATTAGCAATGCTCCACGCTACACACGCACCGTGGATCTTCACCATGAATACCGCCTTGATACCGTCAAGGAAGTATTCAAAAAACACGCCACACGACTATACAGGAACTCGAGACACTCGAACAATCCTTTCATCCTCACTCTGGGAAACTACGATCACAACCACAGGTGGAAACTCAAGCGGCCAAAGACACTGCTAGCTAGGGCATAACCATCTATGGTAAACTAACATACGCAAACAGCGACAAACGTCGGTAAGCCCCTGCACGTCAGCAACACTGACTGGCAACTATCAGCTGCTATTAGACCCGACCAACAGGCCACAGCAGGGACACCGACGAGCTCGCCCACAGACGCACGAACAATCTTCCAACACTCCCTCACACTGTGCCTCCGGTATATGACCTATCGGACGCAAGACCGATAACAAACCTTACTGTTGCAGGTTGCAGGGCGCTGAACGAGGACTCTGTACCAGCACCCAGCGCCAGCCGCCAAGCAGCACAAACGCACAACGTCAAGGTATCGACATGCATGATACCCACTACTAACAAAGCCTATCCTTGCACAACCTATCGCAGGCAGCAAGACAACCGCTACTGCTCTTGCCGCCCGACCTAACTTTCGCAGAGGTTTTTTTTCCCTTGGCTCTTGCCTTGGCACTTTTTTTTCCTCTGCCCTTCAAACCGCTACCCTTCGTCAGATTTCGACCAATCTATCTCCAGATGAGCGCGTATTAATGGTTAATCCTAACCAGACGTACGCAAACATCGCAGTACCCACATCCTGCGACACCTCACTTTAGTGAATACTAACCCTTATGCGGAGATGGCAGTAGACCTTTTGTGTTGGCCATCATGCCGGTGTGGGCGTGGAGGGGCTCCACCTCTTATAAAAAAATTAAAAATACGTCGTTTTATATGATAAGCCGCAATAAGCGATTTTTTTAAATAAAGGGTTTATGTGTAATTTAGATGAGGACATTCACTTTCGCTGTTATAGCCAGTACGGCTTTAGAAGCGATGTCTCAGTGAAAGGTATCAGTGAGGTATCCCCATTATGATGTTTTTCATCCTCAGAATGCCACAAACCTCTCCTATGGCTATATAAATCAGTTTCTGGCAATCCACGCTTCATGTCGTATCGGCCATTGTGACCGAAAAAAACAAATGGGTTTGAATTTCACCGATTTCCGTCCGAAATCTGTACGTTCCGGTCATAAGATCGGCTACATTGTGACTGCGAGCATAGTGGCGTACTGATCTGACGACATCGGCCGATGTCGGTCGTCGGCGGAATCCACCGACGTCAGCGCTACAGTCTATGTTAGACAGTCATTATAACGTAAATTACGAATCTTTGAGCAACAGGGAAGTGACGACATTCGTGTCAAAATCATGAATGCCTCCGTCAAGTCTTGAAAGTCAGCCAATCAGCATACTTTAGATCACAGATATTCTGTTGCTTGAGAAATGAGCTCACGCATCTAAGTCTATCTATGGCTATCTGACACAGTTGCCTGGACAAATTTTACATATATACTACGAACATAGTTTCCAGTTGTAATACCACAACCCTTTGGGACCCTACATCCAATTCCAATCTCATCTCCACTCCCCATGCTTCCCTTGCCCGAGTAACCACCCACCGCTCCACAGTCAACACCACAGAGCGCCCCATGCTCTTACCTGTGCAACCACCTCATAAGAAGGTGCTGCCTTCCACCACCTCCACATCCATCCAATCTCTCATCCCTCCTCCCAGGCCACATCCACCAAAAAACCTTCCAAGCGCCCCTACCTTCAGCCTTGCCAACCCTGATCCAAAATTCCTCAATGCCCGCACCCTTACTCTTGAAATCCAGACGTTCAACTCCAGTGTATCCACTACCCAATTCGTCACTCGCAGAGACTTCCTTCTCATCAATTCCTTCCATACTGACCTCCTCTGGCTCCTTCCCTGCATGTCCTTTGGCCCCCATGCATCCCTCACCACTTTCCTTACAGTCCCTTCTCCTCGTCAGACCAACCCCATCGTCGTCCGCCAACCCTCACCACAGTGATCACAAAACTCAGCCCTGTGGTCACGGAGGCTGTGGCGTTAGCAGAACTGAATGCCCGCCCTGCCCTGGAAATCCGCTTGGCCCACCGTATTTACAATTCCTCTGGCCCTACCTTCTTCATGCGTATACTTACAGAGTCTACCTGGTCATGATGGCATCACCTACCGCCATCTCAAGGAATCCCCCCATCCTTCCTGGCTGCCCTTGCTACCCTCTACAATGTGCTCCCCTTGTTCTTACTCCGATCTGTGTCCTGCTGCTCCTTAAACCCAACAAATTCGCCTCTGATACTTCTGCGCATTCCACCTCCCTCACCTCCATGTTCAGTAAGGTCTTTGAGACCATCCTCCCCCATCGTATTCAACGACCATCTTAACCAGCACCACCTCCTTCCCCTTACCCAGTCTGGTTCCCGGCCTTCATTTTCAGCCGACAACCAGTTACTTAAGGTTACCAGTCTTCTTTCCCATTGCTCCACTATCTTTGTTTCCCTTGACCTACAGAATGCCTTTGACTGTGTCTGGCATCCCGGGCTCCTCTTCAAATTCCAGACCTATGCTCTCCCTGTCAACTTCATCCAACTCATTGCTTCCTTCCTCTCCCGTCCTCCCTCCTATGTCACTATCCACAATTCCAAATCGCATACTTTCTGTCCCTCTGCCAGCATGCCTAAAGGCTCCATCCTTTCCCATCTCCTTTATCTTATGTACACTGCCGATATGTCCAAACCTGCCCCGCTTGTTTATCTCCTCCAGCTTGCTGATGACACCGCCTTTCTAGCCCATTATCCTACACTTCAATGGTGGCAACATACCCTCCAAAACCACCGTGGCCAATTCACCGCTTGGTGCAACCAGTGGTTCCTCTGTATCAACCCTTCGAAGACCCAGGCGATCATCATAGGCCGCATCACCTGCTCCTCCTGTCTTCATGATATCTACCTCCCCATTTATGGCCGTCCTATCCACCTCACTCCTACCTTCAATTACCTTGGCCTCCCCCTCGACCGCCATCTCACCTGGACTTTCCATCTTCTTACCATCCAACACAAAGGTCACAACAGACTCCACCTCCGGAAACTCCTGTCCGGCCAGACACGAGGTCTGCATCCTTCCACCATCCTTCACACCTAAAAATCCTTGATCGGCCCCTTCTTTGTTATGCCAGTATTGCTAGGATTTCTGCCCCTCCCAGCTTCTATCACGCCCACTAAATCCTCGAACGCCATGCACTCCGCCTCGCCTACCGCATCCGCCTTCTGTCCCCCAAGTGCATTTCCTATGACCTCATCCCCTTCCCCCACTTTCTCCTTTTCGTTGAACACATCCGAACCCTGTATATTGTCCACCGCATTGATCCCCCTCACCCCCTGGTGTCTCCCTTCCTCTCCACCCCAAGGCCACAAAATTTGTAGAACAGTTATGAATAGAATCCACAGAGTTCTACCGAAAACTGTAATGATATTTATTGAGACAGTAACAGTACACCAGATAATTACTTTAATGTGAGACTCACTTTTGTTATGTAAAATTAATAAATTAGTTCAAAAGGTCTGATGGCATTACTTAATAGGACCCTAAGAGTTCTACTGAAAACTGTAATAACATTTTTTATGGGGTCAACAGTTACTGAAAAAATATCATTCACGAGAGACCCACTGTAATCTCCCCACGGAAAATTACCCTCTACCACGCAATAATTAATAGTGATCAATCAAATCATCCACATTTATTTACATTTGAAAAGTATCTGATCGGATTTTCTAGTAATATATGCGCCGACAGCTCGTCGACGCCAAGGTATTTTTCTAGTACGTTTATGCTTTGGAACAACAGAGGTACAGAGATGTATGCTCCATGGTTATTATAGAGGGAGAAAGGAACAGCTTCGGAAGTATCGGTTGGATGATTATCGGATTGCTAAAAGAGATTTATTTACTCTTCATCGCGCTAAAGCGAATTAGAAAGAGTGTGTGCCGCTAGTGTGATAGATAAAGAAAAGGATAAACCTGTAAAAGTAAATTACATGAGACTTAAGATCCACGGAAACGGAACATGTACGGAAATGGATTCAATATACAATTTTCCGCAGAAATAAGGTTTGTGACCATTTTATTCTAGAGTGAATGACGAATGAGTTCTTTGTCTGATTCATTGATGATTGTCTGGGCCCTGTAATTAATTGGGAAGTTTCAGCTGTGACGAAGAGAGCCTGCAATCTCTGAGTTTTTTTGAAATCGTCCAAAAAGGCTTCGTCCACATCTGAAATTTTAGATCTGTCGTAAACTGAACGAATTGTTCAAACGATAGATTTTCCCAACTGAATGCAGCGCTTAATAATAATAACAAATATAAAGATCTTTTCTAGCAAGCCAGCCGCTGAATATTAAGAAGAAGGGCTCCACCAGAGATTCTACTAGGCTGATTTCACGTAATTTATATTTAACTGTACACAGGTAAAGGACAGAGAGAGAGAGAGAGAGAGAGCGAATGGAATTCTAGAAAGTACTCAGAATCCTCCATTAGCATAATTGTTTGTCGGTCTTTTCACGGAGCAGCCCAATAAAAACACACGAAGTCCTGACTTTATTGTACCGATTTATGTGTGAGAGTGAAAGAGCGATAAAGGCGACAGATACACTTCTGTACAGACAAAACATTACACCAAGTTAGCGGCAAGCAGCATTCACATATACTTTCATCAAAAACATGGTAGTGTAGAATTCATTATACCACTTAGACTAATTTATCATAAATTGGCAAAACCATTTTGTTGAAGGTTCTGGATAGCACCAAAAGAGTTCTTTTAAAAACCCTCATAACATTTTTATGGTGCCAATAGTTCATGAAATAGATTGCATGTTCAATCTGCAGTGGGTGTGCACTGATGTGAAACTTGCTGGCAGATAAAACTGTGTGCCGGACCGGGTCTCTAACCCCAGGCTGTCGTGAAGAAATATCTTGATAATACCCTTTCTTCCAGGAATGCAACTTCTGCAATTTTGGTAGGACAACTTCTGTGATGTTCAGAAACCAGGAGATGAGGTACTACCGGGAGTACAGCTGTGATGACGGATCATGAATTCTCACTGTTATTTTGGAATTATATGAGACATAAAAAATGTTAAAATGTGCAGTGCAGTACACAAGAAGCTCTTTCATTTGTAGTTGGGACGGGATGTAATTCGGATTACCGAAAATCCGGATAATCCGGAAATATTCTACTAAATACAAAAAGTCTAAATGTTCGGCAATGTACAAACGCCGGTACAGCTTCCTAACACTGACTATAGTAACAGTGGGTGGAAATGTGGGATGTGCACGCTTAGATGATTCAAGGAGAGAAGGCTCATCAGTGCAAAACAAACAGATGGCTGAGAGAGCGTATCCATTCACACGCTCCACTAACCACATGGTGTCACACCTGTCAAGAAGCACACCACGGGTATAAAGAGCTGTAGTGGGAGAGCTGTTGGAGTGGTTACTATGCAACTTACTTGATGGGCCCCAATACACCGTTATATTAATGTACAGTACTTAATAAACAATGTCATTCACACACTCTGAGCTCCTTAATCACTCGGTACTAGACTAAATTACCGGCCTACTGATAAGCAGCCTATGTACCCCACTGACTACGTATCTTCATGATAAAAAAAAAAAAAGAGAAAAAGACCAAGGAACACAAAATATGAATCCCGATAAATCGGAAATATACATAATATTTCTATACACTGCAAAAACTTTTGACACTCGCTGAAGTCTAACTTACCAAACTTCCACACTTCCTAACTAGAACAAATGTTGGCAACAATATTAACGATAGAAATTTCAAGTTTAATCGTTACATACAGCACATGTTTTTTTGTATCGTAGAGTCTTGTGATGTTGCCACCTAACTTTCATCCATGAGTGTCCTGGGCATATTTTTAGCTGTTAGTGGTCCTGGATGCCATGAGAGCTCAAAAAAATTACTGTTTTACGTAATAAAATTTTTCTGGTTCTTCCTGATTCTAAAAATATACACTTCATGCACAGTACCTCGTCATTCTCGTGCTTAGTTGTTATTTTGTTTAATTTAGGCGCCGCAATTTCCGTAGAAACTCGTTTATGTAATATCTTTGAAGAACCTGTCGGCGGTCGCAAGTGCAGGAAAAATGTTTACATGATGTAAAACAAAACCATAATGCGTTTCAACAGTTGCATTTGGGAACACTTGCCTAAATCTGTTTTTGTTGGCATTTCAGCTTTTCACATTGGTGGAATGGATGACATAATATGTTTTAATGATGGTATAAAAAACAGATTACAAACGATTATGAGACCAGGCATCACAACTAGGAACAACATGAAAATTGTGCTGCTTTGAGCAGACAGGCAACACGGCACGGAAATTGAAAATGCTGCTGAAACCATGAAAAAGGAGGCCAGAGTAACAAAGAAAAGAAGTAAAACTAAAGAAAATGAAAAGGACACTGGAGGAATACAACAGGAATGGTTTGAAATGTAGTCATTGAGAAGAAAATGACATACAAATCTTTAGTTTCAGTTTTCTGTAATCAACGTGTTTGCATACAGAGATATTGTAACGTCCCCACACGAAATTTTTTAAATAAAAACCGTGCACCATGAGCCAAGTATAACCTCCGCACAAAATCTTTTATAGGTGAATAAGAAACCATGAACCAAGTGTAAACTCCCCACGTAAATAATAATTAAATGAATTTTTAAAGTAATGTAACCTCTGAACAAGATTAATTTTAATCTACCCTCTGAACAAAATTGGCTCCCATTTATAATCTCTATGCTCAAATGCATTCACATTTAATGTAACCACAAAATTCAATAGCTAAACCCGGAAATAATAAAAAAATTCAGTAACCTGGTAAATTTCATGACGACAGCAGCGCTGTGCTTCGGTCCTGTATTCTGAATAAAAAGGAAATATTCTTACCTCAATAAAAACTGCAAATATATATCTGCTCTTATGTAGAAATTTTTTGCCACAGCTTCGTGCAATGCTGGCGTATATGTTTTTTTCTGATTCTTGGAAGGAATAATCATGCATTGGAAATATTCTTTAAATTGAAATGAGTGCTTTTCTTTAAAAAATTACTCTATATTAAGAAAATTATTATTGCGGCATTTTTGAAAGAAGTTAATGACAGTTAATATACATTACTAGATATGCGCAAGGCTGCTTCTTTACCTTCTACAATAATACTCATCCTCCAGAGTCCCGACCAGAGCAGACTGCAGACACGCGCCGACTACTGCAGACTAGCACGGACTGACTACTACTGCCGACTGACTACTACTTCCGACTCACGTAGACTACTGTCGACTACTGCCGACTCACGCCGACTAGCGACAAGCAACAACTAACTACATACTACTCTCTGGTCAGAGACTCTGCCATGCCTCGCCCATCGCCGGCAACACATACGTCTTACATAACCCTCCACTTGGGGGGCGAAAATTTGGCAGCAATGGTGAGTCAATTGGACTTGCCATGAGCAACAAATTTTTCTTAATTAACTAAGTTTACAAGCACAGAATATATACATATATATAACTACAGAACATGAAATAAAATATAGTGCACAAGCACTGAGTACAGAACATATCAAGCAAAGACAAAATGTATACACAATGAGTACAAAGCATATTAACAAATGGAATAAAGTGCACACGCACTGTAGTTCAGAACATATCAGCAAATTACAAAATGTATAGGCAATGAGTACAAATCATATTAACAAATGGCATAAAGTGTACACACACTGTAGTACAGAACATATGTAGTACAGAACATATCAGGAAATCACAAATGTATAAGCAATGAGTACAAATCATATTAACAAATGACAAAAGTGCACACACACTGTAGTACATACGTAATGAATACAAATCATATTAACAAATGGCATAAAGTCCACACGCACTGCAGAAGTCTTAAACATTTTTACAACAAATAAACATATCAAGGAGTGAAATAAACTGCACACGCACTGTAAAAGTGTTTAGCATTTTTACATAACATATCATGGAGTGAAATAAAGTGCACACGCACTGTAAAAGTCTTTAGCCTATTTAGGACAACTGATCTTGTTAACAAATGAAATGAAGTGCACACGCACTGTATATGTCTTTATCATTTTACAAGAACTAGGAAAGGAATGGGAAGGATTGCATCATGGTTGTAGCACATTAGGTTGCACGCAGCTGCACTGAAAGTCCATATCTTTCTACAGAAGCACAACACCAAGTGAGACAATCTGAAGTTATTTTCCCTGAAGTATTAATCAGTGTAGCCAAGACACTGAAAGTCATAGTAATATTCCATGTTATCATTTTGGTAGTACATTAGGTACACCAAACAGTGGGACCATAATAACATCTCCATCGCTCAAGGTGGTGGACAGCATGTCGTGTCAACACCAAGCGTGATAGGACCTTTATTGTTTACAATATACATAAATGACTTAGTTGACAACATCGGTAGCTCCGTGAGGCTATTTGCAGATGACACGGTTGTCTACAAGAAAGTAGCAACATCAGAAGACTCGTACGTACTCCAGGAAGACCTGCAGAGGATTAATGAATGGTGCGACAGCTGGCAGCTTTCCCTAAACGTAGATAAATGTAATATAATGCGCATACATAGGGGCAGAAATCCATTCCAGTACGATTATGCCATAGGTGGTAAATCATTGGAAGCGGTAACGACCGTAAAATACTTAGGAGTTACTATCCGGAGCGATCTGAAGTGGAATGATCACATAAAACAAATAGTGGGAAAAGCAGGCGCCAGGTTGAGATTCATAGGAAGAATTCTAAGAAAATGTGACTCATCGACGAAAGAAGTAGCTTACAAAACGCTTGTTCGTCCGATTCTTGAGTATTGCTCATCAGTATGGGACCCTTACCAGGTTGGATTAATAGAAGAGATAGACATGATCCAGCGAATAACTGGGCGATTCGTCATGGGGACATTTAGTCAGCGCGAGAGCGTTACGGAGATGCTGAACAAGCTCCAGTGGCGGACACTTCAAGAAAGGCGTTACGCAATACGGAGAGGTTTATTATCGAAATTACGAGAGAGCACATTCCGGGAAGAGATGGGAAACATATTACTACCGCCCACATATATCTCGCGTAATGATCACAACGAAAAGATCCGAGAAATTAGAGCAAATACGGAGACTTACAAGCAGTCGTTCTTCCCACGCACAATTCGTGAATGGAACAGGGAAGGGGGGATCAGATAGTGGTACAATAAGTACCCTCCGCCACACACCGTAAGGTGGCTCGCGGAGTATAGATGTAGATGTAGATGTAGATGTTCTTGTAAGGTACACCAACGTAGAATTCGTGCAGAAACCAAATATAGTGCTCCATGAGCATGAGGATAGACAGGACAAACGGATATTGCAGTAATTTGTGGTAATTAGGTCAGAAGGTAAAGGACATTAAGTCTTATGCCAGTCATCATTGATAATTACACTAGTCGATTAACTGATTTTTAATTATTCGAGGCACTCTTCACCCAGTTATTGAACATTTCTGTACCATGTATGAAGTATTACAGAATAATGTTCATAAGTTATCTGTTTACAGAGAACATTGGCACTCACTGGCCAGATACAAATCATCAGAAGTCATCATTCAAAACAGGAGCTAATTCATATATAGCATGAAAGTGACATAATATAAATTTAAAGTATAAGAAACAGTGGCATTCGTTGGTCAGCAAGTATTAATTATTACAAAACATTTTTCATCCTTCAAGTGACATCTGACATATTTAAAAATAAATATTGGCACTCATTGGCCAGTTACAAAACATATAGCAAGTATTGAATAGTACAAAACATTTTTCATCATTCAAGTGACATACAACATATTTGAAATAATTATTGGCACTCATTGGCCAGTTACAAAGTATTCTTATATTTTTATAAAACCTTATTCAGTATTATTCAGAAGTTATCATTCAAAACA
This sequence comes from Schistocerca nitens, assembly GCF_023898315.1. Lineage (NCBI taxonomy): Eukaryota > Metazoa > Arthropoda > Insecta > Orthoptera > Acrididae > Schistocerca > Schistocerca nitens. The sequence continues at coordinate 1,190,850 of NW_026045874.1, forward strand.
TGAGTTAATTATTGGAATAGCATTAATGCATAAGTCATCATTCAGTATTACTCAGAACTCATCATTCAAGTGACATAGGACATATTTAACATATAACACACTGTAACTATTATTCAAGGTCTGTGACTAGAAAACATTACCAGTATTACTCTCTTAAACTGGTAGCATTATTTGGGACTGGTAATACATTTTTTTTGGTGGTAGCAATGCATTGCCTTGGGATCGATAATTAATTGCTGGGGCATAACAATATTTGCATTTGACTTATTGCTGCAAATGAAGATGTGTAACGTCATTCGTCATGAGTCAGCTGTAGCAAGTTTATGAAACAAATAAAGTGTATGTGATCACATTCATGAATGACACACACAAATGGGTAAAAAAAATGCAAGTACTACAACAGGTTTAATGATTAACTGCTTATAGCGTATTAATTCCGTTAATAATTTCTCCTGCGAAAAATACAAAATGGATTATTAAGCTGAAAGAAGAAAAGCATATTATGCTGAAAAGTAGTGAACTTCGAATTAACAGGTAGTGAAATGTGTATAAAATATATATGTTCTCTAGCTGTCCTTTCCAAAACCTTCAGTCATCATATCATGCGACATAAGACATTCTTTCAAAACGAACTGCAACAAATATTTAAATAACTACATAGCATTTCTTAACTAACAGTAAAAAATATAAACTTCATCATTATTTTCATCTGCAAAGAAAAACTCCATTATCATTACTATCATCACGTTCAAAGAAAAACTTCATTATCCATATCATCATAATTCCATTATTATCATCACCTGTAAAGAAAAACTTCATTATCCATATCACTATATTCTTCATCATTATTCACTACCATTCATTATCATCTGCAAAAAAGTCACTTCATTATTCATTATACAACTATTCATAGTATAGAGTTCCTTATTTCTAGCATATTTCATCACTAAAACTAAGATGAGTAGTTCTGTCTGACAGCCTGCATCAATCGCCTCGTATTCTGAAAGAAAAAATTAGTTAAGACTGCTATTCTACGATGTGTGTAGTATATTCTTGTTAATGCTTGTTAATTCTGATCCATTTACTCTTCTTGACGACGTATTGCATCTTCTCTCGTTCATTCAGAAGGTGAAATTCCCATTTCTGTTTAATTTATTTCTTTTACACGTTATTTCTTTCTGAAAATGATAAATAATGATTAATGTCTTGCATTTAAATCATATACCCATTAAATAGATAGATACTGACCACAGGAAAATTAAAGAGACCTTTGGAGAGAAGAGAACCACTTGTATGAATATCAAGAGCACAGATGGCAACCCACTTCTAAGCAAAGAAGGGAAGGCAGAAAGGTGGAAGGAGTATATTTAGGGTTTATACAAGGGCGATGTACTTGAAGACAATATTATGGAAATGGAAGAGGATGTAGATGAAGATGAAATGGGAGATAAGATACTGCGTGAAGAGTTTGACAGAGCACTGAAAGACCTGAGTCGAAACAAGGCCCCGGGAGTAGACAACATTCCATTAGAACTACTGATGGCCTTGGGAGAACCAGTCATGACAAAACTCTACCATCTGGTGAGCAAGATGTATGAGACAGGCGAAATACCCACAGACTTCAAGAAGAATATAATAATTCCAATCCCAAAGAAAGCAGGTGTTGACAGATGTGAAAATTACCGAACTATTAGTTTAATAAGTCACAGCTGCAAAATACTAATGCGAATTCTTTACAGACGAATGGAAAAACTAGTAGAAGCCGAACTCGGAGAAGATCAGTTTGGATTCCATAGAAATGTTGGAACATGTGAGGCAATACTAACCTTACGACTTATCTTAGAAGAAAGATTAAGAAAAGGCAAACCAACGTTTCTAGCATTTGTAGACTTAAAGAAAGCTTTTGACAACGTTAACTGGAATACTCTCTTTCAAATTCTCAAGTTGACAGGGGTAAAATACAGGGAGCGAAAGGCTATTTACAATTTGTACAGAAACCAGATGGCAGTTATAAGAGTCGAGGGGCATGAAAGGGAAGCAGTGGTTGGGAAAGGAGTGAGACAGGGTTGTAGTCTCTCCCCGATGTCATTCAATCTGTATATTGAGCAAGCAGTAAAAGAAACAAAAGAAAAATTCGGAGTAGGTATTAAAATTCATGGAGTAGAAGTAAAAACTTTGAGGTTTGCCGATGACATTGTTATTCTGTCAGAGACAGCAAAGGACTTGGAAGAGCAGTTGAACGGAATGGACAGTGTCTTGAAAGGAGGATATAAGATGAACATCAACAAAAGCAAAACGAGGATAATGGAATGTAGTCAAATCAAATCGGGTGATGCTGAGGGGATTAGATTAGGAAATGAGACACTTACATTAGTAAAGGAGTTTTGCTATGTAGGGAGTAAAATAACTGATGATGGTCGAAGTAGAGAGGATATAAAATGTAGACTGGCAATGGCAAGGAAAGCGTTTCTGAAGAAGAGAAATTTGTTAACATCGAGTATAGATTTAAGTGTCAGGAAGTCGTTTCTGAAAGTATTTGTATGGAGTGTAGCCATGTATGGAAGTGAAACGTGGACGATAAATACGAATAGTTTGGACAAGAAGGGAATAGAAGCTTTCAAAATGTGGTGCTACAGAAGAATTCTGAAGATAAGGTGGGTAGATCACGTAACTAATGAGGAGGTATTGAATAGGATTGGGGAGAAGAGAAGTTTGTGGCACAACTTGACTAGAAGAAGGGATCGGTTGGTAGGACATGTTTTGAGGCATCAAGGGATCTCAAATTTAGCATTGGAGGGCTGCGTGGAGGGTAAAAATCGTAGAGGGAGACCAAGAGATGAATACACTAAGCAGATTCAGAGGGATGTACGTTGCAGTAGGTACTGGGAGATGAAGAAGCTTGCACAGGATAGAGTAGCATGGAGAGCTGCATCAAACCAGTCTCAGGACTGAAGACCACAACAACAACAACAACCCATTAAATAAAAGCTGATTTCTAGTGATATAATTGAGCATACAGCATAGCATGACAGAAAACGTAATATGTCAAAAAAATATAAACAGTGTTCAGATGCAAAAAATGTACCCAGAGTATCACAATGTAGCAGTAAAAAAAAATGTAAAATAGTCACGATGTTGAGATATCATAAGGCAAAATGTCAAAGTCAACTGGTGTTTGTTATATCTTAAATATTTCATAGTGTATACAAACAATATAGGAAAACAATCATACATATATGAAAAATGGAAAATGTGCACAGTCTGATGTGTATCGACAAGATGAGGGACCTGCTAACCTTACCTTGCCGGGCACTTGCCAAGAAAAAATACGATAATCATCAGTAAGTGTTCATGTGAATATAATTGCATAAGTGGTCATAAAAAATGAGCAAATGGCATTACTGTGTGATAAATCATAAAATATGTTCATTCAATAAAAGGTTTGACGTTGGAGACGTGGTGATTCCCTTTGGTTTTTCTGGTTCTCAGAGTTTCGACGTGTACTAAATTGGGGTGAGGAATGCTGTGAATTCGATATGGACATGCGTATAGAAGCTCAAATTTACTACACCTATTCTTTCCTCTGTTCGGTAAATAATGTGTACGTACTAATATCTTCTGTCCAATGTGAAAATCACGGCGTGTACAAACCTGTTTTTGCTGTCTTCTCCGGCGCTCTGTGGCACGTTTGATGTTGTTCAGCGGAATGTCGAATATTTCATGGTGTCGTAGTTGACGAGATGTAGGAAAGGTTACCAATTCTTTAATTTTGTTAGATGGTTCAAAATTTTTCAGTATAACAGACGGAGATAGCATAGTAGATTCATTTGGTATGGAATTAATTACATCCTGGAATGAGAGTATGTGTGTGTCCCAATCAATGTGTTTTTTATGGCGGTATATTTTACACAGTTTACCAATTTCTGTCATTAATCGTTCACAAGGGTTCGATGAAGCATGGTACCTGGATATATAGATCGGAGAAATGTTTCTAGCTCGTAACATACGTGTCCATATAGCAGATCGAAACTGTGATCCATTGTCGGAAATTACTTTCAACATATGCCCTACATGAAATAGAAAATGTTTTACAAATGCTTTCGAAACAGTTTTAGCAGTAGATTTGCGTATCGGAGTGAAGATAACAAATTTTGAAGTGAGTTCAACAGCGACAAAGATGTAGCAAAAACCTCTATTAGTTCTGGGAATCGGACCAAAAATGTCTACAGCTGCCATGTGTCTCAATTTAACAGGTACAATGGGATGTAATGGAGGAATATGTGAAGTCGTATCTGACTTAGCTTTCTGGCACATTTTACATCACGCTAAAACTCGTCGAATACGTTTCTCCATGTTGGTAAAATAACAGTTCTGTCTCAGTATAAGAAAACATTTTCTGGTTCCATAATGTGCGTAACTTAAATGAGTATACCAGATTAATTTGTTAACAACTTCGTCAGGAATGCATAATAACCAATTGTTGCTGTCAAGGTGAGAGCGGCGAAACAGAATGTCATTGCGTATAGTGTAATGGTTTCTAATGATAACATTATTCCTATCTTGCCAAAGGTGTTTAATTTCTTTCCATATGTTGTCTTTACTCTGCTCTTTTGCTATGTCTTGTAATGACGACGAAATGAAATTTTCAAATGCAACTTGTTGAACGTACATGACGCTGAAATTTGCTTCGCAGAAGTTGGTTGCGATGTCTTGCTGATTGTTGCTGAGAGAACGGGATAGTGCGTCTGCTACAATATTTTGTGTGCCGGGAATGTGAACAATTGTAAAATTAAATTCCTGCAAATAAAGTTTCAATCTGCTTAATCTGTCGTATGTAAATTTAGCCGAAAGTAAAAACTGTATCGCACTACGATCTGTGTAAACGGTAGTGTGTCTTCCATAAAGAAAATGCCGAAATCTCGTAAATGCCCATACGACACACAGTTCTGAATAGAATCCACAGAGTTCTACCGAAAACTATAATAATATTTATTGAGACAGTAACATTACACCAGATAATTACTTTAATGTGAGACTCACTTTTGTTATGTAAAATTAATAAATTAGTACAAAAGGTCTGATGGCATTTCTTAATAGGACCCTAAGAGTTCTACTGAAAACTGTAATAACATTTTTTATGGGGTCACGAGAGACCCACTTAGACTAATTTATCATAAATTGGCAAAACCATTTTGTTGAAAGTTCTGGATAGCACCAAAAGAGTTCTTTTAAAAACCCTCATAACATTTTTATGGTGCCAATAGTTCATGAAATAGATTGCATGTTCACTCTGCAGTGGGTGTGCACTGATGTGAAACTTGCTGGCAGATAAAACTGTGTGCCGGACCGGGTCTCTAACCCCAGGCTGTCGTGAAGAAATATCTTGATAATACCCTTTCTTCCAGGAATGCTACTTCTGCAATTTTGGTAGGACAACTTCTGTGATGTTCAGAAACCAGGAGATGAGGTACTACCGGGAGTACAGCTGTGATGACGGATCATGAATTCTCACTGTTATTTTGGAATTATATGAGACATAAAAAACGTTAAAATGTGCAGTGCAGTACACAAGAAGCTCTTTCATTTGTAGTTGGGACGGGATGTAATTTGGATTACCGAAAATCCGGATAATCCGGAAATATTCTACTAAATACAAAAAGTCTAAATGTTCGGCAATGAACAAACGCCGGTACAGCTTCCTAACACTGACTATAGTAACAGTGGGTGGAAATGTGGGATGTGCACGCTTAGATGATTCAAGGAGAGAAGGCTCATCAGTGCAAAACAAACAGATGGCTGAGAGAGCGTATCCATTCACATGCTCCACTAACCACATGATGTCACACCTGTCAAGAAGCACACCACGGGTATAAAGAGCTGTAGTGGGAGAGCTGTTGGCGTGGTTACTATGCAACTTACTTGATGGGCCCCAATACACCGTTATATTAATGTACAGTACTTAATAAACAATGTCATTCACACACTCTGAGCTCCTTAATCACTCGGTACTAGACTAAATTACCGGCCTACTGATAAGCAGCCTATGTACCCCACTGACTACGTATCTTCATGATAAAAAAAAAAAAGAGAAAAAGACCAAGGAACACAAAATATGAATCCCGATAAATCGGAAATATACATAATATTTCTATACACTGCAAAAACTTTTGACACTCGCTGAAGTCTAACTTATCAAACTTCCACACTTCCTAACTAGAACAAATGTTGGCAACAATATTAACGATAGAAATTTCAAGTTTAATCGTTACATACAGCACATGTTTTTTTGTATCGTAGAGTCTTGTGATGTTGCCACCTAACTTTCATCCATGAGTGTCCTGGGCATATTTTTAGCTGTTAGTGGTCCTGGATGCCATGAGAGCTCAAAAAAATTACTGTTTTACGTAATAAAATTTTTCTGGTTCTTCCTGATTCTAAAAATATACACTTCATGCACAGTACCTCGTCATTCTCGTGCTTAGTTGTTATTTTGTTTAATTTGGGCGCCGCAATTTCCGTAGAAACTCGTTTATGTAATATCTTTGAAGAACCTGTCGACTGTCACAAGTGCAGGAAAAATGTCTACATGATGTAAAACAAAACCACAATGCGTTTCAACAGTTGCATTTGGGAACACTTGCCTAAAATGTTTTTGTTGGCATTTCAGCTTTTCACATTGGTGGAATGGATGACATAATATGTTTTAATGATGGTATAAAAAGCAGATTCCAAACGATTTTGAGACCAGGCATCAGAACTAGGAACAACATGAAAATTGTGCTGCTATGAACAGACAGGCAACACGGCACGGAAATTGAAAATGCTGCTGAAACCATGAAAAAGGAGGCCAGAGTAACAAAGAAAAGAAGTAAAACTAAAGAAAATGAAAAGGACACGGAAGGAATTCAACAGGAATGGTTTGAAATGTAGTCATTGAGAAGAAAATGACATACAAATCTTTAGTTTCAGTTTTCTGTAATCAACGTGTTTGCATACAGAGAAATTGTAACGTCCCCACACGAAAATTTTTTAATAAAAACCATGAACCATGAGCCAAGTGTAACCTCCGCACAAAATCTTTTATAAGTGAATAAGAAACCACGAACCAAGTGTAAACTCCCCACGGAAATAATAATTAAATGAATTTTTAAAGTAATGTAACCTCTGAACAAAATTAATTTTAATCTAACCTCTGAACAAAATTGGCTCCCATTTATAATCTCGATGCTCAAATGCATTCACATTTAATGTAACCACAAAATTCAATTGCTATACCCGGAAATAATAAAAAAATTCAGTAACCTGGTAAATTTCATGACGACAGCAGCGCTGCGCCTAGGCCTGTATTCTGAATAAAAAGGAAATATTCTTACCTCAATAAAAACTGCAAATATATATCTGCTCTTATGTAGAAATTTTTTGCCACAGCTTCGTGCAATGCTGGCGTATATGTTTTTTCTGATTCTTGGAAGGAATGATCATGCATTGGAAATATTCTTTAAATTGAAATGAGTGCTTTTCTTTAAAAAATTACTTTATATTACGAAAATTATTATTGCGGCATTTTTGAAAGAAGTTAATGACAGTTAATATACATTACTAGGTATGCGCAAGGCTGCTTCTTTACCTTCTACAATAATACTCATCCTCCAGAGTCCCGACCAGAGCAGACTGCAGACACGCGCCGACTACTGCAGACTAGCACGGACTCACTACTACTGCCGACTGACTACTACTGCCAACTCACGTAGACTACTGTCGACTACTGCCGACTCACGCCGACTAGCGACAAGCAACAACTAACTACATACTACTCTCTGGTCAGAGACTCTGCCATGCCTCGCCCATCGCCGGCAACACATACGTCTTACATAACCCTCCACTTGGGGGGCAAAAATTTGGCAGCAATGGTGAGTCAATTGGACTTGCCATGAGCAACAAATTTTTCTTAATTAACTAAGTTTACAAGCACAGAATATATACATATATATAACTACAGAACATGAAATAAAATATAGTGCACATGCACTGAGTACAGAACATATCAAGCAAAGACAAAATGTATACACAATGAGTACAAAGCATATTAACAAATGGCATAAAGTGTACACACACTGTAGTACAGAACATATGTAGTACAGAACATATCAGGAAATCACAAATGTATAAGCAATGAGTACAAATCATATTAACAAATGACAAAAGTGCACACACACTGTAGTACATACATAATGAATACAAATCATATTAACAAATGGCATAAAGTGCACACGCACTGCAGAAGTCTTAAACATTTTTACAACAAATAAACATATCAAGGAGTGAAATAAAGTGCACACGCACTGTAAAAGTGTTTAGCATTTTTACATAACATATCATGGAGTGAAATAAAGTGCACACGCACTGTAAAAGTCTTTAGCCTATTTAGGACAACTGATCTTGTTAACAAATGAAAGGAAGTGCACATGCACTGTATATGGCTTTATCATTTTACAAGAACTAGGAAAGGAATGGGAAGGATTGCATCATGGTTGTAGCACATTAGGTTGCACGCAGCTGCACTGAAAGTCCATATCTTTCTACAGAAGCACAACACCAAGTGAGACAATCTGAAGTTATTTTCCCTGAAGTATTAATCAGTGTAGCCAAGACACTGAAATGTCATAGTAATATTCCATGTTATCATTTTGGTAGTACATTAGGTACACCAAACAGTGGGTCCATAATAACATCTCCATCGCTCAAGGAGGTGGACAGTATGTCGTGTCAACATCATGTTCTTGTAAGGTACACCAACGTAGAATTAGTGCAGAAACCAAATATTGTGCTCCATGAGCATGAGGATAGACAGGACAAACGGATATTGCAGTAATTTGTGGTAATTAGGTCAGAAGGTGAAGGACATTAAGTCTTATGCCAGTCATCATTGATAATTACACTAGTCGATTAACTGATTTTTAAGTAATTCGAGGCACTCTTCGCCCAGTTATTGAACGTTTCTGTACCATGTATGAAGTATTACAGAATAATGTTCATAAGTTATCTGTTTACAGCGAACATTGGCACTCACTGGCCAGATACAAATCATCAGAAGTCATCATTCAAAACAGGAGCTAATTCATATATAGCATGAAAGTGACATAATATAAATTTAAAGTATAAGAAACAGTGGCATTCGTTGGTCAGCAAGTATTAATTATTACAAAACATTTTTCATCCTTCAAGTGACATCTGACATATTTAAAAATAATTATTGGCACTCATTGGCCAGTTACAAAACATATAGCAAGTATTGAATAGTACAAAACATTTTTCATCATTCAAGTGACATACAACATATTTGAAATAATTATTGGCACTCATTGGCCAGTTACAAAGTATTCTTATATTTTTATAAAACCTTATTCAGTATTATTCAGAAGTTATCATTCAAAACATGAGTTAATTATTGGAATAGCATTAATGCATAAGTCATCATTCAGTATTACTCAGAACTCATCATTCAAGTGACATAGGATGTGGTGTCACCGCTAGACACCACACTTGCTAGGTGGTAACTTAAATCGGCCGCGGTCCTGTAGTACATGTCGGACCCGCGTGTCGCCACTGTGTAATCGCAAACCTAGCGCCACCACATGGCAGGTCACAAGACACGGACTAGACCTCGCCCCAGTTGTACGGACGACATAGCTTGCGACCAGACGTACCAAGTCTTCCTCTCATTTGCCGAGAGACAGATTGAATAGCCTTCAGCTTAGTCCATAGCTACTACCTAGCAAGGCGCCATTTGTATCAGTGCTAATAGCTTACTACTATTCAAGAGAGATGTATTCCAAGGATTTATTAAAGTTAAGTATAAGCGAATCTCCATTCTTTTCTTTATAGTTTTCATCCAGTATCCTGTTTCAGAATTCACGCCCGTCTGCGTTAGCCTTGCGTGCCTATAGGCTTCCTCCTTGTGTCTATGCTGTATGAAATAGACACAACATTATTTGGCGACGAGGATGGGATGCCGCGCCCACATTGCATGAATTGATTGTCCTTTGCCTTAATTTGCTTATGTCATGGCTTCGCCACAATCTCCAGATGTACTGTCCGAATTTTTTCGCTTGCAGAATCAGCAGACGCAGGCGTTATTGGAAGCCCTAGGACAGCTCGTCCAGGGTCAACGTGCGCTGCAAACCGATGCGGCAGCCGCCGCTTCTTCGCTACCGCTGCCACAAAACGCTGTTGCACCTCCCTTTCGACCGTACGTGGCGGCCGAAGAAACCTGGACTGAGTGGGCCAGCCAGTTCAACTTTCATCTCGCAGCCTACAGAATTCAAGGTAAAGAGCGGCAGCCGTTTTTGCTTTCTTGTGTCGGTGTGTCTACCTACCGTGTGATAGTGAAATTGTTTCCCCGACGCGACGTAGCAACTCTGTCCTACGAAGAAATTTTGTCTGCTTTAGATGCCTATTTCAAAGAAACAGTAAATGTAGTTGCAAAAAGGTATACGTTCTTTCGTACAAAACGTACGGCCGGTCAGACTAATAGGGAGTGGGTAGCAACTTTGCAAGGACTTACTAGAGACTGTGCGTTTGCCTGTGAATGTGGCCTCCCATATTCAGATACTATGGTGCGTGATGCAATTGCACAGAACGTTTCTGATGTTCGCATAAGGGAACAGATTTTGAAACTAGTTAATCCCTCCCTTCAACAAGTGATAGACATATTGGACAGGCAAGACACACTTGACTTTGCTCAGGAAGCATTTGAACCTTCGCCAGCCGTGTGTCACATTAACCGGCCCGCCGGCCGCGCTGCACGGGACGCTAAATGGCCCTCGCGCCCGTCCGCACAGCAGCGGCAGCCTAGCTCGCAAACACGTGCGCCACGTAAGCAAGCAACTGCAGTGAAATCATGCCCGCGGTGTGCAACTAGACATTCGCGTGAACATTGCCCGTCACGCCAAGCTATTTGCTTTTACTGCCAAAAGAAAGGACATGTTCAAAGTGTTTGCCAGAAAACGCTTGGATCAGACAATCACACAAATTCCAGGCCCTTTGCTTCGCGCCGGAATCGAACCCAGGACAATCAGGCTCGTGGCCCTTTGCCCATGGACATTCATGTAGTTCATTCCCACCCGTCCAGTGACACTTTAGCTAACAGTGACTGTGTTCGTCCCACCAAAAGTGTGCGTCGACGTCGCCGAAAATCCAGTAAAGTCGCAAGTGCCTCTGTACCTGTATCAGTTCAACTTGCACGTGACAGTCGCTCTTGTCGTCAGCAGGACAATAAACTTTTTGTGGACTTAGACTTTGAAGGCAAAGTGATACCATTCCAGCTCGATACCGGAGCTGCAGTTTCCTTGCTCAATCACGACACGTACAAACAACTGGGCGCCCCGCCGTTGCGTGCCGCAAATGTTAAGTTAACTAGTTACTCAGGACAGCAGATACCTGTGTTGGGACAGTGCAGCCTTCTTGCAACATACAAGGGACAAACAAAACTTGTGTCATTTTACGTTCTTCGTTCTTCTACTGCAGTGAACTTGTTTGGTTTAGATTTATTTCAATTGTTTAATTTGTCTATAGTAAATCAGGTCCTATCAGTGAATCAGACTGTGCCTTCCGCCAGTGTTTCTAGTCTTTGTGAAGAATTTGCAGACATTTTTGCACCGGGCCTTGGTTGCGCTAAGAACTATGAAGCGCATTTGGAACTGAAAGACAACGCGCAACCGAAATTTTTCAGAGCGCGCGATGTTCCCCACGCATTGCGTGATGAGGTCGCCAGAACATTACACGATTTAGAATCTCAAGGTGTAATTGAACGTGTGCAGGCGTCTCTCTGGGCCTCACCCTTAGTAATTTTGCCAAAGCCTTCCGGAAAACTGAGACTTTGTGTGGACTTCAAGGCAACGGTGAATCCTCAACTTGTGACTGCTACTTTTCCTTTGCCCCGCCCGGAAGATCTTTTTGACAAACTGTGCCCGGGAAAATATTTTTCCAAATTGGACCTCGCAGATGCGTACTTGCAAATACCTGTGGACGAAGACTCTCAGCGCGTCTTAGTGGTTAACACGCATCTTGGCTTGTATCGCTTCAAAAGACTGCCATTCGGGTGTGCATCCGCCCCTGCATTGTTTTAGCATTAATTCCAAACAGGTTTGTGCGCAATGCTTCTTCCATTTCAGCTCCGCTTCATCGCTTACGCCGTAAAGGTGTTCCGTTCGTCTGGACGACGGAATGCGAACGCGCCTTTCGCCAGTTGAAATCGGCGTTACTTTCAAATACTTGCCTTACGCCATTCGATCCCCGAAAACCCCTTTTGTTGATGGTAGATGCATCGGATTTCGGGATCGGTGCTGTGCTTGCGCACAAAGATGGCTCGCATGATCGCCCTATTGCCTTTGCGTCCAAATTGCTCTCATCTGCGCAAAGAAATTATTCCCAAATAGAGAAGGAAGCTTTAGCTCTCGTGTTTGGTGTTTCAAAGTTCCATGACTTCTTGTATGGTCGTCACTTTACCATCATCACAGACCACAAACCTTTGACATCGCTTTTTCATCCGAACCAGCCTGTACCTCCACGTACAGCGCAGAAATTCATTCGCTGGTCACTTTTTCTCTCGCAGTACCGCTACGATATCTTGTATCGGTCCACTGCTAAGCACGGAAACGCGGATGCGTTGTCCCGTTTGCCTGTTGCTGAGGATACAGCATTCGATTCTTCCGAACTTGCTTGCATGTTCATTGATTCGGAAACCGATGACGTGGTCGAATCGTTTCCGATTGATTTTCGTCGTGTAGCTACAGCCACAGCTGCTGACCCTGTCCTTGCTCCCGTTTTGCGTTTTGTTGCTACGCAATGGCCCTTGTCAAAGTCACGGATCGAGGATCCTTTGGTTCGCCGTTTTTTTGCCCACAAGGAGAGACTTTTTGTACGACGTGGTGTTTTGTTGTTGCGTTCTGATAATGATCAATCCCGAGTCGTGGTCCCACGTTCGTTGCAGTCCTCTGTCTTAAAGCTTCTTCACCAAGGACATTGGGGTATAGTGCGAACGAAACAACTTGCTCGTCAGCACTGTACTTGGTTCGGAATCGATGCTGCGATTACGAATATGTGCTCCTCTTGCGTGGCGTGTGCCGAACAACAATCCGCACCGCCGCGGAAATTCTTTGCATGGCCGAAAGCCACTTCCCCTTGGCAACGCTTGCACATCGATTTTGCTGGTCCATTCTGGAATGCTCGATGGTTGGTTGTGGTCGATGCTTTCAGTAATTTTCCTTTTGTTGTCCGGATGTCTTCCACGACGTCTTCTGCCACAATCCAAGCCTTGTCTGCTATCTTTTGCATTGAAGGTCTTCCGCAGACTATTGTTTCCGACAATGGCCCACAATTCCTGTCCGCAGAATTTCAGTCATTCTGCAAGGCCAATGGTATTCAACATCTGACATCCGCGCCGTTTTCGCCTCAGTCAAACGGTGCCGCTGAACGATTGGTCCGGACTTTCAAGTCACAGATGTTGAAGTTGAAAGAGTCGCATTCTCGGGAGGACGCTTTGTTGCTCTTTTTGTCTTCCTATCGCTCTCAGCCTCGCGATGGTCGCTCGCCGGCTGAGTTGCTCCACGGTCGTCCTCATCGCAACCTGATGTCTTTGCTGCATCCGCCGCATCAGGTTCCTGTGCAGCGGCAGACTCCTGCTTTTGCTCCTGGCGACGTTGTCTATTATCGCAACTATCGCGGTTCACGGCGTTGGCTCGCAGGGCGCATTCTTCGCTGCCTCGGCCGCGCGATGTATTTGGTTTTGGGGGCCTCTGGTGAGGTGCGTCGGCATCTCACTCAGCTGCGCCTCTGTCGTCGCCTGGGTTCTGCCGCTCCCCGTCTGCTTTCAGCGACGGAGCCGTCAGGTCAGCGCCCTGGGGACCCAGCTACTGGCTCGCCTCATCCCCAGGTGTTACCGACGCTGCCTTCCATTTTGCCCCATGGCGTCGCGCCGCCGCCGCAGCAGCCGCCGCAGCCGCCGCCGGCGCCGCCCGCAGTGGACGCGTCGCTGCAACCGCCACGCGCCTCCCTGGGTCACGCGCCGCCGCTCGCTTCCCGTGACCAGCCGTCCTCCGCCATGGACCTCTTGCCCGCTCCGGACCAGATGTCGTCTTCGCTCGTCGGGTGCTCCGACCACATGGAGGTCGACCCTTCGGCCCCTCTTGTATCATTACGTGCGCAAACACCTCATGTTGACGTGCACCCTGGACTAGGTTTGCAGGCGTTTCCTAGCTCCCCTCGGACCGAATGGCCGGGTGCGGGTGGCACAGCCTCGCCTGTTGTTAGGCTCCCCACCTCATCGCATACGTCAACATGGGGTCCTCCCCACGGCGGGCGGAAGCCTTACCTCACGACCGTTCGCCGATTTGCGGGGGAGGAATGTGGTGTCACCGCTAGACACCACACTTGCTAGGTGGTAACTTAAATCGGCCGCGGTCCTGTAGTACATGTCGGACCCGCGTGTCGCCACTGTGTAATCGCAAACCTAGCGCCACCACATGGCAGGTCACAAGACACGGACTAGACCTCGCCCCAGTTGTACGGACGACATAGCTTGCGACCAGACGTACCAAGTCTTCCTCTCATTTGCCGAGAGACAGATTGAATAGCCTTCAGCTTAGTCCATAGCTACTACCTAGCAAGGCGCCATTTGTATCAGTGCCAATAGCTTACTACTATTCAAGAGAGATGTATTCCAAGGATTTATTAAAGTTAAGTATAAGCGAATCTCCATTCTTTTCTTTATAGTTTTCATCCAGTATCCTGTTTCAGAATTCACGCCCGTCTGCGTTAGCCTTGCGTGCCTATAGGCTTCCTCCTTGTGTCTATGCTGTATGAAATAGACACAACATAGGACATATTTGACATGTAACACACTGTAACTATTATTCAAGGTCTGTGACTAGAAAACAATACCAGTATTACTCTCTTAAACTGGTAGCATTATTTGGGACTGGTAATACATTTTTTTTGTGGTAGCAATGCATTGCCTTGGGATCGATAATTAATTGCTGGGGCATAACAATATTTGCATTTGACTTATTGCTGCAAATGAAGATGTGTAACGTCATTCGTCATGAGTCAGCTGTAGCAAGGTTATGAAACAAATAAAGTATATGTGATCACATTCATGAATGACACACACAAATGGGTAAAAAAAATGCAAGTACTACAACAGGTTTAATGATTAACTGCTTATAGCGTATTAATTTCGTTAATAATTTCTCCTGCGAAAAATACAAAATGGATTATTAAGCTGAAAGAAGAAAAGCATATTATGCTGAAAAGTAGTGAACTTCGAATTAACAGGTAGTGAAATGTGTATAAAATATATATGTTCTCTAGCTGTCCTTTCCAAAACCTTCAGTCATCATACCATGCGACATAAGACATTCTTTCAAAACGAACTGCAACAAATACTTAAATAACTACATAGCATTTCTTAACTAACAGTAAAAAATATAAACTTCATCATTATTTTCATCTGCAAAGAAAAACTCCATTATCATTACTATCATCACGTTCAAAGAAAAACTTCATTATCCATATCATCATAATTCCATTATTATCATCACCTGTAAAGAAAAACTTCATTATCCATATCACTATATTCTTCATCATTATTCACTACCATTCATTATCATCTGCAAAAAAGTCACTTCATTATTCATTATACAACTATTCATAGTATAGAGTTCCTTATTTCTAGCATATTTCATCACTAAAATTAAGATGTGTAGTTCTGTCTGACAGCCTGCATCAATCGCCTCGTATTCTGAAAGAAAAAATTAGTTAAGACTGCTATTCTACGATGTGTGTAGTATATTCTTGTTAATGCTTGTTAATTCTGATCCATTTACTCTTCTTGACGACGTATTGCTTCTTCTTTCGTTCATTCCGAAGGTGAAATTCCCATTTCTGTTTAATTTATTTCTTTTACCCGTTATTTCTTTCTGAAAATGATAAACAATGATTAATGTCTTGCATTTAAATCATAAACCCATTAAATAGATAGATACTGACTACAGGAAAATTTAAGAGACCTTTGGAGAGAAGAGAACCACTTGTATGAATATCAAGAGCTCAGATGGCAATCCAGTTCTAAGCAAAGAAGGGAAGGCAGAAAGGTGGAAGGAGTATATAGAGGGTTTATAGAAGGGCGATGTACTTGAAGACAATATTATGGAAATGGAAGAGGATGTAGATGAAGATGAAATGGGAGATAAGATACTGCGTGAAGAGTTTGACAGAGCACTGAAAGACCGGCGTCGAAACAAGGCCCCGGGAGTAGACAACATTCCATTAGAACTACTGATGGCCTTGGGAGAGCCAGTCCGGACAAAACTCTACCATCTGGTGAGCAAGATGTATGAGACAGGCGAAATACCCACAGACTTCAAGAAGAATATAATAATTCCAATCCCAAAGAAAGCAGGTGTTGACAGATGTGAAAATTACCGAACTATCAGTTTAATAAGTCGCAGCTGCAAAATACTAATGCGAATTCTTTACAGACGAATGGAAAAACTAGTAGAAGCCGAACTCGGAGAAGATCAGTTTGGATTCCATAGAAATGTTGGAACATGTGAGGCAATACTAACTTTACGACTTATCTTAGAAGAAAGAGTAAGAAAAGGCAAACCAACGTTTCTAGCATTTGTAGACTTAAAGAAAGCTTTTGACAACGTTAACTGGAATACTCTCTTTCAAATTCTCAAGTTGACAGGGGTAAAATACAGGGAGCGAAAGGCTATTTACAATTTGTACAGAAACCAGATGGCAGTTATAAGAGTCGAGGGGCATGAAAGGGAAGCAGTGGTTGGGAAAGGAGTGAGACAGGGTTGTAGTCTCTCCCCGATGTCATTCAATCTGTATATTGAGCAAGCAGTAAAAGAAACAAAAGAAAAATTCGGAGTAGGTATTAAAATTCATGGAGTAGAAGTAAAAACTTTGAGGTTTGCCGATGACATTGTTATTCTGTCAGAGACAGCAAAGGACTTGGAAGAGCAGTTGAACGGAATGGACAGTGTCTTGAAAGGAGGATATAAGATGAACATCAACAAAAGCAAAACGAGGATAATGGAATGTAGTCAAATCAAATCGGGTGATGCTGAGGGGATTAGATTAGGAAATGAGACACTTACATTAGTAAAGGAGTTTTGCTATGTAGGGAGTAAAATAACTGATGATGGTCGAAGTAGAGAGGATATAAAATGTAGACTGGCAATGGCAAGGAAAGCGTTTCTGAAGAAGAGAAATTTGTTAACATCGAGTATAGATTTAAGTGTCAGGAAGTCGTTTCTGAAAGTATTTGTATGGAGTGTAGCCATGTATGGAAGTGAAACGTGGACGATAAATACGAATAGTTTGGACAAGAAGGGAATAGAAGCTTTCAAAATGTGGTGCTACAGAAGAATTCTGAAGATAAGGTGGGTAGATCACGTAACTAATGAGGAGGTATTGAATAGGATTGGGGAGAAGAGAAGTTTGTGGCACAACTTGACTAGAAGAAGGGATCGGTTGGTAGGACATGTTTTGAGGCATCAAGGGATCTCAAATTTAGCATTGGAGGGCTGCGTGGAGGGTAAAAATCGTAGAGGGAGACCAAGAGATGAATACACTAAGCAGATTCAGAGGGATGTACGTTGCAGTAGGTACTGGGAGATGAAGAAGCTTGCACAGGATAGAGTAGCATGGAGAGCTGCATCAAACCAGTCTCAGGACTGAAGACCACAACAACAACAACAACCCATTAAATAAAAGCTGATTTCTAGTGATATAATTGAGCATACAGCATAGCATGACAGAAAACGTAATATGTCAAAAAAATATAAACAGTGTTCAGATGCAAAAAATGTACCCAGAGTATCACAATGTAGCAGTAAAAAAAAATGTAAAATAGTCACGATGTTGAGATATCATAAGGCAAAATGTCAAAGTCAACTGGTGTTTGTTATATCTTAAATATTTCATAGTGTATACAAACAATATAGGAAAACAATCATACATATATGAAAAATGGAAAATGTGCACAGTCTGATGTGTATCGACAAGAAGAGGGACCTGCTAACCTTACCTTGCCGGGCACTTGCCAAGAAAAAATACGATAATCATCAGTAAGTGTTCATGTGAATATAATTGCATAAGTGGTCATAAAAAATGAGCAAATGGCATTACTGTGTGATAAATCATAAAATATGTTCATTCAATAAAAGGTTTGACGTTGGAGACGTGGTGATTCCCTTTGGTTTTTCTGGTTCTCAGAGTTTCGACGTGTACTAAATTGGGGTGAGGAATGCTGCGAATTCGATATGGACATGCGTATAGAAGCTCAAATTTACTACACCTATTCTTTCCTCTGTTCGGTAAATAATGTGTACGTACTAATATCTTCTGTCCAATGTGAAAATCACGGCGTGTACAAACCTGTTTTTGCTGTCTTCTCCGGCGCTCTGTGGCACGTTTGATGTTGTTCAGCGGAATGTCGATTATTTCATGGTGTCGTAGTTGACGAGATGTAGGAAAGGTTACCAATTCTTTAATTTTGTTAGATGGTTCAAAGTTTTTCAGTATAACAGACGGAGATAGCATAGTAGATTCATTTGGTATGGAATTAATTACATCCTGGAATGAGAGTATGTGTGTGTCCAAATCAATATGTTTTTTATGGCGGTATATTTTACACAGTTTACCAATTTCTGTCATTAATCGTTCACAAGGGTTCGATGAAGCATGGTACCTGGATATATAGATCGGAGAAATGTTTCTAGCTCGTAACATACGTGTCCATATAGCAGATCGAAACTGTGATCCATTGTCGGAAATTACTTTCAACATATGACCTACATGAAATAGAAAATGTTTTACAAATGCTTTCGAAACAGTTTTAGCAGTAGATTTGCGTATCGGAGTGAAGATAACAAATTTTGAAGTGAGTTCAACAGCGACAAAGATGTAGCAAAAACCTCTATTAGTTCTGGGAATCGGACCAAAAATGTCTACAGCTGCCATGTGTCTCAATTTAACAGCTACAATGGGATGTAATGGAGGAATATGTGAAGTCGTATCTGACTTAGCTTTCTGGCACATTTTACATTACGCTAAAACTCGTCGAATACGTTTCTCCATGTTGGTAAAATAACAGTTCTGTCTCAGTATAAGAAAACATTTTCTGGTTCCATAATGTGCGTAACTTAAATGAGTATACCAGATTAATTTGTTAACAACTTCGTCAGGAATGCATAATAACCAATTGTTGCTGTCAAGGTGAGAGCGGCGAAACAGAATGTCATTGCGTATAGTGTAATGGTTTCTAATGATAACATTATTCCTATCTTGCCAAAGGTGTTTAATTTCTTTCCATATGTTGTCTTTACTCTGCTCTTTTGCTATGTCTTGTAATGACGACGAAATGAAATTTTCAAATGCAACTTGTTGAACGTACATGACGCTGAAATTTGCTTCGCAGAAGTTGGTTGCGATGTCTTGCTGATTGTTGCTGAGAGAACGGGATAGTGCGTCTGCTACAATATTTTGTGTGCCGGGAATGTGAACAATTGTAAAATTAAATTCCTGCAAATAAAGTTTCAATCTGCTTAATCTGTCATGTGTAAATTTAGCCGAAAGTAAAAACTGTATCGCACTATGATCTGTGTAAACGGTAGTGTGTCTTCCATAAAGAAAATGCCGAAATCTCGTAAATGCCCATACGACACATAGTTCTGAATACAATCCACAGAGTTCTACCGAAAACTATAATAATATTTATTGAGACAGTAACATTACACCAGATAATTACTTTAATGTGAGACTCACTTTTGTTATGTAAAATTAATAAATTAGTACAAAAGGTCTGATGGCATTTCTTAATAGGACCCTAAGAGTTCTACTGAAAACTGTAATAACATTTTTTATGGGGTCAACAGTTAATGAGATAATATCATTCACGAGAGACCCACTTAGACTAATTTATCATAAATTGGCAAAACCATTTTGTTGAAAGTTCTGGATAGCACCAAAAGAGTTCTTTTAAAAACCCTCATAACATTTTTATGGTGCCAATAGTTCATGAAATAGATTGCATGTTCACTCTGCAGTGGGTGTGCACTGATGTGAAACTTGCTGGCAGATAAAACTGTGTGCCGGACCGGGTCTCTAACCCCAGGCTGTCGTGAAGAAATATCTTGATAATACCCTTTCTTCCAGGAATGCTACTTCTGCAATTTTGGTAGGACAACTTCTGTGATGTTCAGAAACCAGGAGATGAGGTACCACCGGAAGTACAGCTGTGATGACGGATCATGAATTCCCACTGTTATTTTGGAATTATATGAGACATAAAAAATGTTAAAATGTGCAGTGCAGTACACAAGAAGCTCTTTCATTTGTAGTTGGGACGGGATGTAATTCGGATTACCGAAAATCCGGATAATCCGGAAATATTCTACTAAATACAAAAAGTCTAAATGTTCGGCAATGAACAAACGCCGGTACAGCTTCCTAACACTGACTATAGTAACAGTGGGTGGAAACGGGGGATGTGCACGCTTAGATGATTCAAGGAGAGAAGGCTCATCAGTGCAAAACAAACAGATGACTGAGAGAGCGAATCCATTCACATGCTCCACTAACCACATGATGTCACACCTGTCAAGAAGCACACCACGGGTATAAAGAGCTGTAGTGGGAGAGCTGTTGGCGTGGTTACTATGCAACTTACTTGATGGGCCCCAATACACCGTTATATTAATGTACAGTACTTAATAAACAATGTCATTCACACACTCTGAGCTCCTTAATCACTCGGTACTAGACTAAATTACCGGCCTACTGATAAGCAGCCTATGTACCCCACTGACTACGTATCTTCATGATAAAAAAAAAAAGAGAAAAAGACCAAGGAACACAAAATATGAATCCCGATAAATCGGAAATATACATAATATTTCTATACACTGCAAAAACTTTTGACTCTCGCTGAAGTCTAACTCATCAAACTTCCACACTTCCTAACTAGAACAAATGTTGGCAACAATATTAACGATAGAAATTTCAAGTTTAATCGTTACATACAGCACATGTTTTTTTGTATCGTAGAGTTTTGAGATGTTGCCACCTAACTTTCATCCATGAGTGTCCTGGGCATATTTTTAGCTGTTAGTGGTCCTGGATGCCATGAGAGCTCAAAAAAATTACTGTTTTACGTAATAAAATTTTTCTGGTTCTTCCTGATTCTAAAAATATACACTTCATGCACAGTACCTCGTCATTCTCGTGCTTAGTTGTTATTTTGTTTAATTTCGGCGCCGCAATTTCCGTAGAAACTCGTTTATGTAATATCTTTGAAGAACCTGTCGACTGTCGCAAGTGCAGGAAAAATGTTTACATGATGTAAAACAAAACCACAATGCGTTTGAACAGTTGCATTTGGGAACACTTGCCTAAAATGTTTTTGTTGGCATTTCGGCTTTTCACATTGGTGGAATGGATGACATAATATGTTTTAATGATGGTATAAAAAGCAGATTACAAACGATTATGAGACCAGGCATCACAACTAGGAACAACATGAAAATTGTGCTGCTATGAACAGACAGGCAACACGGCACGGAAATTGAAAATGCTGCTGAAACCATGAAAAAGGAGGCCAGAGTAACAAAGAAAAGAAGTAAAACTAAAGAAAATGAAAAGGACACGGAAGGAATTCAATAGGAATGGTTTGAAATGTAGTCATTGAGAAGAAAATGACATACAAATCTTTAGTTTCAGTTTTCTGTAATCAACGTGTTTGCATACAGAGATATTGTAACATCCCCACACGAAAATTTTTTAATAAAAACCATGAACCATGAGCCAAGTGTAACCTCCGCACAAAATCTTTTATAAGTGAATAAGAAACCATGAACCAAGTGTAAACTCCCCACGGAAATAATAATTAAATGAATTTTTAAAGTAATGTAACTTCTGAACAAAATTAATTTTAATCTAACCTCTGAACAAAATTGGCTCCCATTTATAATCTCTATGCTCAAATGCATTCACATTTAATGTAACCACAAAATTCAATTGCTAAACCCGGAAATAATAAAAAAATTCAGTAACCTGGTAAATTTCATGACGAGAGCAGCGCTGCGCCTCGGCCTGTATTCTGAATAAAAAGGAAATATTCTTACCTCAATAAAAACTGCAAATATATATCTGCTCTTATGTAGAAATTTTTTGCCACAGCTTCGTGTAATGCTGGCGTATATGTTTTTTCTGATTCTTGGAAGGAATGATCATGCATTGGAAATATTCTTTAAGTTCAAATGAGTGCTTTTCTTTAAAAAATTACTTTATATTACGAAAATTATTATTGCGGCATTTTTGAAAGAAATGATAATTAAATGAACACCCTAGCTGCAAGCAGGCGTTGATACACTTCGTTGGGGACATGTTGAAAATGTGTGCCCCGACCGCGACTCGAACCCGGGATCTCCTGCTTACATGGCAGACGCTCTATCCATCTGAGCCACCGCGGGCACAGAGGATAGTGCGTCTGCAGGGACTTATCCCTTGCACGCTCCCCGTGAGATCCACATTCCCAACATGTCCACAACACTACATTCGTAGTGCGCCTATTAGCTGTATGGTCATATATAGTTAAAATAAATATGGGTTCCCGGCCTTTGACCTTCTTGTGTGCGAACGCACACGCTATGCCCGAACTCGTACGCGACTTGGTAGATTAATCTGCCACGAGTAATGAGTATGATGGGCAAACATCTAATAGGCGCACTACGAATGTAGTGTTGTGGACATGTTGGGAATGTGGATCTCACGGGGAGCGTGCAAGGGATAAGTCCCTGCAGACGCACTATCCTCTGTGCCCGCGGTGGCTCAGATGGATAGAGCGTCTGCCATGTAAGCAGGAGATCCCGGGTTCGAGTCGCGGTCGGGGCACACATTTTCAACATGTCCCCAACAAAGTGTATCAACGCCTGCTTGCAGCTAGGGTGTTCATTTAATTATCATTTCAATTCTAGCAAAGCTGCATTGTCATATATAGTTAAAATTTTTGAAAGAAGTTAATGACAGTTAATATACATTACTAGATATGCGCAAGGCTGCTTCTTTACCTTCTACAATAATACTCATCCTCCAGAGTCCCGACCAGAGCAGACTGCAGACACGCGCCGACTACTGCAGACTAGCACGGACTCACTACTACTGCCGACTGACTACTACTGCCGACTCACGTAGACTACTGTCGACTACTGCTGACTCACGCCGACTAGCGACAAGCAACAACTACTACATACTACTCTCTGGTCAGAGACTCTGCCATGCCTCGCCCATCGCTGGCAACACATACGTCTTACATAACCCTCCACTTGGGGGGCAAAAATTTGGCAGCGATGGTGAGTCAATTGGACTTGCCATGAGCAACAAATTTTTCTTAATTAACTAAGTTTACAAGCACAGAATATATACATATATATAAGTACAGAACATGAAATAAAATATAGTGCACAAGCACTGAGTACAGAACATATCAAGCAAAGACAAAATGTATACACAATGAGTACAAATCATATTAACAAATGGCATAAAGTGTACACGCACTGTAGTACAGAACATATCAGGAAATCACAAATGTATAGGCAATGAGTACAAATCATATTAACAAATGACAAAAGTGCACACACACTGTAGTACATACATAATGAATACAAATCATATTAACAAATGGCATAAAGTGCACACGCACTGCAGAAGTCTTTAGCCTATTTAGGACAACTGATCTTGTTAACAAATAAAATGAAGTGCACATGCACTGTATATGGCTTTATCATTTTACAAGAACTAGGAAAGGAATGGGAAGGATTGCATCATGGTTGTAGCACATTAGGTTGCACACAGCTGCACTGAAAGTCCATATCTTTCTACAGAAGCACAACACCAAGTGAGACAATCTGAAGTTATTTTCCCTGAAGTATTAATCAGTGTAGCCAAGTCACTGAAATGTCATAGTAATATTCCATGTTATCATTTTGGTAGTACATTAGGTACACCAAACAGTGGGTCCATAATAACATCTCCATCGCTCAAGGAGGTGGACAGTATGTCGTGTCAACATCATGTTCTTGTAAGGTACACCAACGTAGAATTAGTGCAGAAACCAAATATTGTGCTCCATGAGCATGAGGATAGACAGGACAAACGGATATTGCAGTAATTTGTGGTAATTAGGTCAGAAGGTGAAGGACATTAAGTCTTATGCCAGTCATCATTGATAATTACACTAGTCGATTAACTGATTTTTAAGTAATTCGAGGCACTCTTCGCCCAGTTATTGAACGTTTCTGTACCATGTATGAAGTATTACAGAATAATGTTCATAAGTTATCTGTTTACAGAGAACATAGGCACTCACTGGCCAGATACAAATCATCAGAAGTCATCATTCAAAACAGGAGCTAATTCATATATAGCATGAAAGTGACACAATATAAATTTAAAGTATAAGAAACAGTGGCATTCGTTGGTCAGCAAGTATTAATTATTACAAAACATTTTTCATCCTTCAAGTGACATCTGACATATTTAAAAATAATTATTGGCACTCATAGGCCAGTTACAAAACATATAGCAAGTATTGAGTAGTACAAAACATTTTTCATCATTCAAGTGACATACAACATATTTGAAATAATTATTGGCACTCATTGGCCAGTTACAAAGTATTCTTATATTTTTATAAAACCTTATTCAGTATTATTCAGAAGTTATCATTCAAAACATGAGTTAATTATTGGAATAGCATTAATGCATAAGTCATCATTCAGTATTACTCAGAACTCATCATTCAAGTGACATAGGACATATTTGACATGTAACACACTGTAACTATTATTCAAGGTCTGTGACTAGAAAACATTACCAGTATTACTCTCTTAAACTGGTAGCATTATTTGGGACTGGTAATACATTTTTTTTGTGGTAGCAATGCATTGCCTTGGGATCGATAATTAATTGCTGGGGTATAACAATATTTGCATTTGACTTATTGCTGCAAATGAAGATGTGTAACGTCATTCGTCATGAGTCAGCTGTAGCAAGGTTATGAAACAAATAAAGTGTATGTGATCACATTCATGAATGACATACACAAATGGGTAAAAAAATGCAAGTACTACAACAGGTTTAATGATTAACTGTTTATAGCGTATTAATTTCGTTAATAATTTCTCCTGCGAAAAATACAAAATGGATTATTAAGCTGAAAGAAGAAACGCATATTATGCTGAAAAGTAGTGAACTTCGAATTAACAGGTAGTGAAATGTGTATAAATTATATATGTTCTCTAGCTGTCCTTTCCAAAACCTTCAGTCATCATACCATGCGACATAAGACATACTTTCAAAACGAACTGCAACAAATACTTAAATAACTACATAGCATTTCTTAACTAACAGTAAAAAATATAAACTTCATCATTATTTTCATCTGCAAAGAAAAACTCCATTATCATTACTATCATCACGTTCAAAGAAAAACTTCATTATCCATATCATCATAATTCCATTATTATCATCACCTGTAAAGAAAAACTTCATTATCCATATCACTATATTCTTCATCATTATTCACCACCATTCATTATCATCTGCAAAAAAGTCACTTCATTATTCATTATACAACTATTCATAGTATAGAGTTCCTTATTTCTAGCATATTTCATCACTAAAACTAAGATGTGTAGTTCTGTCTGACAGCCTGCATCAATCGCCTCGTATTCTGAAAGAAAAAATTAGTTAAGACTGCTATTCTACGATGTGTGTAGTATATTCTTGTTAATGCTTGTTAATTCTGATCCATTTACTCTTCTTGACGACGTATTGCATCTTCTCTCGTTCATTCCGAAGGTGAAATTCCCATTTCTGTTTAATTTATTTCTTTTACACGTTATTTCTTTCTGAAAATGATAAACAATGATTAATGTCTTGCATTTAAATCATGTACCCATTACATAAAAGCTGATTTCTAGTGATATAACTGAGCATACAGCTTAGCATGACAGAAAACGTAATATGTCAAAAAAAATGTAGACAGTGTTCAGATGCAATAAATGTACACAGAGTATCACAATGTAGCACTAAAAAAAATGTAAAATAGTCACGATGTTGAGATATCATAAGGCAAAATGTCAAAGTCAATGGTGTTTGTTATATCTTAAATATTTCATAGTGTATAAAAACAAAATAGGAAAGCAATCATACATACATGAAAAATGGAAAATGTGCACAGTCTGATGTGTATCGACAAGAAGAGGGACCTGCTAACCTAGAAGCGTCTCGCGGGCCCCGAGGAATCATGACGTCACATCATGACATGACGTCGTCTCTCACGCTAGCCAATATCGTTGGTAGTTTTCGAAACGCGGATATTCTTTGAACATGACATGCTAATGCATTGTGGGTATGTGTTTATAATGGCGGGTTTTGTGATTTGTGTGCGTTAAAGCTTTTCAATCACGGAAAAGAATTGATAATACTTGCTGCAAAAGCAGATGTTTGCAGAGGAGAAAGGATAGTTTATATTCCAGATAATGGACGGTAAGTAACTTCCGTTAGTAATCTTATAGTGCTCAAGAAAAGTAAAGTGTATGGTAAATATACAGAAATTTCATTCTTTGTGCCTATAGTATTCTGATGCATTATGCTACCCAGTAAAGTTTCTTTCAATGCATCTATGTGGATTATTTGTAGTAATGGCGTATTCTCATAAAAAATGGCTTCGATATTTAAGTTGCAATCATCGTAACTTTTTCCTGATCAAAAATTGTGTAGTAACTATATTCTAACGTCAGTAACCTGCACATTTGAAAACTTTTGAATGTTCAAAATTACATCATTCATCATAGTCAGTATTTTTTTTACAGTAAAATAGGTATGAATTGCAATGACTGAATCCAGATTTGTGAGTGATGTAATCTGTTTTTGTAATGGATGTTTCAGTTTCTGAACTGAAAATCCAAAGAAGAGAAGACAGCGAGAAGTAGCTTTTTGTCTGTTTCATGGTTGATAGGCCTACTGGGGAAACTCGCCATGTAAAAAAACGAGTAACGCATCAAGCTTGGTACCTCTATGGTGATGTGGAAATCCGAGCGTTGTTAATAAAGAAATTAATTCAGTGTGTGTGTGTGTTTTTTTTTTTGATTCCTTTATCATGTTGCTTATAGTAGACCAAATTTAATTAAAATACCCAGGTGATAATTTCAACATAAATTGGACTATGTGCATAGCTGTTTCTAATGGCTTTGCTGCTTGTCAGAGGTAAAATATGAATATTTACCATCCTCTGGCATGTGCGTTCACTAGTCATTTATGGCAAAAGAAATCACTGACTGAAAGCATAATTTGCTTGGTAGACATTAACTGGAAATGACCTTTTTAGTTATAATTTTACGTTTTTAGATTATAGTACTCCCTGAGAGATTATCTTCTGCATTTCTTGACCCTGACATGATTAGTAATGGATGTTTCACCACCTGGTCAAGCATACAGCATTAAGTATTCTGCTCTGCTGTGGGCAGCATGGTAGTCAATGTGTTAAGCAGGCATTTAGGAACTTTGAACGTGAAGTATATGCATCTGTACAGTCGTGGCTAAAAAGAACAGCTAGAATGCTAATTACTGTTTCAGGAATTATCCTTTACACAGTTAAATATGTATCTAAAAATGAATTCATGAATAACTTTGTAGTCATTTAATCATTTGGTTTTGTAAGACATTTAAATAAAAATACTGCAGACCCAAAAATAGTCTGGAAATGGCAAGGAATATCAAATATAAGTAAATATTTTTCCTCAGTAATATAAAAGTGTAAAATTGCTGATACCTGGTTGTTACCATATCACTGCTGGCCCCAGTGCTGTGACCACCGGCACATTCATGCCAGCCAACGGGTTAATACACAAAACAGGGCAGTGCAAGACGGTCCGTAATTCTCATTGGTTGAAGCAACTAAAATCAAATTTCTGAGGTGTGCTGGAACTGTGTTATTGGTATATTCCCCAGCATGATTTAAAATTTTTGCATTGAAATGGCACTGACAGTGGGTAATATATTTTGCAACTGAGGCTAGATACTAAAAAATTTATGTGGGGATATATTTCAAGAAACCCTTTCATACCAAACCTGACAATTATATTGACACACAAGTAAACCTACCTGAATGGCACACTGGGTTACACAAGCATTAGCTGTAGAATAGGTAATTTACACAGCAAACTTTTCATACAAATTTTATTGTAAAGCACACTAAAGTTAAGGGAAAGGTGCAATGCCTAGATGAGATAAACTTGGACACGCAAGAACTGGTTTTGCTCAGATATATGGAAAATTAACTGTAGTATTATGACATACAACACATCTGAGGTGCAAATTTGTGGAGAGGAGAGATTGCATTGAACCTGTTGTGTATGGTGCACATTTTGTTACAGTGCTGGGATGATGTCATCCAGATTTCAAAATTAGTGGTCTAGTAATGAAACTCTCATCAGTTTTAATATTTAAAAATAAACATGCCTGAAAAAGGAAGCTGAATTAGGATTTTCAATTAAATTGCAAAAATGTTCTTGTTTTGCACATTCACTGCGGATGACACTTAAAAGCACGGTGTTAGTAGCTCTTATTGACCTTTGTGTCAGCCACAGTGAACATGTTGAAGGTTTTAAAGTAACAAAGTAGTTGTTGACATTGGGGTATTAATGGATGACAGCAGGAAACAGCAATGAAATAATGTGAATTACTTAAACCAGGAATTAAACAAGTCTACATAGCTTTGAACACAGCCAAAAAATGGTTGGTTCAAATGGCTCTGAGCACTATGGGATTTAACTTCTGAGGTCATCAGTCCCCTAGAACTTAGAACTACTTAAACCTAACTAACCTAAGGACATCACACACATCCATGCCCAAGGCGGGATTCGAACCTGCGACGTAGTGGTCGTGCGGCTCCAGACTGTAGCACCTAGAACCGCTCGGCCACCCCGGCCGGCGAACACAGTCATTTCACACTTCTTATGCACTGCATATTTGTGTGCTATAACTAATATAGCAACCTTTTTTTTCTCATCTTTGATCAGGAACACGTGTCACATCTTACTCGTTTTCCTAGAGCAACTCTAGGTTTACAAGATCCACATTTCAGAATTCTGGTAATTGCTAGTCCTACCTCATGCTGAAAGTGTGGGTTGATAGCTGTCTCTTCAGATATGATCTCATCAACTGCCATTTCAGAAACTTGAAGCAAAAATGTGATTATTCAATTTTCTGTCAGTGATGAATATATCACTAATTTATAGGTATATTCATGATGGTATAGAACAGTGCAGGGCCATCTTCTGGAACACCTGCTGGGTAGCGCTTCACATCCAGCGCATCAATTTCTTCATAGGTAGTATCATAGTACACTACTATCTCAGACTTGATTGTTGCGATGCTCAATGAAACAGCATAATGCCTTGAAGACACTAAACTAACAGCCTTCTTAAGTTTTTGAATGGAGGATATAAGAAGTAATATATCCAAAAACAATTAAGTTTTACATTTTGCTGTCAGGAACTCTTTTGGATTCTTTCCTTTTGTTATTATTTTGTACATGTGTGGCCTCTTTGTTTCCTCTTCCCAGTTTGACAAGCACATCTGATTTGCTTAATGGGGATATTTATTGTTACAAAAAATAAATAAATATGTGAATACAATGCAACCTGCAAACCAAGATCATCCTCCAAAACTTTACGAGCCTAGGAAATAAGCACAATGATTTGGACATAATAGCATGATTTAATAAACCAGATGTTTCAGTTATTACTGAGCACTGGTATACCAAAAAAGAATCTTATTAAGCACCCATTAACAAAGAATTTCTGCTCATCTTTCAGTAGGGATATCAAACCTTATGCTGATGTTGCAAAAAGTGGCAATAATTGGTGCTCAAAGGTGTAATTCCTATGTGTTGAAGGTGTACAGGGTACCCAGGACTTTGTACTGGGATACTTTCTGTTGTTGATTTGTGTAAATGACAAAATACTGCTCCTCAACTTTCTGCAATAAGCTATAGATGGGAAAGGAAACACAATTTTAGATATCGACAGACCTCCATCTGAAATTACAGATTTGTTTTAGCTAATCTCTATCAGTTGCTTGTAGAGAGAGATAGTAAATACTAAGGGAAAACAGCTGGTAATTATTCTGATAATTGTTCACAGTTTAATAAAACCTTATCTAACACAAATCAGTTTTCACTCATAAGGATGGCGAGAGGCACACACAGATCTAACATTACTGATAGGTAATACAGGGTACCCAGCACTTTGTACTGGGATACTTTCTTTTGTTGATTTGTGTAAATGACAAAATACTGCTCCTCAAATTCAAGGATAGTTCTGTATGCTGATGCTACACCCATTGCATGCAAGTGTAAAGATCGTGAGCAACTACAAAAACTATGAAACTGTATTACAAATGTTTCAAGTTCTGTAACAAAATAATTGCGTTCAGCAGGTGACAGAATGCGACTCGCAAAGGCAATGTTTTTAATTACTGTACAACCATCTTCTTCAATTTCCTTAAAAATGTGT
Organism: Schistocerca nitens; assembly: GCF_023898315.1. NCBI lineage: Eukaryota > Metazoa > Arthropoda > Insecta > Orthoptera > Acrididae > Schistocerca > Schistocerca nitens. The sequence continues at coordinate 1,221,503 of NW_026045874.1, forward strand.
ATGCCTAAAGCGGTGTTAGAACTGTCGGTGGCAATGGAAAAATTTCTAGTAAGATCTGGGTGCGATAAAAGTGGTGCATTCAACAAAGCATGTTTCAGATTGACTAATTCAGACTATTGGTTTTTCATGTAAAAGTATGTCTCAGATGTCGTCAAAAGTAATAACATTTTCGTGAAGATTCTCTGTGTCAAAAGTATTGCTTGCGTTGCTGGAAGATGCAACCTGTACTGTATCTAGTCAATTCTATCTGACGTGCTATTGTTTGCGGGAGGATGTTGTGGCATTTAGACTATTTGTACTGTTCTGTTATTTCTTCCTGACGTATTACGTTCGGGATGATATCTACTGTCTGGTTCATTCATGATAATATGTTGTTGCGGACAATTTTGCTGCTGATAACACCGACTGTTATTAAATGTACGCTGAAAATTGTGCTCATTATTTTCACATCTGTCATGATAGTCATTTCTATACGGTGCATTGCGATAGTAATTGAATTAGTGTGTTTTCTGTACGTACTTATTTCCTTGTTGCTGTGCATTACTATTTGTTGGAGCTGACGCTATACGTGTAGGCGGCGAAACATTAAAGCTTGGTTGACCTTGTACATTACATTGTTGGTTAGGTATGCTAACCGGCTGGTTTTGTTGCTATTGTGGTGAAAAACCTCTATTGTTACCAAAAAAATGTTTGCGACTGTTGAAAATTTTACACATACTGATGATTAAATTTTTGTCGGGTATTAAAGTTCTCGTGGTTGTCATTTCTAGAGCGTCTAATGGTAAATTGCCACTTTCGGTAAAATTTGTCTTATCAGGTTTTCTTTACACATTCTTAATCCTAGATAGGGCAATAGTTAAAGAGCTGTTTTAATAGATATAAAGGATAGTAGAAGAGAAGGCAGCAGTGCAGAAAACTGAAGATGAAATAGCACTACTATGGCTCGGGACCCTGTGTACGCTACGGCACATATTCATTAAAGCGTAATGAATCCCCTGAGGTTGATTATGCGCTGCAAAATGCTGGTATTTCTTTTCATTTCGGGAGTGTCTAATAAAAAATTGTCACTTTCTGTAAGACTTGTCGTATCAGGTTTTCTTTACTAATTCTTAATTCTAGAGAGAGCGATAGTTGAAGAGCTGTTTTGATAGATATAAAGGATAGTAGAAGAGAAGGCAGCAGTGCAGAAAACTAAAGATGAAACAGCACTACTACGGCTCGGGGCCCTGTGCATGCTACGGCACATATTCATTAAAGCGTAATGAATCCCCTGATGTTAATTACGCGCTGCAAATAAATTTTAGCTTCTGCGTTACAGGCAATGCTGGTGAAATTTCAAAAGCAAATTGTTGTATCCAGTCCAGTTCTAGTTTCTGCATTACAGGCCAAGCTGGTGAAAGTACAAAAATAAATTGTGGTATCCAGTTCAAAGCGTGTACCTGTGCTCTGTCACTTTTAAATACCTTAGATTTTCTTACGGATAAAAATTGCTCGCAATCAACGTTATCGTCTCTGAATGTGTGAACAGGTTCACGATTGCATAAGAATCTGTTTATCTGTGTCTTTTCGGATTTTAAGTCGCATAGTCTCTGTAAATTACTTAAGTTATACTGGCTGTGTGAGTGTGAGAAATGTTCGGAATGTGGCGTATGCTGTCCCGTGTTATTGACTGAAACATTTTTCATTTCTGTCACTTCTTGCTGTAAAGTTGACAATTGTATCTATTTTTTATTTAAGATCGGAAATCTCATCACGCAATTCGGTGTTCAACTGTTTGATAGTATTAATTTCGTCTGTTACTGTAACAATATTGTTGTCTACATATGTTTTTGCTTTCGTAAACAGTTTACGTTTATCTTCCTGCCTCTGTGCGGTAATTGTTTCCATAACTTGTCGCTTTACTTTATTCTGTTCCTGTATGAATTTACGGTAACGCGTTTCACTGTTCTGTAGGTGGTTATTAAAACGTTCGTCTATTTGACTATTCTGTTGGTCGTATTTTGCGTCTACTTTTGCATCCAGTGTGCACGAAACTTCTGGTGTCATTAATTTAAACTCGTCGCGTAACTGTGTTGCTTTTTCAGAGCATTGTTTACCGACTGCACTAATTTCGTCTCTAAGTGATTCTGTTGCAGCTGTTTGCATATTCCTTAATTCTTGGCAACAGATGTAATTTCTTCACTACTTTTCCTAGCACAAGCCTTAATTTCCTCACGTAATTGTTCCTTACTATCATGACATTGCACGGCAACGGCTGTAATCTGTTCACTAAGCTGTCTGGAATTGTTGTCTAATTTTTCATTCAACTGTTTAGAATTGTTGTCTAGTTTTTCATTAAGGTGTTTGACATTTTCATTATTTTCATTAAGTTGTTTGTTCTGATTGTCGTATTTTTTATCGAGTTGTAGTAATACTGCCATAATTTGATCCAAGCCAAAATTAGCGACTCTATTTTCTATGCTGTGTGTTGGTGTATCTACATTTGTCACGTTTTCTGTAACTATTTGGTCATTCTGTAATTCTTGAATAGCTTCGCCACTTGGATGTGCACTGTTATTCACTACGCCGGAATTAAATAAATCTGACGTACTTTGAGTACATTGTTCATTTTCGTTAGAAATAATTATCTGTTCATTACGTAAATTTTGCAAACCGGGTGTGTTAAACTGGGCAGCGTTCATTGTAACAGAACGTCCCGCGTCATCAATTGTCTCTAAATTAACAGAGGACACAATTGAATTTGTTTGCTCATCATTAGCATTATAATCATTACTAGTGGTCGGTAGGCACTGATTGTCTACAATTAGGGGATTATCTTCATTACACTGAGTGTCACAAATATTATCAGTCAAACTATTTGAGTAGGCTATTTTATTCATTGCCCATCGCGATGCACTGTTAACAGTTTTTCGCGGCATTTTTCACAAAACAAAATTAAGCACAAATGAAACAAGGGCAATGCAAAATGCAACAAACACAAATACAAGAAAGAGCAACAAATTGCCGATGATCTGTGAAAGAAAGAGTGACAAATTAGTAAATGCGTTGCGCCAGATGCAAACTACGTTTAAATAAATAAGAGCAGATATATGACTACTTCTCAGAAGATTCACACAGAAATACGATCCTGGCCGGATGTCGCCAAGTGTAACCTCCCCACACGAAATTTTTTTAATAAAAACCATGAACCATGAGCCAAGTGTAACCTCCGCACAAAATCTTTTATAAGTGTATAAGAAACCATGAACCAAGTGTAAACTCCCCACGGAAATAATAATTAAAGAATTTTTAAAGTATTGTAACCTCTGAACAAAATTAATTTTAATCTAACCTCTGAACAAAATTGGCTCCCATTTATAATCTCTATGCTCAAATGCATTCACATTTAATGTAACCACAAAATTCAATTGCTAAACCCGGAAATAATAAAAAAATTCAGTAACCTGGTAAATTTTATGACGACAGCAGTGCTGCGCCTCGGCCCTGTACTCTGAATAAAAAGGAAATATTCTTACCTCAATAAAAACTGCGAATATATATCTGCTCTTATGTAGAAATTTTTTGCCACAGCTTCGTGTAATGCTGGCGTATATGTTTTTTTTCTGATTCTTGGAAGGAATTATCATGCATTGGAAATATTCTTTAAATTGAAATGAATGCTTTTCTTTAAAAAATTACTTTATATTATGAAAATTATTATTGCGGCATTTTTGAAAGAAGTTAATGACAGTTAATATACGTTACTTGATATTCGCAAGGCTGCTTCTTTACCTTCTACAATAATACTCATCCTCCAGAGTCCCATCCAGAGCAGACTGCAGACACGCGCCGACTACTGCAGACTAGCACGGACTGAAGACTACTGCCGACTGACTACTACTGCTGACTCATGCAGACTACTGCCGACTCACGCCGACTAGCGACAAGCACCAACTAACTACATACTACTCTCTGGTCAGAGACTCTGCCATGCCTCGCCCATCGCCGGCAACACATACGTCTTACAATATTGTTACCGGTATCTCAACCACTATTAAAGCTACATGAACAAAGTTATGGAGGAATAATAATATAGTGCTTGCCTATATACTGAACCACATTATTCAACAATGGATTAAATATTTTAAGTTGGAGTATGTCATATTATGTTCTTAAATTATTAGGAGAAAAAATTGACTCTTAATATACATTTTGTTGAAAATAATCAAAACATGAAACTGGTAAGTATTACTGATTTACTGTTACAACAAGGTAATAATTCGAAGAATAAAATTGGCTGGCTCTGAGCACTATCGGACTTAACATCTATGGTCATCAGTCCCCTAGAAATTAGAACTACTTAAAGCTAACAAACCTAAGGACAACACACAACACTGTCATCACGAGGCAGAGAAAATCCCTGACCCCGCTGGGAATCGAACAATAAAATTGGATTTTTTTATCTTTTATTTGGAATAGTGTGTATGTATATTGAATCTAAAATAACAATTACATATAATTCAATATGTAAGGAAAACATCAATATTCACCACACAATGTATTCCACAGATTTACAATTTTTTTCACCTAGAGCCCACAATATACTAATTGTTTGATGAAAGTTTCATTCCTGAATGTATTGATAGTAGGGCATTATTAAACTTCGAAGTACCAGTAAAAACTACAGGCCGTGATGTACACGTTACCTTAACAGCTCTTCTTCCTGAAACACTAAAACACAGAAGGACATACATACGTAGGGAATTCAGTAATAAATAAGCATAGAATTTATGAGGTGGGAAACAACTAAGAATAATAGGTACAATAAATATATAAGTGAAATTTACAGCATAAAATGCTCACATTCTAGTGACTGAAACAGGAAGGCTGTGGTTCTAGAATCAAAGACACTAAGAATTAACGTAAGAGCTGTACTTAATTTGCTTGAGGACCCATTTGGTAAAAGTGCCAAATTAATATCTATGAATTTCTTAGTCGAATTCCAGTTTGGGCAATCATCTACATAGTTTTTCTAGCTCAATGTGACAATGATTTCATTTCGAAGCGTTTTCAGCATTGCACTCTCCACCATTTTATTGTTACAGGTCTCTCGGTTTTCTTCTGTTTTCGAAAAACAGAATGAAATTTCAATGACGTCCCTGGTCAAGTATGATTCGCGATAGTCTTTTGTGAAATGAAATATCTCTTTAGAGTCCAAATTCGGCAGGAAAGTATCATCTAAAGAGCGCTGAAAACATACACTATCACTCTTGACTGAGAGACTGTTGTTCTCCGCATTCATAACAAATGAGCTCGAAAGAGAAGACAATCTGTATTCAAAACTACTAAAAATTTTGGTTGTCTCATTGCCATCTTCGTGTTGGGTCTCACTTCGTAAGGTATTGTTCAGTGTGGTCTCAGAATTATCGAGTAGCAGATTGCGTTTGGGGTTTGTTATCTTCAGCTTCTTATCGTTTCCTCTCCAGATCTCTTCTTCATGGTAAGGCAGTGATGATTCAGTCGGTTTGTAATTCACAACTTGCTTTGAATCTTGTTTTTCCATCATAAGTGGCGCTAACAGTTTTGTTTCCTCAGGCAGCCAGTTCAAATGTTGAAAAATAATTTTGTCTACTGGTAAAGGTAGCTTGTCAAAGCCCATTGACTTTAATTTTGAAAATTGTCCTTCAGTCGCTGCTGACGAACGAATAGATACGGGAATATGGAAAGAAGGATCCATCACAGCTGTCCACAGTGGTATATAGTACATCAACTCTTTCAGCATCTCTGCAGCATTAGGAATATTGTACGGATTCACATAAAAGAGATTGTCATCCTCAGTCTGATTCGCGATGACTTCAGCTTCATTGTAGATACGTTTTGCCCTCTCAGTCCACGTGTTTGCAGTAGATTCTTCAGAGTTCAAAATTGATTCCAAAAGACAGTCATAAATGTTTTCAACATCATCAGTTTTCCTGTCATCATCTTTCTTTTAGTCAATATATGAATGACATGGACCACCTCTGATAATGTTATCAAGGTGGCGCTGATGTTCCATTGATGAATGTTCTTGACTGCACTCATCAATACCAAGATGTTCACTCAATGCAAGAACCAATAGTGAGCACAAAACAGTTTCGATATCATGAAAATCGGTCATCATGTAAATATGGGCCATAACGCGAAGATAAAGTTGTTTTGTTTGTGATTTACCTCTTGAGAAGCATTTACATCTCGATATCTTGACCATAAAATGGTTTAAACGTATTCTCAGATAATGCGAGGGTAGAATTACTCTTTTGTGCAAAACAATATGACTATGACACCTATTCAAATAATCTGTCAAGTCCGAGCAATTGGCTATTGCTCTAGAAATGGCAACCAACAAAGCCTTACCAAAATCAAAAATCAGTTACCATGATTTTTGGCCTGGGAGCTCCAGATCTGACGATTGACATAAAAAAATGACAAGAATGATGCATCATGCCTACAGGATATCATCTGATAAGTTGGGCAACTGATTTATGATCGATTGACGATAATTGCATCTTTACTAGTGATGTTTACTTTGCGGATGCAATTGTACTGATACAGGTATATGTACATTGACTTCATTTCCACACAGTCAGCCCTGTTTGATAGATCCCCGAATCGTGAAGTAACTCGAAATGCAACGACACCTGTAGCATCTAATGAATCCTATACACTGATATTGATTTGATGACAATATTTGTGCAACTGACTTTGATATATACAGAAGAGTGGATCAAATCCGATTGCGTGAATTTCGTCCCAATGGGTTCTATGTTTCGCGATTTGCAGGTTTTCAACAGGTTTACTAGTTGTTGTACCAAATCCTTTGGTCCTTTCTGTGGTGTCACCGCCAGACACTACACATGCTAGGTGGTAGCCTTTAAATCGGCCGCGGTCCGTTAGTATACGTCGGACCCGCGTGTCGCCACTATCAGTGATTGCAGACCGAGCGCCGCCACACGGCAGGTCTAGTCTAGAGAGACTCCCCAGCACTCGCCCCAGTTGTACAGCCGGCTTTGCTAGCGATGGTTCACTGCCTACATGCGTTCTCATTTGCAGAGACGACAGTTTAGCATAGCCCACAGCTACGTCATTTGCTACGACCTAGCAAGGCGCCATATTCAGTTACTATAAGTAATATCTTCAAGAATGTATTCTGAACGGATAATATTGTGCATCATGTACCGTCAAGAGCGACGTTCATCATTAATAGATTAAAGTTAAGTATCAAACTAATTACGTCCGCTTTCTGAATTCTCATTCCTTGTCATGTTCCAGACCACACGTCAGTATAGTCCTTCCCTACTCACGCCAGCCTGTGGGAGCTAAAACGCGTGCATTTCGGCCTCCACTCGTAACACGGTGATGGCTCGTCTGCTAACACAAAAATTTCCTCTTCATTAGCCTTTATCAAGATATCAGCATATGGTAAATCTGGAGGAATCATGTCTCCAAAAGACATATTTTTCGCTTTATTGTTTCGCCAAAGAGCTGCAGGCATCCTGTTATCAACCATTTTAGCAGCTACCTGTTGTCTTCTCGTGCCACGAAGTTGTCTTCTTTTCAGGTGATTACGATCATCTGAAAAGTTTGAAAGTCTGCAACTTAGAATAATATCGTTGTCCTTTTTTGGCTTCTTCAGAGCAATCCCATCGAAGGTGGCTCTGCATTCTGTACATCTTCCTTTGATCTTCAAGAAGTACTTTTAACTTGAACTTTCACACACTTCCGTGTATTTGAAAGAAAAGGCGCATGGAATTTTGTGATTTTCATAAATTTTATCAGCCATCAAATCAATCCATTTCCCTATTTCCAGTCTTGAAGGCTTTTCAAGTTTCTTGTTTGTTGGTTTTATGGTAGACCATTTTTCTGCTGACAGTAGTAGGTCAAATTGCTTTGTCATTTCCTTGTTGCACGAAGAACCAAAAACATTCCACGACTCATCTTTGCTGTTGTCGTCTTTTTCTTCAACGCAACATTCCAGCCTGAAGGTGTTTCTAACGAAAGTAAGAACATCACGATCTTCTTTAATTGTTCTGTAAATATGTTTTGAAGACATTTTTAAGCCGATGTCGGCCATGGTATCGGACAGTTTTTGGAAGACCAGATGACACGTAGTGAATGGAATGCCTCTATCATCGATCACTTTAAATTCCACCATGCTAAGAAGGCGTTTCAATTCTGGTAGATTGTACATTTTTATGGGTAATACAGTTCATAAATATCACGTTCGCAACAGCACCGACTGCACAACAAGTACCGACTGCACAAGAGCTCTGACTGAACGAGCATAATGATTATTCGCGTGGGTGTGAGTAGCATCGTTGCGTATACCCATTAGGGGCAGATCAAGGAGCGAAACGCAGCGTCTCCCCAAAAAGTGCAGTTGTTGTCATTAGCTTTGATGCTACCGCGAGAAGCTTTGATGCAACCACTATTGCAACTGCTATGCAGATTGATTAAAAGCGGCAGTTCATGTGTTCATTGTTTCTATTTGTAGTGCCACACCTTTTGCAATGTTGCTCTGCTTTGTTTATTATTTTTTGGTCTTGAGAGGTCTCAGGGACGTATCATAGTTTTAATAATCCTTCCACCGGGCACGGCTTTTCGGATTGATACATGTTGGCAGTGTTGCCGCCTTCTTGTTAATAGCTTCCTTTCTCTGTATTAGAGATGGGCAAACTGAAACACTTAACTGTTTCGAAACAAATGAAACAGTACAGTGTAATGGTTCGATACGCTGTTTCGAAACAGTGAAACAGTTTGTGCTTTGTAATCTAATAAACCTACACATTTTATCACCTTGAATGTCTACTGTATAAGTACGTCCATATAAACATAAATGAGGTGCGAGAACGCTGATCATATCGCAGAAAGTATGAAACTATCACTTAGGCCTCTTGGTAGTTTCGTATTTCCTGCAGCAAATGCGCTGCTTTCGTGTCGTGTGACTTTCATACTTTTCAATTGGCTGAGGACAGCCATAGCTGAAGACAGAAGAACCATCACGAACGGAACTGGAGGTGGGAGCAAACTGCAGAAACAACGGATATGCTACTGGGATTCCCACATTCCGTTAGTATGGGTAATATACCCATCCTGCTAATCTCCATGCACACAAAGGGAATCATTGTGGATAATAGGCACAGTGATTATAGACTCACAAATAATGCCAAATAATTCGAATAAATAACAAAATACAACTGAAAAAATTTTGGTCTTTCAAGGTGTTTCGTACCGTTACTATAAATTCATCATGCTTCCCAGCCCTTCCCGTTCACCATTACACTATCAGTGATATGTCAAACAGATTGCTTGCAATTATACCTACATCAAATTTATGTATATGTCTAATAACTGCCACTCTAGGCCTTTTTTATTCAAAATGTTGTAGGCTTACTTGCGTTTCTTAATATGATTACTGTACATGAACAGAGAAGCGTATGTTATAAAAAAAGTGTAATTTAACTGAATGATTTTCACATATTTATTATTTTGAATGTGAATAGTATGCGTTGTTTTATTGTTTGGTTAGTGTTTATAAAGCAGATGTTACGCCATTTCGGAATAGGACAGTCAGCTAGAAACGAAGCTTTGTTTTCGGATATCTTAAGCTTCATGCTATTGCTTGTCAAAAAGATTTCGACACTCTTGAAAGTGTTTCATGCAGTGGTATGTTGTGTTTCAGTACCTGTGCCGAGCCCGAATCTCGTCCGACACAGAGCAGAATGAAACATCACTGTTTCGATACAATTAGTCCGTTCCAAGCACAGGTGGACTGAAACAGCCTTATTTTGGAACAACGATACAATTTCTGTGTCTGGTTCGAGATCGAATCTGGTCCGGTTATCCGAGACAGGGCGGAATGAAACACCACTGTTTCGAAACAGTGAACCACAGCCGTTCCGAAACACTGAAACGGTTCCACGTATCGATACACTGTATCGAAACGTAGAAACAGAGGCCAAGGCTAGTATCGATGCTAGTGCTCTGTTGATGAGATATGAGCCGACTGCTCATTTTTACCCACTGCGCCCTTTCGTATTTCATTTCAACACTTAATTTATTAATTTATCAACGTAGTAAGTAGTACAAAGCTAATCCAGAATGTAAAATGCACTTACCTTCTTTTTGAACTGTTCAATCGCCAGTGTCCGCTTGTCTGAACGTCAAATATCAAATTAATACACTGCGTCTGATTGCGTTATTTTATAGGAATTATATTATTTTAAGTGGGATGTGCTAGATCGTGTTGAAGAAATACAAAGCATATTGTTCAAAGAGGATAATATTATTCGAAACGAACCTGGAGCAATAGGCGCGGCCAAAGCAGCCTCTGTGATGCTGCAATTGCCTCATAGCTGACGATACTTTGTCTATTGTAGTTTTGTATTAAAATCAGCATTTTGAGAGCGTCAAAACTTCATTTCAGCGTGAGAGAAGGGTAAAATGAATAGAGGTTATTGAGTTGAAAGCCTTCAGCAGTCTCTTGTTTTTAAATGTTGTTAACAAAAGTAACAGATAAAGCCTGGAAGATCTGTGTGGAACTGATGGGGATGGCACTGAAGAGTTTCGCCTTGTAATGAACATAAAACTTTTCAAATTTATTGTGGGGTGTCTTAGATATTACAGTCGTGCTAATCGTGACGAAAGGAGAGAAGCTAACAGCAATTCCGGAAATACTTACCGTGTTTGTACGCAACTACCAGAGATCTTATACCCGCAGAGAAAATGTTACAGTAGACAAGAAGTTGGAAGGATTCTGTGGAAGGTGCAGTCTTCGCCAATATGTAGCTATCAAAACAAACAAACAAACATGGATTTAAAATCTATGCTTATGTGGATTCTTAGGTATTTTACCTCTACAATTTGTAATTATACGCTGTGTTACTACCAGAGGGATTGTACCAACTGAGCAATAAACATTTCGATGTTGTTCTGTGACCGTGTAAACCTATATATGAGTCAGGTCGAAATGAGAAAGCCGACAACTGGTTTACTAGTAATGGACTGATAATAGAGCTATGAAGGGAGAATTTTTGTTTTGTTGGCACAATGAAGAAAAAGAAGCATGTGATATCTCTAGAGTTTGCTATCAGTAAAGGAAGAGCTACCCACAGCTCCTTTTTTCCCTTTCACAAGACTGAACTCTAGTTTCCTCCGTACCTAAAAAGGCGAAGTGTGTGACCCTGGCATCACGTTTGCATGAAGATGATTATATAGACGCTGGCACTGGAGGATAAACAGAAGCCATCCATTTTAAATTTTACAATAGCTTCAAGTGTGGTATTTTCACAATGGATAAGCTGAATGCTTTGTACAACACTGCAAGAAATGTGCGGCATTGGTCCATGGTTATATTTTTGTAATGATCGATACGGCTGGAATCTATGCACAAGTGATTTATTGTGGCAACAGTAAGAATTGTATCACAAGAAAAGGGTTCCTAAAGCAACTATCTTATACATTGTTGTTTTCTTCGCTATATTCTGCAGAACTACTGAAATTTTGTACAGAGAACTCTAGAACGATGGCATACATTCTCTGAAGAAAGGGTGCCCACTTCAATGTAAGTGAAAAGATTTTCTCCTTAAATTGTAGTTATTTCGAAAACTATTACCTACACAAAAAAAATGTTATTTGGATTTTCGATAGAACTCTTGGAGTTCAGAACTGTCCTCAGAACTGTTGTATGAATTTACATTTTGCGCAAATTGACAAGAATGGTTTCGATACGTAAATTTTTTTCGAGTATTGTTGTTTTCTTCGTTAAACTCTGAGGAACTATTCCAATTTTGTACAAAGAAATCTAGAACTATGGCACATCTATCAAGAACTATGAAATAATGTATATTTCTCGAATACAGGGTGCTAACGTCACACGACTTTTTGGAGCGGCAAGCGAGGAGAAACTCGTGCGAGAACGCAATGAGTCCGCTCTGCAGTTCCTGCCTGCCCTCTGTCGACGGCAGTCCCTACTACTCTGCCGAGGCGGCTCGCCACCACCACCAGCTGCTGCTCTCTGGCGACGCCGCTCGACACTACGTAGAGCCAGCCGGGTGTAGAATTCCTGCCTCTGTTGTATGCGCGCCTGACACGCTACAGCCGAATGGGACGACCAGACTGACGCCATTAAGCGAAAGATTTCTTTTCTTTTCCTTCGCTTTATCATAGTAACAATACATTATCGGGAGAAGACTCACCCCGAACCAGCTGATCCGAAAACAGCAACTTATGTAGCACTTTATGATGTAAAGTACTCATTGGTGCAGCGAATTTCATTGAGTGAAACGAAGAAATACCTCACATAATCTTACGTGATGCAGGCGCCTTCAGGGGCTCTCACACGTCCAGTAATACTCCGTCAATATACTGACCGCCTGAGAGCCCGTACACTGATGAGCTGTATTGATGGCCTTCAAAATATTCCCGGTATTGTTAATTCATAATAAACGTGTGAGGTTAAGTATTGGCGGTTTGTCAATATTCTCTACTCAGATGTTGACAGAGCTTCACGTATTGCCCACTCGGCATTAGTTTTCTTTGTTTGCTTTAAATTCGCCTTTGTTCATATCACACATAACATTCAATTTTTGAAGTGTCTATTAACATAGAACATTTTTAATAGACCGATGCGATTGTAATCACTGTATATACCACTTTAGGATGGTCAACAGATGATTGATTGTCTATGTCAATGCTTACCTTAGTATAGTATCGGTTGATGAATTACATAGCAGTTCGAAAACGACCTTTCTCTTACAAAAATACGTCATAAATCTGAAATGACTCGTAAGAAATCCGCGAAAAGAATATCAGTTTCGCCAAATTATTAATAAACGTAAAAAAAATGTTTTATGTCTGTTGCCTGGACGTATCCTTGCTGGGCAGATATAATTGCTTCACAAGCTTCCCTAAAATTTTAGTAATTATGTTTGCTGGTACTACAGAACTAGTATTCTAAAGACCTACATGTCGCCAGAAATCTCTTTGTTACTCGTAATTTCTCGTCAACTGAGACTGACTCTCTCGTTAACGTAGGTTGCTTCTCTGATTTATCTCGTCTTAACATTAGTAACTTGTTGTATCTGTATGGTGCAGGACTCACCAGAGACAAAACTTCTGGGTCCATGGTTCTGATTATCTGTAAGTTAACACGGGGACAGTCGGTCCTTTTTTCAACCATTCCCACACCCATTTCGTCTTTTTAATCTGTCATCCATTCCTTGCAAGCTGTAGGTAATATAGCTGCAACACACACTCTTCCTTTCCCCATGTTCGACATCTTAGCTTGTAAAACTAGGCTGTCAACTGAGGATTTTTGTCGGTATTATTGATTATGTGAGATCACTTCAGTATATTGCAGGTTTGACAAACTATTATTATCAATAAATATTGAGCACGCGCAGGCCCCTAACAGTTGTCTACACTTTGCTGTCAGCGTCTCGTTTAAAAAAACTAGAGTACACTAACAGTGTACGATAGTAAGTTCCAAAGTATACCCGAAATTCAGTTAGAACATGACTACAGTAACGTACAACAACGAATTGATGAAGTTAATAACTTGCTACGAATGTGTCTTATTTGTAATAACTGAAGATGATGAGTTTGAAAATGATTTGGGGGTGCTGACTTGTAAGAGGGCTTCCGAAACTACAAAGAGATTCCTTACTGTACCGGAAGAAATATGACGCACTTCTTGAATTTCGGACGAGCTCGTTGCATTGTATCAATAGGTTCGGTTAAGCATAGTCCGAACCTCACAAAAATTGAATGTAAATTGAATGTTTGTGTTTTCATATTTCTGTTACTAGCAAGTTTTTTTTTTTTTTTTTTTTTTCTTTATTGTTATTTTAACACCTTATACAAAGGCGGGCTGTCAGCAGCACAATACGCCGCTCTTCAGCCTCGAGTTTGGCAACAAGTAGTACAGAAAGGTGGCACAGAGCAGACAGTAAAAACGGTGGTCAAAAAATGTAGACACTAAAAATCGAAAAAACATGGAGCCGTTCACGCCGGACGAGAAACATCACTAACACTGGGCGACACCATGCACAGAACACGGATGATGATGGCGACGGCACGTGAACGGTGGTGGCGTGACGGCGAACAACACTACACACAAACGAAGGCACACACACGAAACACTGACGGCGATGATCTCCGGCGCGCGAATGTTCACTGAGCGTGTACGAGTCCGGGGACCTGCCAAGAGAGGAGGTGGAGGAGGAGGAGGGGGAAGGGGAATGGGAGAGGGGAGAGCAGAGATGCCATGGGCAAAGGAGAGAGGAGGAGGGAGGAAGGGGTAGGGGAAGCCCGGGGGAGAGGGGAGGAGGGAAGGGGGAAAGGAAAGAGAAGGGAAGGGAAGGGAGGGAGGGAGGGTGCCTAAAGGATAGGACACAGGAGGTGGGGGGGTGGATCAAAGTTGATAGGAGGGGTAGATGCAGGGAAGGAGGACATCATCAGGGAGGGGGAGCTGGCGGAAGCCACCTTGGGAGAGGGTAAGGAGGGTGGAGAGATGGAGACCGGGTGGGATATGGGAGTATAGGCGCGGCATCGGGCGGGGGTGGGAGAGGATCGGGGAGACGAGCGGGTGAGGAGGATCGAGTTTACGGGAGGTGTATAGGATTCGTATCCTTTCGAGGAAGAGGAGGAGGTGGGGGAAGGGGATAAGATCATACAGGATCCGCGTGGGGGAGGGGAGACGGATGCGATAGGCAAGGCGGAGAGCATGGCGTTCAAGGATTTGGAGGGATTTATAAAAGGAAGGGGGGGCGGAGATCCAGGCTGGATGGGCGTAGCAGAGGATAGGACGGATGAGGGACTTATAGGTGTGGAGGATGGTGGAGGGGTCCAGACCCCACGTACGGCCGGAAAGGAGCTTGAGGAGACGGAGTCGGGAACGTGCCTTGGCTTGGATTGTCTGGAGATGGGGAGTCCAGGAGAGGCGACGGTCGAGGGTGACGCCAAGGTACTTAAGGGTGGGGGTGAGAGCGATGGGACGGCCATAAACGGTGAGATAGAAATCAAGGAGGCGGAAGGAAGGGGTGGTTTTGCCTACAATGATCGCCCGGGTTTTGGAAGGATTGACCTTGAGCAACCACTGGTTGCACCAAGCGGTGAACCGGTCAAGATGGGATTGGAGAAGGTGTTGGGAGCGTTGCAGGGTGGGGGCAAGGGCAAGGAAGGCGGTGTCATCGGCAAACTGGAGAAGGTGGACGGGGGCTGGCGGCGGCGGCATGTCCGCCGTGTACAAGAGGTACAGAAGGGGGGAGAGGACGGAGCCTTGGGGCACACCGGCAGAGGGGAAAAAGGTGTAGGAATCTGCGTTATGGATGGTGACATAGGAAGGACGGCGGGAGAGAAAGGAGCCGATCAGACGGACGTAGTTAATGGGAAGGGCGAAGGTTTGGAGCTTGAAGAGGAGACCGGAATGCCATACGCGGTCATAGGCACGTTCGAGGTCCAAGGAGAGGAAGATTGCGGAGCGACGGGAATTAAGCTGTTCGGAAAGGAGATGAGTGAGGTGAAGGAGAAGGTCGTTGGAAGAGAAGGACGGCCGAAAGCCACACTGGGTAACGGGAAGAAGGCGGTGCTGGCGGAGATGCTGGTGGATGCAGCGGGTGAGGATAGATTCCAGGACCTTGCTGAAGACCGAGGTAAGGCTGATGGGGCGGTAGGAGGAGACGGCGGACGGTGGTTTGCCGGGTTTAAGGAACATGAGGATACGGGAGGTTTTCCACAGGTCGGGGTAGTAACCGGTGGACAGGACTACATTGTAGAGCCTGGCCAGGGTGGAGAGGAAAGAGATAGGAGCTTCACGAAGGTGGCGGTAGGTGACACGATCGTGACCAGGAGTACTAGCAAGTTTCAATTTGCCACATATAATAAACACATTAGCAAGAATGTTGCTGGGTGTGAAGTACATTCCTTACAAGATGGCCATAGATATGGACATTCAGTCAAATTTTCTGAAGCAACTGGAAACAAGTAATTGATATCTGTAAGGACATCGTTCTTATTTTCAGCATTTTCCTGCTGAACAGCTTATTGCGAGATCCAGTACACAGCCGTTACGTCCTGCACTGTTGCTCGACGTCGCCGACAGATGTCAGCTCGAAACGCTATCGGGAAAACATGGCGATAATTTTATCCCGGTTTCCTGTCGCCGTCTGCAGTTCGTGACTACCTGTAATCCAGTCACATAGCATTTTCAGCCACATTGATTGTGTGTAGTGTGTTAACTTTTAAGAATCCGTTACGAAAAAACAGTTTGTGAAATTGTACCACGTTAACCAAAAATTTGACGGTGTATAGAGCTAACTGCCGTTTTCGTCACAGGCGTCTAAAGATAGCGAAATCAGGGATGCTCAACTACCGGACCTACCGATAGATGGCTCTACCAGCTGATTACTGTCGTCTGTATTGCCCGCCATATTCGAATTTGGCAAGAAGTTTCTCTCGGTCTGTACGGTGTATAAGGAATTATGGATTATCGAAATGGTGATTTCTTGTGTCTCCTTTTCTCACTTGGCTAATTACTGTTTAGCTCTACAGGGCCATTCTACCGAAATGTTTCCCCACACCACCTAGTATTGTCTTTCTATGTGTGTGAGTAACTGTATGTTCACTGTTGTGGGTAAATACATACAGCGTACACAGGGCGGTGTGTGAAACTGATGGCGATTATACGCTTCCGCTGTTGTAGAAATCTGCTCCAGATGCTGCAGATACCGTGTTGAGCTGAAAGTGGTAACCAAAGTACGGAGAAATATTCTTCGGGGCTCTGTTGCATAGCAATCAGATTGCTTTCAGTTCTGAGAAATGTCCAGTTACTATTGTGGATTTGAATGATCCATGAAGTGACTTCTTTTCCGAAGAAAACATCGAACTATTACACTAGAACTGAACGCTCCCGTCGGAACTGTTCTCAACTGGTGTTTATTAGTAAATCACAATAGCAGTACATCGCTGGGTGTATAATAAGACGTACCTTCTTGAAATGAACAATATTTTATTGTTCTATTAACTGATTTCCTTCCATATGCACTTATATTTTACAATGTGAATAAAAAAAAACTCGCAATGGCGTCGATATTTACATCACCAGAATGGCTCTCTTTCCCTCCAAAAAAAAAATTACTCTTAACAAGAACAAAAGAACTCTATAACCTAAGAATAATTATGTGAGCGCTGACCGCCACAGAGTAATAAACAATATCTTTGTCTCTCTCTCGCACTGTCACAATAAGTTACGCTGCATGATACATCATATATGCCCCTCTTGTGGACGAACGTTTTTGGGCAAAGACAAACACGAGCGTTCACACAACACTATATCGGTGATTGTTTATGACGCTGTATTAATGTCCTCTAGAGTATTAATGTCCACTGTATTTCTTATGATATTTTGGTATTAGTGAATGACTATCAAAATGTAAATTATAGATTTGCGTGCATATACTGCTGACAAAGCCTGTGCTGAATTCCTGATGCAGCATATATGCATAGCTTACATGCTTGCTTTTATTCATTTGTCGAGGATGGCATGAGATGTGATCAGAAACCTTTTTCATCATCACTCAAGGCTTCTGTCACTCGCCTTGGGATGTCTCAAACGGATAATCTAGCCATTCGGCCAAGCCCCGCAAAGGAAAACCAAGGAAAACCTCGGGGTAGATTTACCATCCTCGTATTTCTCATTTGCAAAGATAATTAATTGAATTACAATGGAAAATAAAAAAAATTACAATATGGATTTTTTTTGAATGAATTTAAACACTGTTCACAAAAGAAACACAACACTGTTAATCTTCTGTGTCTTGAGGTGAACCGTCGATGCGTTGGTTTACGTCCATCTACGATTCCCTTCTATCTGTCATCTCCGGGTAACTGATGGAATTCTATTCCCATTTCACCGTCTCCTCGTGGGTATTATGGTTTTTCCGCATATGGTTAACATGAAAATAAGAGTCAGTGTAAGTTCTGTGGAAAAGGTATTTGATCTATGCTGAGCTGAAATAGAATCTAATCTAAAGTTCTTTCTAATTGTCTGTCCTGAATTCGAAATATTCGGAAGTCGTAAGGTGTTCTTCATTTCTATCAACAACCCTATTATGCACTATACACAAATCCAACTGGTGCTGCCGTGTCAACTTATGCTCGTCATCTTTCAGATGGACTTTAACACTTGTTGATGTGCTTATAACTGAAAGGCATTCGCTCAGTTGGTAACTTCGCGAGCAACAATTGACATAACATAATTTACATAAACAGGTATGTTACAACAATAGTACAATTATAAAGACAATGTTCATCACAAAGATTGAAACAAAGTAATAGGTGTCCTTTTAAAACTGAGAACGGGTTACCCCTTCCGAACAGCATGACTTCAGCTCAGCAAGTAAAAAAAAAGCAAATACAAACATACACTGACATTGTTAAATTGACATAAGGAAAAATATCTTGCCATAGACCAGATTCATTTGAGTCACTAACCCATGGTCATTATGCATTGTGAAACCTGATTGAAATTACTATCTACTAAATAAAAAAATTTTTTTTTTAAAAGAAATCATTCATACTATAGCTAAATTCTCTGCATACTGAAAAGAAAACTTATCCTTACAGTGGAAAACCAATACATAATGTCCGCATATCTCTCGTACATCATGCCTGAAAAGAAAAACTAACTACTAAATTGCAAAAAGAAAGAAACTATCCTAAGTATGATTCATAGGTTTAATGAAAATTCTCTAGTCAATATTATTTGATAAGAATAGTATTTTCAATCTTCAGAATCTTCAGTCATCATGAAATTGCTTTAACAAGTGATGAGGATACATTCCTTTCACCTTTCCATTCTTCACATCCTTCAAAACGTAAGTTCCTGGATGGGGTATTTTGGTAATCACAAATGGTCCTTGATACAATAATTGCCATTTTGTGTTCTTCCTCTGTATAAGTGAAGCCTTAGGATGAGTTTTTACTAAAACTTGGTCTTTCACTTTATATGTTTTTATTTTTCCAAGTCGATTGTCAAAATATATTTTCCTTTTTCTTGCCTTGTCCGTTATATTGAGTAAGGATTGTCGTACTTTATTTTGTAGGTCTATTTTGTTAATAGCTACTTTAGGAATTGGTCGAATCCAGTCATTCTGTTCCTGTTTTCCAAACATCAGTTCGTATGGGGTGCATTCTGTCGTAGTATGTGGCATATTGTTTACAATTTCCTGAAAATCGTGAAGATAATCGATCCATTTGGGTTGCTGGTTGTGGCAATATGTTCTCATGAACCGGTTTAATTCACGAAAAATTCGTTCCACGGGATTCGCCGAAGGGTGGTACACTGATGTTAGAATTTGTTTTATACCACAACTGGCCAATGTTTGCCTCCAACGAAATCCAGTGAACATTGACCCATTGTCAGAAAGAATAGCCTCTGGTTTGCCTACCTTGACTATATAATCCTTTACCAGCTTCTTGGCTATGGATGCAGCAGTAGCTGATTTTAACGGATAAAGTTTGACATACTTAGTGAATATATCAAGAAAAGCTACAATATATTTGCATCCTCCCCTTGATGATGGTAGAGGACCACAGACGTCGACCGAAATGATTGACAGCGGTTTAGTGGGTATAATAGGATGTAGGAAATCTTTCACACAAAAATTTCCTGGTTTGGCTAGCTGACAAATTTTACATTTCCTTAACTGTCTGTGCACTTTCCTGCGAATGTTTGGGAAGTAGCAATATGCTTGAATCTTCCGAGCACACTTTAATACTCCAAAATGTCCCCAAGTGATGTGCGTGTGCAAAATTAAGTCATTCTCATTCTTCTCGGGAATACACACCTTCCAATTATCTGAATCAAGATGCTCTTTGAAAAATAAGACGTCGTCCTCAACTTTGTACAGTCTCTTCAGATCATCGTTTCCAGGCTTTGCTAAAGTTTCCTTTATTGAATGCCAACGAGGATCTTCATTCTGTAGTTTTTCCATGTTCTTACACATGTCAAGAAAATGTTTCCTATATATTCTATCAGTCATTATAAGAACATTAAATTCGGACGGATTGCCCGTGATGTTGATAGTTGACAAATCTCCATCTGGCATTCTAGACAGTGCATCAGCGATGAAATTATTCTGTCCGCTTAGGTATTTAATTTCAAATTGAAACTCTTGGAGTGAGAGCGTCCATCTTGCTAATCTTGGATGTAATAATTTACATGTTTGCAAAAAACTTAACGCTTTTTGGTCACAGTATACTGTTGTCTTCGCTCCATATAAGTAATAGTAAAATTTCTTAAATGACCAGACTACAGCCAATGCTTCCCTTTCGGTAGTCGTATATGTTCTTTCACAAGCAATTAAGAGTCGGCTAGCAAAAGCTATTGGACAGAAAGTTGATTTTCTATCTATCATCTTTACTTGGAAGAGGCATGAACCTATTCCAATTTCCGAAGCATCTGCCATTAAACCGAATTCTTGGCTCATATCTGGATGATATAATATTTGTGAATTGACTAAGGCATGTTTTATTGCTTCAAATGCATTCTGACATTGTTGCGTCCACACCCACGGAGTATTTTTGCGCAACAAGCTGTACAACGGTTCTGCATTAATAGAGTGGTCGTGAATGAAACGTCTGAAAAAAGAGACAACTCCGAGGAAGCCCTTTAACTGTCTTTTTGTTGTTGGAACTGCAAAGTTTTTGATTGCCTTTAGTTTCTCGGAGTCCGGTAAGATGCCTTTTCCATTTATAAGATGACCCAAAAATTTGATTTTATCTCGAGCAAAATGGGACTTTTGCAGATTTGCGGTTATGCCTGCTTCCTTGAAACGTTCTAACACTCTTCTCAATAAATCAATGTGCTCCTCCCATGTGGTCGTAGCTATGAGCATGTCATCCACAAATAAAGTTAAATTGCTTCGAAGTGCAGGTCCCAATGCATAATCTAGAGCATTTATAAAAACTCCTGAGCTCACGTTTAGCCCGAAAGGTAAAACCTTAAATTGATAGCTTCTACCTGCATGTACAAATGCGGTGTACTTTTTTGATGGTTCGTCTAGAGCCACCTGCCAAAATGAACTTTTCAAATCAATATTTGTTAAGTATTTCATCCCCTCGAACTTTTGAATTAACTCATCGATATTTTCCGGGTGAGTTCGCATGGGCACGATAATCTTATTTATCTGCCGTGCGTCTAGCACGAGACGAACTTTTCCTCCCTTTTTCGAGACAACATGAAGCGGACTACAGTATGGACTCGTCGAAGGTTCGATCAGATCCCATTCAAGCATCTTGTGGATTTCCGCATCAACTGCCTTTCGTTGGTGCCACGGTACTGGATAAAAAATACGGCAGAAAACTTGGTGTGGTATCACATCTAAATGGCATGTGTATCCCTTGATTACACCAGGTCTTTCTTGAAAGACTTCATGATATTCCTGTAGAAGATCATATAATTGCTTTCTTTGGTGTTGTTGCAAATATTCAGGTTCTTGCACCTTTTCATATACCATAACTTCAGGGTTTAAAACTGGTTGCAAGTAATTAATTTGGTAATACCGTACAGGTTTGCTATGTATCCACTTTATTTGCAGCTTTCGTCCCTGACAATACTTTCCATGGGTACTATATTCCCTGAGAAGATTCACTTGATGTTTCTGATCCATTATTGTAAAACTGGCACGGCCTAGAGAAAAATCAATATGCCAATTTCTCTCTCTAAATTCATCTATACCCAGGATACAGTCCTCAACCAATTTTTCTATTACAAGGAACGTGCAATTTATAGCTACATTTCCTATCTCTAACTGGAGTTGAGTCTGCACTTTAACCTGAGAAGACTTATGACCAGTAGGACCTACAATTCTACAACATTGAACAGGAAAAATCGGTGGATTTGCTTTCTGAAGTATTCTGTGAAATAACTTCTCAGAAACGACATTTACTGCTGCTCCTGTATCTAAAGTAACTTGCACAGTAATGCCTTCAATTGCCGCCTGAATTTTCGCAACAGGTACAGTGATATGTTTCTCTTGACAAGGCATCATATCCTGCTGAAGTTCTTCTATTAATAATCTGCCATCATTGTACCGAAAAAAATTGACGCTTGAATTTTCGCCCCTGAAAACTTCCTCGACTGCACCGTCGGGGCTTCTGACAGTCGAGTTTAGTTTGACGATTGTCCATTATTAGTAGATGTCTGCTCCCTTACGTCGGTTATTATTGGTGGTTGATTTCTCCATTCATTTGCATTATCATTTGGTACCCAACCTGAAGTTTGTGGTTGGTTGTGATATTCTTGGGTTGGTTGCTGATATCGGCGTTTTTGCTGATAATTCCCTTCTTGATAGTATCCTTTCCTCTTCTTATTATTCTTCCTCCATTTCCGTTTATATGTTTGTTCACATTGTTGGTCATGATTACACTGGTCGGGATTTTCGTTACCAAATTTCACGTTTTTCTGGAAATAATTCACCTGTGGGTTTGGTGAATTGTGTGCAAAAGGTTTGTTTCCGTACTGTTTGTTGTTACTATTGTATTTGTTAGGTTGGTAACTTGGTTGGTTATAGCGCACACGTGATTCTTCGAACAGAATGTCTATTGAATCCAATGTGGCTAGAAAATCTTCCACATGTTGTTCAGGCACATGTAGAAGTTTTTCCTTAACCTCAAGTGGAAGTTTGCCCTTTAATATTCGAATGATATCCTGCGTCGGGATTGGTTCATTCCAGTATTTGCTTTTATTTATATACTTCTCGAAATACTTTCTTAAAGATCCATTTTTGAAAGAAAAAGGTTGTGGGTCAAAAACTTCCTTACGTAGTCTTTCTTGTACTCCCTTATTCCAGTATTTGTGCAAGAAAGCGCGTTCAAATTGGTCATAATCTTGACACCAATCGGATGCTTCTGACGCCCACATCGATCCATCTCCATGTATGAATCCTGCAACGTACATAATTTTTTGTTGCTCGGTCCACATTCGCGGCAATATCCCTTTAAATTGCTTGATAAATACCACAGGATTGATCGACTTCCTTTCGGGAATAAATATCTGCAATTGACGATATTTAAGCATTTTTTCTTCATTCATAGTCACAGGTGTATTCTGGTGGCTACTTCGCGGCGAATGATAATCTCGATAATTTGTTTCTGGTTGATTACGTAAATATGCACCAATACATGGATATTGTTGGATGGATTCGGTTTCACTGGTTTCATCAGGGATAATGTCTGCTTTTGATAAACTGCAAGTAGTATGTGCCCCTCTAGTGTTAACTAGACCTTGCTGGCATGCTTTTAATGTATTTTCTATCTTTGCTTTCCAAGCAGGAAATTCATCTCCTATATTCTCCTTAATCTCTTTAACTTCTGCTTTAAGTTGTTCTTGCGCAGCTTCGTTGTTAACTTGCACGTTAGAAACCGTTTCTTTCAAGGTTTTGTCAACATAATTTCGCACTGTCTCGGTTTGCTCTTTCGCCCAATCTTCAATGTCCTTAGAGAATGCGATCTTATGTTCATTGAAAAGTTTCTCTATGTGTTTCTCGCCTTCGAGACTGAGTGTGTCTATCCTCCGAGTAAGCTCAATGACAGCTTGCTCGTTATCGTGCTTAATTGTATTCACGTCTTGCGCAATGGTGTTCTGTACATGAATAACTTCCTGTACTTGATGATTTAGTGTATCTTGACGACATAAGATGTCTTTGTATTTGTTTGTTAATTCCTGATACTGTTGTTCTTGTGTAACTATGAGTTGTGCCTGACTGGTAATCAAGTGACTCTGCTTTGTTTCCAAGCTCTGGAATTTTTCAGTAATCTTATCATTTATTTCTTTTAGTTTATTAGATTGCTCCTGAGCCAAATTAAATTGC
Organism: Schistocerca nitens; assembly: GCF_023898315.1. NCBI lineage: Eukaryota > Metazoa > Arthropoda > Insecta > Orthoptera > Acrididae > Schistocerca > Schistocerca nitens. Next base: position 1,245,391 of record NW_026045874.1, read on the forward strand.
GCACTCTCCAATACTTGGAATCTACGATTCATGTCATTTGCAAAAGTGGATTGCGTAGTTTCCAATGCCTGGAATCTACGATTCATGTCGTTTGCAAACGCGGATTGTGCCGCTGCAAGATTAGATTGCGATGTTTCCAATGCCTTAATCCCTTGTGTTATGACAGTCAAACTTGACATCAGCTGGGATAACAAATCGGTATTCTCAGCAATTGGCGATTTCACTGGGCTTAATGAGGATTGTACCGGCACAATTTTCGGTACAGCCATTTCGTTTTCGCACGCGTCTGGGTCAGAGATGAAATTCATGTTGTTTGTTGGTTGCTGCATATTTCTCTGGACTTCTTTCGACATATGAATGTCGGAACTAGCAACCGTTTGTGTCGACGGCGTGAGCGCATTAATTACTGCTGGTTGCTCAGCCGTAATCGACATATCGCTAACTACGGCGGTATTAAATTCTGTGGCACTAGTTGACGATGCATTCACACTATTTAATTCATTTTGTGGCATTGTGATGCGTGCTTGCTTATTGGCTTTGAACATAGATCTAGTTATCACCATGTAAATGAGCAATTGACAGTTTCTCCTCTAAATAAGTCCTACAAAAGTGACTATTGAACTTTTACGCACGCAAAAAAAATTAATGTCCTAATGCTGTTAATGTACACTTTACAATGTGACACAAACACAGTACATAGATAACACATAAAATATTGTCTTGGTATCTACTGAAATAGTGGAATTCTAGTAAAAATAATATAGCAGCACTATTTATACTTAGAAAATTTATATATGAAAGATCACTAAATGCATAAACGCTCCAGAAAGCTAGTAACTCAAATGTTCTGGCCTTTTTGAAGTTTCTGCTCGGCTGCTGGGACGGCGTACTCGTTCTCTTCACAAGATACTCCCGCACGTTCAGTTAGCATGAAACATACAAAGGACCATAATGTAGTTACTCTATAAAACTAGACATATATACACACAATGAAACATTAATTACTAAATTACTAACATATTTATATTGCAGGTTCACTATGACTGTTGTATCAGGATCGTGTCCTGTCTAACGGTAGACATGTATAATATCTCCTTTTCTCACTTGGCTAATTACTGTTTAGCTCTACAGGGCCATTATACCGAAATGTTTCCCCACACCACCTAGTATTGTCTTTCTATGTGTGTGAGTAACTGTATGTTCACTGTTGTGGGTAAATACATACAGCGTACACAGGGCGGTGTGTGAAACTGATGGCGATTACACGCTTCCGCTGTTGTAGAAATCTGCTCCAGATGCTGCAGATACCGTGTTGAGCTGAAAGTGGTAACCAAAGTACGGAGAAATATTCTTCGGGGCTCTGTTGCATAGCAATCAGATTGCTTTCAGTTCTGAGAAATGTCCAGTTACTATTGTGGATTTGAATGATCCATGAAGTGACTTCTTTTCCGAAGAAAACATCGAACTATTACACTAGAACTGAACGCTCCCGTCGGAACTGTTCTCAACTGGTGTTTATTAGTAAATCACAATAGCAGTACATCGCTGGGTGTATAATAAGACGTACCTTCTTGAAATGAACAATATTTTATTGTTCTATTAACTGATTTCCTTCCATATGCACTTATATTTTACAATGTGAATAAAAAAAAACTCGCAATGGCGTCGATATTTACATCACCAGAATGGCTCTCTTTCCCTCCAAAAAAAAAATTACTCTTAACAAGAACAAAAGAACTCTATAACCTAAGAATAATTATGTGAGCGCTGACCGCCACAGAGTAATAAACAATATCTTTGTCTCTCTCTCGCACTGTCACAGCAAGTTACGCTGCATGATACATCATAATAACTGAAGATGATGAGTTTGAAAATGATTTGGGGGTGCTGACTTGTAAGAGGGCTTCCGAAACTACAAAGAGATTCCTTACTGTACCCGAAGAAATATGACGCACTTCTTGAATTTCGGACGAGCTCGTTGCATTGTATCAATAGGTTCGGTTAAGCATAGTCCGAACCTCACAAAAATTGAATGTTTGTGTTTTCATATTTCTGTTACTAGCAAGTTTTTTTTTTTTTTTCTTTATTGTGATTTCATTCCCCTGCCCCATATGGGCAGGGGAGGGCTGTCAGCAGCACAATCCGCCGCTCTTCAGCCGAGTGACAGGACAATTAAAACAAGAATAAAATAATACATACATAAGGAGGTAAAAAAGGGGAACATAAAACAATATAAGGGGAGAAAATGGAGGGAAAAATACACTGATATGTAGACGTTCATTGGGGACAGTTAAAAAAGTCACCAGAAAGTTAAAAAACACAATTGGTGATTCTTAAAACACATGGAAGTCACTAGATGCACAGGCACAGGTTAAAAGTCGGCCACAGTATTAAAAACACTCCGAAACAACACACTTAAAACCCACTCGGAGCACACACGACGAAGAATAAAACTACCAGGTGGGACCTGCCGAGGGAAAGGGCAGAGAGGATGGAAAAGGAGGGGAGAGCATGGGGCAGCTGGGGAAGCGGCGGGAGGAAGGGAGGAGGGGTAACCGTGGGTTCACGAAGAGGCAGGAGACACATGGGGCGGGAGAGGAAAAGGGAAGACAGGGCAGGAGGGAGCGCAGAGACACTGAAAGAAGGCACAAGAGATGGAGGGGGAGGGGAAATCCGCTCAGAAGGAGGGAGGGGGAGGAGAGGGAGCCCCGAGGAGGAGGCAGGAAGAGGGGGTTAGAGTTGGTAGGAAGGGTAGATGTCAGGGCGAAGCTCATCATCCGGGAGCGGTAGACGGTGGAAGTTGTGTTGGGAAAGGAGATGGAGGGTGTGGAGATGGAGAGAGGGAGGGACACAACGGTAAAGGCGCGGCAACTGGTCGGGAGTGGAGAGGAAGGGAGACACCAGGGGGTGAGGGGGATCAAGGCGACGGACAACATAGAGGGTGCGGATGTGTTCAAGGAAAAGGAGAAGGTGGGGGAAGGGGATGAGGTCATAGAGGATGCGCGTGGGGGACGGAAGGCGGATGCGGAAGGCGAGGCGGAGCGCATGGCGTTCGAGGATTTGGAGGGCGTTATAGAACCGGGGAGGGGCGGAAATCCAAGCGATGCTGGCATAACAAAGGATGGGGCGGATCATGGATTTGTAGGTGTGGAGGATGGTAGAAGGATGCAGACCCCATGTCCGGCCGGACAGGAGTTTCAGGAGGCGGAGGCGGTTGTGAGCTTTGTTTTGGATGGTAAGGAGATGGGGAGTCCACGTGAGGTGGCGGTCGAGGGTGAGGCCAAGGTATTTGAGGGTAGGAGTGAGGTGGATAGGACGGCCATAAATGGTGAGGTAGAAATCATGGAGGCGGAAGGAACGGGTGGTGCGGCCTATGATGATCGCCTGGGTCTTGGAGGGATTAACACGGAGGAACCACTGGTTGCACCAAGCGGTGAATTGGTCAAGGTGGGTTTGGAGAGTACGTTGGGACCGTTGAAGGGTAGGATAAAGGGCTAGGAAGGCGGTGTCATCAGCGAACTGGAGAAGATGAACAGGAGGGGGAGGTTTGGGCATATCAGCAGTGTACAGGAGATAGAGGAGAGGGGAAAGGACAGAACCTTGGGGCACGCCGGCAGAGGGGTAGAAAGTACGGGAGTTGGAATTGTGGATAGTCACATAGGAGGGACGATGGGAGAGGAAGGAAGCAACGAGACGGACGAAGTTGATGGGGAGAGCATAGGTCTGGAGTTTGAAAAGGAGCCCGGGATGCCAGACATGGTCATAGGCGTTCTGGAGGTCAAGGGAAACAAAGATAGCAGAGCGACGGGAGTTAAGTTGGAGGGAAAGAAGATGGGTAAGGTTAAGGAGCTGGTCGTCAGCAGAGAAGGAAGGCCGGAAGCCACATTGGGTAAGAGGAAGGAGGCGGTGCTGGTTAAGGTGGCAGTGGATACGGCGAGAGAGGATGGCCTCAAAGACCTTACTGAACACGGAGGTGAGGCAGATGGGACGATAGGAAGAGGTAGCAGAGGGGGGTTTGTTAGGCTTAGGGAACAGCAGGACACGGGAAGTCTTCCACAGGTCAGGGTAAAATCCAGTGGAGAGGAGGACATTGTACAGGGTAGCAAGGACAGACAGGAAGGATGGAGGGGATTCCTTGAGGTGACGGTAGGTGACGCCATCATGACCAGGGGCGGTGTTGCGTTTGGAGCGGAGGACGAGTGTGATGTCTTGCATGGTGATGGGAGTGTTGATGTCGGAGTGGGGTAGCCGATCCAAGTACTGGAAGCTAGGGGCGAGCGGGGGGACCGAGGTGTCAGTGCGGTCAAGGACAGTGGGGAAGAGGGAGTAATCAAAATGGGGATCGTCAGGAATGGAGAAGACCTCGGATAGGTGGGAAGCAAAATGGTTAGCCTTACTGAGGTTGTCAGGAAAAGGGCGATCGTCATGGAGGATGGGGTAATGCGGGGTGGGATGGCTACCAGTAAGGCGGTGGAAGGCTGACCAGTACTTGGAGGAGTTGACTGGGAGGGTGGAGTTGAGGCGTGTGCATGTCTGACGCCAGTCCCGGCGTTTCTTTGCTGTAAGGAGGTTCCGGATATGTCGCTGTAATTGCCGGTGGCGGGTGAGAGTATCCCGGTCACGAGTGCGGAGGAAGGAGCGGTGGAGCCTGCGGGATTCACGCAGAAGAAGGACGGCCTGCGGAGGAAGCGTAGGGCGGTGAGGGTGGATGAGTTTGGTAGGGACATGAGCCTCCACAGCGTCAGTGATGGTCTTCTGGAGGAAGGAAGAGGCATGGGTGATGTCATCAGGGTGGTGGAAAGTGAGGGGGTGGCTGTCGACCTGTAAGGCAATGGATTCCCGGTAGGCATCCCAATTGGCACGGTGGTAGTCATGGACAGACTTTGGAGGGGCAGGGGGGCGGGTGGCTGCAGTGGCAGGACGGGTAGAGGAGATGGTGAGAAGGACAGGGAGATGGTCACTACCGACGGGATCGAGGACATCAACGGCAATGCAACCAAGGAGGTTGGGGGAAGCGAGGATAACATCGGGGGTGGAGTTACTTTCAGGACGGGTGTGCTGTGGGAGAGGAACAAGGTCACCATGGAGGGTGGCAAGGAACTGATGCCACCGCCGAAGGGTGGCAGGGTCACGGCTGTGGATGTTGAGGTCAGCGGCGATCACATAGGTGGAGAAGGTACGGTCAACATGGGAAATGAAGTCAAAGGGGAGAGGAGCGGCGGGGCGAATATAGATAGTGGCACAGGTGACGGTGAGGGAGGGAAAAAAGAGGCTGAGGAGAAGGTGTTCGGTTGGGTCATTGAGGAGGGGTTGTGGCTGGACAGGGAGATGCCGGAGGTGGCCGATAGCGACCCCGCCTCGAGCTAGGGGAAGGGGATTGTCAGTGCGGTGAAGGAGATAAGGGGAGATGCGGACCACATGGTGGGGTTGGAGGAAGGTTTCATTAAGGATGAAGGAGTCAACCTGGTGCTGGGAGAGGGTATGCATGAAGAGGTATTTGTTTGCAAGGAGGGAGCGAATGTTGAGGTAGAGGAGACGATACTGTTGACGAGCCATGAGAGTGGGTGCGGGAAGGGTGCGGGAAGGGGAGAGGGGCTTAAACGAGGGTGTCTAGACGGGTGAAGGTAAAGTGGGCCTGGTTGTGGGAGTATGTGGCGTAGGTATTTAAGTGGAAAACAGAGCGGGCAGCGAGGGAAATCTGCTGGAGTGTGTGGGGGCGCTGGAAGGGGTGGATGTTCTGCAGGACGACGGTGAGGAACCGGATGATGTCTTCTGCCGTAGGGGGAGGGCGGAGGGAATTGTTAGGGTGGATAGGTGGGTCAATGGGGCGAAGGGGGACAGTGAGTTCAGGGTTGGTGGGAGGGGGCTTGGCTTTGCATTTGGAGGAATAGGTGGGGTGAGGTTCATTGCAGGTGTTGCAGGATGGGGGGGAGGCGAGGTTGGGACACTGTTTGAGGAAGTGGGAGGCTTTACAATGGGGGCAGGTGGGTGGGTTCTTGCAGTTCTGGGTGAGGTGGTCATTGTACAGAAGACAACGCTGGCAGCGGTAAGATTGAGGAGGGGAACGGGACGGGTCAACAGGGTGGCGGCGGTTGAAAATCAGGGCTCCCTGCGTGAGGAGGTGGCCGATGGAGGAGGCGGACTCTGTAAAGATACGCATGAGGAAAGTAGGGCCAGAGGAGTTGTAAATACGGCGGGCAGAGCGGATTTCCAGGGAGGGGTGGGCATTCAGTTCCGCCAACACCTCAGCCTCCGTGACCACAGGGCTGAGTTTTGTGATGACGGCAGTGAGGGTCGGCGGACGACGAGGCGGTTGGGGTTGGCGAGGAGAGGAGGATGTAAGGAATGGGGTGAGGGATGCGTGGGGCCCAAAGGTGATGCGGGGAAGGCGCCGGAGGAGATCAGTATGGAAGGATGGAGAGGGAGACTTGATGAGAACAGAGTCTCTGCGAGGGATAAGTTGGGTGATGGGTGCACTGGGGATGTACTTCCGGATTTCAAGGGTGAGGGTGCGGGCATCCAGGAATTTCGGATCAGGGTTTGCTAGGACAAAGGTATACAGGGAGGGGGCTGGAGAGGAGGGAGGTGGGGTGGTATCCATAGTGGGGTCAGTGGGAGGTGGGGGAGGCGGGGCGGGCAGTGGCCTTTTGGAGGAAGGAGTAGAGGAGAGGTCGCCACTGGGCCGTTTGGAAGATTTTTTGGCGGGTGTTGCCTGGGAGGAGGGATAAGGGACTGGATGGATGGGGAGGTGGTGGGAGGCAGGGCCCTCCTGTGAGGCAGGAGCACCGGATGAGAGGGTAGGGCGCTCTGTGGCGGCGACTGTGGCGCGGCGGGCGGAGACTCCGGTAGGGGAAGCAGCGGTAGTCGCAGGGGGTAGAGGGGGGAAGTCGTCTCGGCGGGCGACAGGAGTGGGAGGGGGGTTGGGAGCAGGGGCAGAGGCAGTAGCGGGAGAAGGAGCAGGGGCAGTAACAGGGGTAGGAGCAGGAGTGACGTACAGGTGGGGATACATCGATGGAGAGGAGATAGATGGGGAGGAGACTGTGAGTAGGGGAGGTGCATGAGACGGGTGAATCCCAGAGGAAGCACTCCATGACGTTACAGTGGGGGCAGGTGAAGGAGAGGTGTAGATGATGGTGGTAGTTGGGGCGTCCATGATTGCAGGCGGCAGCGAACACCGAGAGACGGCGGCAGAAGAAGCGGCGAGCACCAAGAGACGGCGGCAGAAGAAGCGGCGAGCACCAAGAGACGGCGACAGCGGCGGCGGCGGCTGAAGAAGCGGCGACCAGGTGGCGGCGGCAGAAGAGGAAGCGGCGAGCACCGACAGACGGCGACCAAGCGGCGGCGGCGGCAAGCACCGGGCGGCGGCGAACAGACGACGGCGGCGGCGGCGGCGAGCACCGACAGACGGCGACCAAGCGGCGGCGGCGGCGGCGGCGGCGGCAAGCACCGGGCGGCGGGCAGCAGTGACGGCGTGCAGACGGGCAACAACGCGACAAGCACGAGTGGGGCTCTTCCACGTCGAAGGTACACCCTGAGAGTAGCCCAGGCAGTGCGAGTCCTCGATGAGGAAGTGAGGGAATCCAACCCTCGAATGGCGTTACTAGCAAGTTTCAATTTGCCACATATAATAAACACATTAGCAAGAATGTTGCTGGGTGTGAAGTACATTCCTTACAAGATGGCCATAGATATGGACATTCAGTCAAATTTTCTGAAGCAACTGGAAACAAGTAATTGATATCTGTAAGGACATCGTTCTTATTTTCAGCATTTTCCTGCTGAACAGCTTATTGCGAGATCCAGTACACAGCCGTTACGTCCTGCACTGTTGCTCGACGTCGCCGACAGATGTCAGCTCGAAACGCTATCGGGAAAACATGGCGATAATTTTATCCCGGTTTCCTGTCGCCGTCTGCAGTTCGTGACTACCTGTAATCCAGTCACATAGCATTTTCAGCCACATTGATTGTGTGTAGTGTGTTAACTTTTAAGAATCCGTTACGAAAAAACAGTTTGTGAAATTGTACCACGTTAACCAAAAATTTGACGGTGTATAGAGCTAACTGCCGTTTTCGTCACAGGCGTCTAAAGATAGCGAAATCAGGGATGCTCAACTACCGGACCTACCGATAGATGGCTCTACCAGCTGATTACTGTCGTCTGTATTGCCCGCCATATTCGAATTTGGCAAGAAGTTTCTCTCGGTCTGTACGGTGTATAAGGAATTATGGATTATCGAAATGGTGATTTCTTGTTCCGCTTTCAATTGTACGAAGCGGTGGAGTAAGGAGAGTGACTTACCATTTCACAGGTAATAGGACTACGGATACAATGCGATAAAAATACAGACTTAGTGCGTTTGCTAATTCGATGTTTTTGACCAGGTTTCCTCTAAAGCACCCAGAGCTACTAAAGACGTGAATTACTTCCGTGAAGCGGATAGATTTTAATCCTACGTCTTGCAATTACTTTGCGGAAACCATTTCCGACAAGATGATTACGTAGTGAGCCCTGGAACGTGGAAGAAACGTCTCAAACCCGAAGCAGTGCCATCAGTTTTTGACTTTCCGACGCATTTGATACCACCAAATAAACAGCCACGACGACATGTTGTTAGGATTTTGAGTGACAACGATGATTCTCCATTTGAGGTAGCTAATTAATTTCCTTGCTATGTGTGTGTTTTTTACTTTTGTGAATTTATTTCGTACGCTACATAGGTCTAAGCAATATTGTAATACAGGTCCATATTTTTGTTTTTAGCGTTCTGTCATGGAACCCGTGCTCGATTCGCCCATTGCAGACGCTACTGATTGCGGGGAGAATGTTGTCAATGAGAATTCTTCCGTGGAAAGCATGTCCCACTTATCCAACGCAGAAGCTGCGAATTGTGTCGAAAACGTTAGTATAAGGATGTTTTTATACCCCCATCGTTTTCTTATAATATTTTTTCATCAAGCCTTTTTTTTTTTACTTTATTGTTATTTTAAAACCTGTACAAATCAGGTAGGCTGGCAGCAGCACACTACGCTGCTCTTCATCCATAGCGTTTACAATAGTATAAGAACGGAGAATGATAATGAACAAAGTGACGGCAAAAGAGAGAGGTCACAGAGACACAAAAAACACGGAGTCGTTCACACGTGACGATAACAACACTGAAAACACGTTGGCACGGCGCACAGAACACTGATGAATCCGACGGTACAAGTGAACGTAGTAGTGGGACGGCGGACACCAAAAACACTAACGACGTCACACACACGAGACACAGAAGGCGATGATCTCCGACCCGCGAATGTTCACTATGCGTGTGCAAGTCCGAGGACCTGCCAAGAGGAGGAGGAAGGGGAGTGGGAAAGCGAGAGGGGAGAGCAGAGATGCCACGGTCAGGGGAGATAGGGGGGAGGGAGGAAGGGGGAGAGGAAGCCCGTGGGAAGAGGGGGGAGGGAGGGGACGGGGACAAGGGAAAAGAAGGGAAGAGAAGGGAGGGAGGGTGCCGAAAGGAAAGGACACCGGAAGTGGCGGGCGGGGCAGGGTCAAAGTTGATAGGAGGGGTAGATGGAGGGGACGAGGACATCATCAGGGAGAGGGAGCTGGCGGAAGACACCTTGGGAGAGGGTAAGGAGGGTGGAGAGATGGAGACCGGGCGGGACGTGGGAATACAGGCGCGGCAGCGGGCGGGGGTGTGAGAGGATCGGGGATACGAGCGGGTGAGGAGGATCAAGTTTACGGGAGGTGTACAGGATCCGTATCCTTTCAAGGAAAAGGAGGAGGTGGGGGAAGGGGATGAGATCATACAGGATCCGCGTGGGGGAGGGAAGACGGATGCAATAGGCGTGGCGGAGAGCATGGCGTTCAAGGATTTGGAGGGATTTATAAAAGGAAGGGGGGGGCGGAGATCCAGGCTGGATGGACGTAACAAAGGATAGGGCGGATGAGGGAGGTATAGGTATGGAGGATTGTGGAGGGGTCCAGACCCCACGTATGGCCGGAAAGGAGCTTGAGGAGACGGAGTCGGGAACGTGCCTTGGCTTGGATTGTCTGGAGACGGGGAGTCCAGGAGAGGCGACGGTCGAGTGTGACGCCAAGGTACTTAAGGGTGGGAGTGAGGGCAATGGGACGGCCATAGACGGTGAGATAGAAATCAAGGAGGCGGAAGGAAGGGGTGGTTTTGCCTACAATGATCGCCTGGGTTTTGCAAGGATTTCATCAAGCCTTGAGTTATTTCAATCATATATAACGAAATTATTTTTTTATTTCAGAGTGCAGTTGGTTCTTCAGTAATTGATGGTGGTATACCGTCCAAAGTAGAAATGGAAGACATGGCGATGGAAACTCGCATTATTTTTTTTTTTTTTTCCCACAGACATTGTGCACGAATTAAAACGTAAACTGAAGTGTGTCCGTGAAAAACTTCGAAGAAGAAAGTGTTTTCCATGGATGACATCATAAGTTCATTGAAGGAGAAGGGGCATCTTCCTGAGAAGTTACATAACTTCCTCAATCATCAGAAAGGAACACAAGTGGAATTAGTGTGCAACATAGTGAACACCTCTCTCTCGTCAAAGGGTAATAGATACACAACAAATGTGAAAATGTTTGCTATGACTGTGTACTTTTATTCACCAGCAGCATATGAATACCAGCAAAAATTAATGCCTCTGCCCCATACATCATTGATTTCCAAATGGGTGGCAAGTGTAGACTGTGAACCTGGCTTCTTAAAAGATGTTTTCAAGTACATTGATTTGAACCCAATTGCAAGGGACCAGTTCAGCGATTCATGTCTAATTGTAGACAGTATGGGAATTAGGAAGCAGTTGGTTTGGGGCCAAGGAACTAAGCAGTGCACAGGTTTTTTAGACTTTGGTGGGGAAGTGCCTCAGTCAAAAGAAGTAATAGAGGCATCTGAGGCTCTGGTTTTCATGCTTTTCTCTATTAAAAGCAAATTTAAATGCCCGATTGCATATTTCTTTATCAATGGTGTATAGGCAAATAATCAGGCCACACTGATAAATCTGCTTTAGAGAGGCTGCATAGTTCTGGCATTAGGGTTTGGTGTGTTACATGTGATGGCTGTAAGGTAAATATAAGCACTTTACGTTCACTTGGCTGTACCTTAAATTTTTCCAAGGGTGATTTTAAAAGCTACTTTCCTCATCCTGTGGAAAAATACAATGTTTATTGTATCTTTGGCATGTATATGATTAAGTTTGCCAGAAATGCTCTAGCAGAAGTATCTGCTATTGAGTCTCCAACTGGCATTATTAGATGGCATTTCATTGAGAAATTGAACAAGGTACAACAAGAAGAAGGTATGACATTTGCCAACAATCAGGACAACGTATAAGTAGTGTAAATAGAAAAATGAATGTTTCATTAGCTGCACAGACTTTTGAGTTCTAGCGCGGCAGATAGTATATAGTTTTTGAGGAGGGTTGGTGATCCAAATTTTAAAGGAAGTGAAGCAACAGTAGAATTTTTGTATTATATTAATAGGATTTTTGATATTCTGAACTCCAGAAATCCATTAGGTAAAGGGTATAAGAGCCCCCTGAGACTTGACAACAAATCTTATTGGCTTGGTATTTTCAGAGACACTGAAAATTATATCAAAAGCTTAAAAATCATTGGTGTTCCATTGCTGCTCCATGCAAGAAATACTTTTTCTTTTGGGATAATTTTCAATATCCAATCAGTCAGGCACATGGCCCTGGCAATTATGCTTCATGTTGAATCTCCTCTGAAGTATTTGCTAACTTATAAACTGTCACAAAACCACATAGAGCTTTTTTTTCCAGCATTCAGTCCAGAGGTGGTTGGAACAACATTACAAATGCATACCAGTTCAAATGTGCCATGAGAAAGTTGCTCTTGAGTAACCGTGTCACTGCAATGAATGGGAATTGCTCAAATTTTAATGTGTGTTGTTTGCCACCTGTTTATGATTTTCATGCAAGAAAGCATGTAGTTCAAAATGGTTGAAATGGCTCTGAGCATTATGGGACTTAACATCTATGGTCATCAGTCTCCTGAACTTAGAACTACTTAAACCTAACTAACCTAAGGACATCACACAACACCCAGTCATCACGAGACAGAGAAAATCCCTGACCCCACCGGGAATCGAACCCGGGAACCTGGGCGCAGGAAGTGAGAATGCTACAGCACGACCACGAGCTGCGGACAAAGCATGCAGTAGAAAGTGATGAAAGTGCTGCAGAAAATGAAGTAGAGAAGTGGTGTGCAATTCTTGATGATAGGATTAAGTTCTCATTTTTCAAGCAAAACATACTCTATTATATTGCAGGGTATGTGTCATTGCGCCTTTCAAGGCAGATCACATACAAAGACTGTCTTCACATACTGAAGCCATCAGTAGTTAAATCTGCATTAGAATGTATTTATCTCTATGCTTTTCCCAATATGGCCAATAAAAATGCATTTGTAAATTTTGTTAACTGGGGAAAATTGGTTAAAACAAGTGACTGCGTGTACTCTGTTGTAGAATACTCAGAAACTGTTTCAGATGTTTGTGATTGCTGGGGATATGCGACAGAAATATATACAGGCCAAGATTTTGCATTGTGTTAAAATTAAATTTGTAGATTACCCATCTCCTGCTCCTGCTCTTGGTCATGATTACCATTATGAAATTGGGATTGAGGACTTACATCAGACTCAACTTGTTTGTAAGATTGCCCTGTACTCCTGTACACACTTAAAAACATATGGGAAAAAAAAGCCTGCTGAGAAAATTTTAAACAACAAATCAAGTATAAGGCAGAAGTTAAATAAACTCATATTGTTTAATCATGTATAGTGCTCAAATTGGAAAAGATTATGTATTGGTACATTTCATGCAGATGGGTGTGACATTTTGACAGATTTTTTAAAACTATTTTGTCCATAGTTTTGTTGTTGTATAATGATGAACTTCAAAGGATGAATCAAATTGAAGTAAAATTAACTCTTTACATCCTATGTAGATATTGTAACAAAATTATAATTGTTTATTATATAAGCTTATTTTAAGATGTTTGGTGTTACAAAACATGCACTTGCATTAAAAACAGGTGATTTGTGTGAAATTAATGAAAAAAAAAGTTCTGAGACTTATTTGACAGATAGCTTTCAGTGTGAGAAAATATTTCCCTCAATAACTATGTTAACTTGAATTTTTCACTTTAAGAAAACAGTTTAATCACAGAATGGGTGTGATCTAATGGAGTATGCAGTGGCCCTATGTTTCAAACAGTAATGTTTGTGGATACTCTGCAACATAAGAGCAATAAAATTGTTACTCACTTAATTCTTGTTTTAATACTTCCTAGAATGAACACATTATTCCAATTGATCATAAGTATTCTTATTACTTTAGAACCATTCTAGAATAAGGGGGCCTGATTCAGGCAAAACCTAATTTTCTGAATTTTGTCTTTATTTTGCTAGGAGGTCTTTCTATTATATTTTCCAGTGTTGAGGGAGGGGGGAGGGGAAGAGAATGCAAATAATCATATAGAATTATCTTTCTAGCACTACAAAGTACTGAATACAGTGATTACAGTTACACTTGGAAATCTAGGAAATTTCAAAAAATGGTTCAAATGGCTCTGAGCACTATGGGACTTAACATCTATGGTCATTAGTCCCCTAGAACTTAGAACTACTTAAACCTAACTAACCTAAGGACATCACACAACACCCAGTCATCACGAGGCAGAGAAAATCCCTGACCCCGCTGGGAACCGAACCCGGGCGCGGGAAGCGAAAACGCTACCACACGACCACAAGCTGCGGATTAGGAAATTTCAGTATTCACGTTACATGCCTAATTTTCATCAACATTTACCTTAATTATACAGTTACACTTTTTGCTGATTTGAACTGTGTACTACATGTTAAAAAGATTTTGTTTGGTCATGGTAATAACAACATTTCATTTTTTTAGGTCATATGTCACATATGGAACTGAAATTATCAAGTTACGATGATAAAGGAAGGAATTTACATTAAGGAATCTTACTTCACAGAAATTATGTAACAATGGTTACACTTTTTGCAAGTTAACTTTAACATAAACCATTTAGCTTTCCATTAAGAGTGAAAGCAGTTGCTCGAGTCACGTAAAGAACAAAGTTTCCCATAGGGAACTAAGGTATTTTACGTTTCAGTTATTGCGGACCCAAAGTATTGTGATCTTCGTATTTCTATTTAAAAAAGTTTGTAACTCAAATTCACAGACATTTTGGAATCTGTACATACATGTGTGTAAGAAGGTACTTTTCATGTGTCACGTGGAACCTATAATTTTCTGGTTTAAATATAATTTATTTCATGAATTACCTTTAATACCAACAATGTCTGAATGCAATATTTACCATTTAGAAGAATAAATATTAGTGTACAGAAAAATGCGAGAGATTGTAATGTACAGAACTAGGAATGGCTCTTTACATGTTCAACGAAACCAGTCAGTACCTCTTAATTCACCATAGAGGTGATACAGTAATAAAAGAATTTACTTTTTTCAGAATTTCTGCTAAGTATTAAAAGTGTCAAGACCTATTCAATAAGTATTTGCTTTACCAATAACCTGTCGTACAAGCACATGTATAAGCAGGTAATTAAGGGAGTCAAGACTTATGTTAAAATTAAAGATACTGACTGGTATTACTTGCTCACAAAACATTGTAGTTGCTGTACAGTTTATGCTGTAAGTGGTGTACCCAATGTGATTCCTGGAGGATGTAATATTCTGTTATCCTATGGGAATGCACTGCTACCACACCTATTGAAAGTAGCCTAAGTCTTGCTGTGGAATAGTTGTATCAGACGTCTGTACCAGAAAACAAATCTCCACTGTGACACCCTCATGTTCTTGGTATGCTATTAGCTATTATTGCGGGAATACTCTTCACATGAAGGAGGGGATATATATGAACTCCTTGTCTTTAAATATGTCTGCTTGTGTCTGTATACGTATGGATGGATATGTGTGTGTGTGCGCGAGTGTATACCCGTCCTTTTTTCCCCCTAAGGTAAGTCTTTCCACTCCCGGGATTGGAATGACTCCTTACCCTCTCCCTTAAAACCCACATCCTTTCGTCTTTCCCTATCCTTCCCTCTTTCCTGATGAGGCAACAGTTTGTTGCGAAAGCTTGAATTTTGTGTGTATGTTTGTGTTTGTTTTTGTATATATATATATATATATATATATATATATATATATATATATATATATATATATATATATAACAAAGATGATGTGACTTACCGAACGAAAGCGCTGGCAGGTCGATACACACAAACAAACACACACACAAAATTCAAGCTTTCGCAACAAACTGTTGCCTCATCAGGAAAGAGGGAAGGAGAGGGAAAGACGAAAGGATGTGGGTTTTAAGGGAGAGGGTAAGGAGTCATTCCAATCCCGGGAGCGGAAAGACTTACCTTAGGGGGAAAAAAGGACGGGTATACACTTGCACACACACACATATCCATCCACACATAAACAGACACAAGCAGACATCTCACAGGCAGACATATTTGTCTGCGAAATTTTAGTGACTTTATGGCAAAAGTGGTGCTTCCTGAACCCGCCTCTTTTGAGCAAAACAAACCGACCGCTTCTCTGTGAGCACTTTTTGCGAAATTTCGGCGACTTTAAGAAAGGTCGCTGATGTGGGACAAACCTGCATCTTTCCGGCCAAAAGATAGCGGACACTTTTTGGCGGCCACTGGCTACTTCTTCGCAAAATTCTGGCGACTTTTTGGCACTCTCGTTTTGCGGTCGCTTTTTCTACAACTACCTTTTGGCAGTCAAAATTTTGAAATTTTGTAGGCCTTGACCTATAAAATTATCCTTAGTAGTGTTTATATGTCACCTTTATTATTTGCTCGTTGATGAACGTCGTACAATTATTTCTATATTGTCATCGAGTATGAGCTCGTACCGACGAGCAGGATCATCGATGTATTCTGTAATCACTGTTTCCATTTATATATACAAAAGTATTTCTTTAATAACTCGAGGGAAGGATACCAATTATTCCGTCTTTTTCCTCTAGGAGCATATGTATAACACAGATTTTATTTCGGTTGTTCCAATGTGATACCTGTACCTTTGTGAACTTATCATATCTGAGAACGCATGCTGTTACAGCGTAATTACCTGTAAATACCACATTAATGCAATAAATGCTCAAAGTGATGTCCATCAACCTCAAGGCATTTGGCAATACGTGTAACGACATTCCTCTCAACAGCGAGTAGTTCGCCTTCTGTAATGTTCGCACATGCACTGACAACGCGCAGACGCATGTTGTCAGGCGTTGTCAGTGGATCACGATAGCAAATATCCATCAACTTTCCCCACAGAAAGAAATCCGGGGACGTCAGATCCGGTGAACGTGCGGGCTACGGTATGGTGCTTCGACGACCAAATCACCTGTCACGAAATATGCTATTCAATACCGCTTCAACCGCACGCGAGCTATGTGCCGGACATCCATCATGTTGGAAGTACATCGCCATTCTGTCATTCAGTGAAACATCTTGTAGTAACATCGGTAGAACATTACGTAGGAAATGAGTATACATGGCACCATGTAGACTGCCATCGATAAAATGGGGGCCAATTATCCTTCCTCCCACAATGCCGCACCATACATTAACCCGCCAAGGTCGCTGATGTTCCACTTGGCGCAGCCATCGTGGATTTTCCGTTGCCCAATAGTGCATATTATGCCGGTTTACGTTACTGTTGTTGGTGAATGACGCTTCGTCGCTAAATAGAACGTGTGAAAAAAATCTGTCATCGTCCCATAATTTCTCTTGTGCCCAGTGGCGAAACTGTACACTACGTTCAAAGTCGTCGCCATGTAATTCCTGGTGCATAGAAATATGGTACGGGTGCAATCGATGTCGATGTAGCATTCTCAACACCGACGTTTTTGAGATTCCCGATTCTCGCGCAATTTGCTACTGATGTGCGGATTAGCCGCGACAGCAGCTAAAACACCTACTTGGGCATCATCATTGGTTGCAGGTCGTGGTGAAACTTCCTGTTTCCTTAAATAACGTAACTATCCAGCGAACGGTCCGGACACTTGGATGATGTCGTTCTGGATAACGAGCAGCATACATAGCACACACCCGTTGGGCATTTTGATCACAATAGCCATACAGGAACACGATATTGACCTTTTCCGCAATTGGTAAACGGTCCATTTTAACACGGTTAATGTATCACAAAGCAAATACCGTCTGCACTGGCGGAATGTTACGTGATACCACGTGATACGGGATATCCTACCTGTGTTGATAGAACACGTGCCTTTACAAGTACGACACAACATGTGGTTCGTGCACGATGGAGCTCCTGCACATTTCAGTCGAAGTGTTCGTACGCTTCTCGACAACAGGTTCGGTGATCGATGGATTGGTAGAGGCGGACCGATTCCGTGGCCACCGCGCTCTCCTGACCTCAACCCTCTTGACTTTCATTTATGGAGGCATTTGAAAGCTCTTCTCTATGCAACCGCAGTACCAAATGCAGTGACTCTTCGTGCTCGTATTGTGGACGGCTGTGATACAATACGCCATTCTCCAGGGCTGCATCAGCCCATCAGGGATTCTATCCGTCGGAGGGTGGATGCACGTATCCTCGCTAACGGAGGATTTTGGCTCGAATTGTGCCCTCCGCCACACACCGCTTGGTGGCTAGCGGTGTATATATGTAGACGTAGAACCCAAAACTCAACCAACCTATGGGCGCAAGTCAAAGAATCTGCAGCCAACACAGTCGCAGGACCGTCTGGGCCTCTGACTCAGAACCTCCACTCGGCTCTCTACCAAATATCCGCAATCGATCCTGTCGACTATGCTGCAAATAGTGAACTCTACTTTCACCTCAAAAGCAAGACTGGCAGCCTTCATCTCTTCTGTTAGCCGTTCGAAACCAGAGACTATCTCCTCCGATCCAATGCGACACACACCATTGGTACCGACGTGAGCCACCACCTACAGTTGGCTGCACTTAGTGCTCTTCAGGTGCTGAAGAAGTGTCAGCCTTAACTGACAGCCTGTAAGCTGTGGATGAGCATTTGTTATCAAACACTGAAGGCAGCTGCTAACTGCATTAATGGAAGCTGTTGAGCCAGACTCTGTAATTTATGTATGTGTATTTTGGGTCTTAGTATTCGTAATATTAGGTACTCTACTGGCCATTAAAATTGCTACACCACGGTGCTACAGACGCGAAATTTAACCGACGGGAAGAAGATGCTGTGATATGCAAGTGATTAGCATTTCAGAGCATTCACACAAGGTTGGCGCCGGTGGCGACACCTACAACGTGCTGACATGAGGAAAGTTTCCAACCGATTTCTCATACACAAACAGCAGTTGACCGGCGTTGCCTGGTGAAACGTTGTTGTGATGCCTCGTGTAAGGAGGAGAAATGCGTACCATCACGTTTCCGACTTTGATAAGGGTCGGATTGTAGCATATCGCAATTGCGGTTCATCGTATCACGACATTGCTGCTTGCATTGGTCGATATCCAATGACTGTTAGCAGAATATGGAATCGGTGGGTTCCCAACAGCCTCGTATCACTAGCAGTTGAGATGACAGGCATCTTATCCGCATGGCTGTAACGGATCGTGCAGCCACGTCTCGATCCCAGAGTCAACAGATGGGGACGTTTGCAAGACAATAACCATCTGCACGAACAGTTCGACGACGTTTGCAGCAGCATGGGTTATCAGCTCGGAGACCGTGGCTGCGGTTACCCTTGACGTTGCATCACAGACAGGAGCGCCTGCGATGGTGTCCTCAACGACGAACGTGGTCACACGAATGGCAAAACGTCATTTTTTGGATGAATTCAGGTTCTGTTTACAGCATCACGATGGTCCATCCGTGTTTGGCGACATCGCGGTGAACGCACATTGGAAGCGTGTATTCGTCATCGCCATACTGGCGTATCAGCTGGTGTGATGATATGGGGTGCCATTGGTTACATGTCTCGGTCACCTCTTGTTTGCATTGACGACACTTTGAACAGTGGAAGTTATACTTCAGATGTGTTACTATCTGTGGCTCCACCCTTCATTCGATCCCGGCGAAACCCTACATTTCGGCAGGATAATGCACGACCGCATGTTGCAGGTCCTGTACGGGCCTT
Organism: Schistocerca nitens; assembly: GCF_023898315.1. Lineage (NCBI taxonomy): Eukaryota > Metazoa > Arthropoda > Insecta > Orthoptera > Acrididae > Schistocerca > Schistocerca nitens. The sequence goes on from NW_026045874.1 coordinate 1,264,584, forward strand.
TCTGGATGCAGAAAATGTTCGACTGCTGCCATGGCCAGCACATTCTCCAGATCTCTCACAAATTGAAAACGTCTGGTCAATGGCGGCCGAGCAACTGGCTCGTCACAATACGGCAGTCACTATTCTTGGTGAACCGTGGTATCGTGTTGAAGCTGCATGGGCAGTTGTACCTGTACACACCATCCGAGCTCTGTTTGACTGAATGCCCAGGTGTATCAAGGCCGTTATTACGGCCAGAGGTGGTTGTTGTGGGTAGTGATTTCTCAGGATCTATGCACCCAAATTGCGTGAAAATGTAATCACATGTCTGTTCTAGTATAATATATTTGTCCAATGAATACCCGTTTATCATCTGCATTTCTTCTTGGTGTAGCAATTTGAATGGCCAGTAGTGTAATAAATGTTAACAAGTGATTCTGCACATTAATCACGCAGTGTATTGCTCCCTACTACCCGTCTATGGAACAAGGTTTGGCTGTGACACTGTGATCCTGTCAGAGATGGCAAAGGGCTTGCAAGAGCAGTTGAACTGAATGGATAATGATGTTACAAGCCGAATGTCAACAAAAATGGAAGAAGGAACGCTGTCGAATAAAATCACGTGATGCTGAGGAATTAAATTAGGAAATGAGACGCTGAAAGTCGTGAATGAGTCTTTTTGTTTGGGCTGTAAAATAAGTGACGAAGGCCAAAGTACAGCAGATATGAAATGAAGAGGGCAGTAGCACAGCGTTTTTGAAAAAGAGAAATTTGCTAACTTCATATCTTTTAAAAGTTAGGAAGTCTTTTTTGGGTTTGTTTGTCTGCAGAGAAATGCAAACGATAAATATTTCAGACCAGAAGAGAATAGAAGCTTTCGAAATGTGATGCTACAGAAGAATACTGAGCATTAGTTGAGTAGATCATGTAACGAATGAGGAGGTACTGAATAGAACTGGGGAGGTGCTGAACTGAATTGTGTCAAAAGAAAAATTTGTGGCACAACTTGAATAAAAGTACCTGTTGATGGGACATGTTATGGGACATCCAGGGACTGTCAATTTGCTAATGGAGGGAAGTGTCGGAGTTAAAAATTTTCTAAAGGAAGACCAAGAGATGAAAAAAGTAAGTAGACTCCAAAGGATGTAGGTTGCAATATCTGCTCTTCGAACACAAAGAGGCTTACACAGGCTACCTTGGAGTGCTGTATCAAACCAGTCTTTTGACTGAAGGTCAAAATGACAACATCAATGCACATGACACTCCTGTGGACAATTAAGTACAGCATTTTGGTGGTGTAAAGGTGGGGTTAAATACGTCATGGTTGCAAAATACTAACATAAATTCTTTTACAGAAGAATTGAAAAACTGGTAGAAGCCAACCTCGGAGAAGGTGATTTTGGATTCTGGAGAAATGTAGGAACACAGGTGAGGCAGTACTCATCCTATGACTTATCTTAGAAGATAGATTAAGGTGTGGCAGCGATCCACGGATCGATAGCCCAGAACAGCATATGTGTATTATGTCTTCAATTTGATCTTTGTTTTGTATACTGCCGGCCTAGCCTTCGGCCTGTACATTTGTCGTGCAATAAAAGTATTGATGATTAGAAGAGAGAACCGTGGTCATTACCTTACCACCTTGATAACTCCTTCAGTGGTGACCCTGAAGTTCGAATAATCCGTCGAACCGAGTGCAAAGTGAGTACCGCGCCGGCTTCCGCGTTCCGCATGGATCTTCGTCCACTACACAATGGCCTTCTACAACACGCCACCGCCGCTCGGTTTCCACCAGCAACAGCAACTAAATTCAAGCACGCCAGCTGTAGTCGCTGCCCGACGTGAATTTCCGGAGTCCTATAGCCTCGAGAACCCAGGGACCTCGTCAGGTCCAGTGGTCTCCGGCTCCGGCTTTGTTAGCCCAGAAGTGCTTCAGTTTTCGACGCACAGCAGTACAAGAAACCACGACACACTGATACCGAACTTCAATGCAAGTACGGTAAATAGTGGGGAGCATGGTTTTCATAATGTGCCACAACAGGACGCCTTTTTGAATGTGCAAGCTCCACGTGTGTATCACTTCACGCCGGTTGCACACTACGTGAATGACATTTGCCAGCCTGTTACTCCGAGTGTAATTTGAGTACATCAGGTTCCACCAAGCCCAACAGTGACTCTGTGATGGACAATTTCGCTGCAGATTTGGAGGACCAATTGCATAATAACCTGTCGAGCAACCGCCATGACCACTCTGACCTTCCGCCTCAACAACCGGTCCTGCTTCGCTCCACGCTGGGCTTCCTGCTAATGGATTTCGCTTCCCCTCCAGCTACTATGAACACAGCCGGCACGTCTGCTTCCTCTCGACCGCCCTCACGATGCAGAGTTAACTTTGACTTGCCTACTCCTGCGTCTGTGAGCGGCTGCCCACATTCTTCGACCGCCAGTTCGTCGAATCTACCAAATCTTCCGGCATCAAACCTACCCACCCGGAATTCTGGTTCAACCTGGTCGAGAAAACTTTCAGTTCTGTGCGCTTGATGACAACTCCCATTTCACATGCCTCATGGACCATCTCCACGACCGTGTCAACTTAATTTATGGCCTGGTTAAGTCACTTCCTCCGAACGAGAAGTACGCTACGCCTAAACAAGCAATACTGGAACGTGTCTCCAAGACAAGAAGAGAAAACGTTCGACAGCTCGTCTATGAAGAACGCCTCGGCGACAGATCTCCGTCCCAGCTGTGGCGATGCCTTCGACTTCGGTGAATGTGGCATGCCAGACACCATGCTCACAGATATTTGGTCGGAAAAGCTGCCTCTGTCTGTCCAAACGGCCATCTCCACCTACGAAGATAGACCAAATAGCGAACGCTTGCGCACCGCCGACCGAGCTTACTTCGCCCTACTACGTGAACGCTGTGCCCAGCAGTCTGGCTGCTACGCCAGTTTCCAATGACAACCAGGGCCCCAACGCGGAATCCCCACTAAACCTGTCAAGCTCACTGCACTACCGGCACCTTCACGTCCGCACAACAACAGCACATCTGACTCAGCAGAAGATTCTGGGCCACCACCGTCTGACCACTCGCAGGAGCAGATGTCCACCCATAAATGTGTTCTTTCATGCAAAATTCGGGGAACAAGCACGCAATTGTAAACCGCCGTGCTCCTACCCAAACTTCAACCACTTTTAGGCAGCGGCGCCACCTCCTGCGACGTAAATAACAGGCGCCGTCCCATGCTCCATTCTGTGTCCAACACTAATGCTTCGAATGGACGAGTCTACGTCCGCGACTTGAACTCTGGCACAAACACGGGAGCAGATGTTTCCCTACTTGCATCTCGGCTTGCTACCGAAAATATCTGACTACAAAAAGCTGTCCTATGTGCTGTAAACTCATCTAGTTTGTCGTGCTTAGGTTCTACTTCTTATGCTCTGTCCCTCTCGCCTGAAGTGGTCCTTCCTGGTGGCTGACATCGACGATCCCATTTTGGGCATCGACTTTCTATGACGCCACAAACTGTGGTCTGACCTCGTCAAGAATACAGTGTTCTACCACGCTACACAGGAACACATCCCGTGTGCTTCGTCGAGTGTCAATAGTACTGCTTAACAGGTCCACCTGGCTAGGAAGTGTAATAACCCCTCCTCCGAGCTCTTGTCATGGAACAATCAATGGCTCACGGAGCGTGTCGAGTCTACACGCCTGCGCTTGGAACAACTTGAGCTACGCCGTCGCCTCGACGACTTAAGTAACGAGTTATCTTCGGCACGGCAGCAGCTCGCAGCAGACGACGCCTCAGCAGCACACGAGGTTAGTCGGTGCCACTACAGTGTTCTCGCGCCTGAGTACATTTGTGACCGAGTGCTACATAAACTGTACAGTGTCCGCACTCCCGCCAGGTCTAACTGTGTTAATTCGAGCGCACATTCATCCCCCTCCTCGCTTGGGCAGCTAACTTTCCAGGCCCAGGTTAATGTTTTTGATTTACTGCCATCAGCTGTTCATTCGCGCCCGCTACCGCCACCAAGCTCGATAGCGGCGCCTTTGGTTACTAATAAACAGTGTGCCAACCTTGTTTCGCGTAGCTCACTTGTTTGTCACTCCCAACCACCCAACAGTTGGCACATATGCAAACTTTCGCTGTTCGCGCCACAAACCAGCCTAGTGGCCGCCACGCACACTATACGACAGACAGTCATCTCGTGTACCGCGTCGCGCGTTTCCGTGGTTTCAGACGGCACCGCCCACAAACTCCGCTTGCAAGACGGACCGCCTATCTCTTGCCGACCACGCCATCTCAAGCCAGAACTTATGAAAGTGGCTCGCGAGCAAATAGACGATCTCTTAACAGCTGGGGTCATCGAGCCATCTGCAGGATGCTGCGCCTCGCCTATCCACTTCGTCACAAAAAGCGAGGGCACCTGGCCTATGGTTGGCGACTATACTAAGTTGAACTCTCGTACTATCGTAGACAAGTACCCGGTTCCTAACGTCACAGATTTTAACCATGCTCTTTGT